>NC_057934.1:41271148-41576773 GCF_018555375.3 Anguilla rostrata | reverse complement strand
CTCTGTCCAGGTGTCAGCGATGAGGAGGACCAGAAGCCTGTGCGGTTGCCCCTCAAGGTGCCCATGGAGCTGCAGCCTCGCAGTAACCACTCCTGGGCTCGAGTCCAGAGCCTGGCACACAACCCCAGGCTCAGGTGAGACTTACCATTGCCCGCACAATGGTTCCTCCACTCATCCCACTCACCGGAGATTCTTCCCCACCCTCTCATCACATTCACTGGTGACTGTCCTCCACCCTCTGATTCCACATGCTGGTGACTCTCCTCCACCCTCTCATTGTACATCTGTTGGTGACCCTCCACACAGGCAGCCAATCTCCATCTCTGAACCCATGCGTTTTGTTATTGTCAATCATCAGTCACACGGCTGCCCTTTGAAGCTGCTGTATAGACCATAGTTGGGCAGAGAGACACAGAGTGGAGAATATCACTGGCCCGCCTCTCACCCTGATCTGCCTATCTCCTGCAGGATGATGGTAGAGCTGCACAGGAAGGTGTCCAGCCTGATCGAGTTCCTCAAGCAGAAATGGGCCATCCAAGACCACAGAATTGTATCCTTTTCACACAATCGGCTCAGCGTGCAGCTCAAGGATCTCTTTCATCAAAAGAATGTTTTTCCTCAGCCAGTTTTGCTGTGCTGGGCATCGTTTTTATTTTAATGTTATGCATTTAGCAGATGCTCTTTTACATAGTGAATTACACAGCTTATGTTCTTTTTGCATACAGCCCATATACAGCTGGATATTCACTGAAGCAGCTCTGGTTAAGTGCCTTGCTCAAGGGTACAACAGCAGTACCCAGTTCTCTAACCATTATGCTGCACTGCCCCCCCATATTCACACTTTCATATCTGTGAGCACTTTCAAAGTCACCCAGAAACAGCCCTGTAACTCCAGTCTGTTTTTAGTAACTTGAGGAAATGTTGAAATGTAAAATTTTGTGAATGTGGGAAGTATTTGCTTTTTCAACACAAAATTTGGAATCTTTATTTGAAACAATGGAATGTGAATTTTACAATTTTTTGAGATTTGTATTTTTTCCATTTCGCTTCTTATGCACATTGCTCTGCATATTTTGATCACAATTTGTGAGATGTGTCTTGTGTATGGCTGGGAAATCCCACTGCTGTGAGCTCTTGCCATGAGGTGAATTGGAAGTGTTAAGAGGGTGAGTGCAAGTGCTAAGAGGGCGAGAATGTACGAGTGTGCAAGTGTGTAAGAGAGTATACAAGCATGTACAAGTGTGTACGTGAAGGTATGAGAGCATGTGAGTGTATGAGCATATGGGAGCAAATGACAGTGTAGGCGAGCGTACGGCAACGCGTGAGCGTGTATGAGCGTGCGTGAAAGCCGTGTGACAGCGTGTGAGAGCGTATGCGAGCGTGTGAGAGTGAATGAGTGAGAATATCCGAGTTCACATTGCCAGCCCGTCTCTAGTTGTTTGCTTTAACCCCCGACGCCCAGTGGAAGAGCCTGGAGGAGCGGGACGCCCTGGAGGCTCAGCAGCACTCCCCCTGGGGGCGGGGGCGGGAGCAGGAGGAGCTCTTCCTGTACCCGGCCGAGAGCAGCACGCTGACGCCGCTGCCGGGCGTGGCCCGCGTGGTGCACTCCAAGGCCTTCTGCACCGTGCACTGGCTGGAGAGCGGGAAGTGCCGGGCCGGGGGCAGGGACCTGCCCGCCGCCCACATCCTGGGCATCCAGGCGGCCCCCAGGGGCCCCGGGAGGCAGGGCCGCGCGGGTGGGGCCGGGGGCGAGGCGCGGCGGGCCGAGAGTGCGGTCGCCGAGGCGACGGACGAGGCTGTGACGGGAGGGGCGGCGGACGACAAAACGCGGGGCCCCTCGAGCCAGCCGCAGAACAGCCCCACGCCTCCCCACCCCCCACGCGCCCCCGCACAGAAGGAGGGGACCCCGCCGGGCCCTGCGGTGGCTCCTCCCCCGCTGCTGGAGAGCAGGAGGAGCCCGGGGGAGGGGCCCGTCTCCGGGGAGACCGGAGGCGACCAGGGGACGGGCGACGCGTCGGGGCAGAGCCTTGCCCCACCGGCGCGGGAGGGGCCGTGCGCCGAGTTCACTTCGTCCCCCAGAAAAGACTCGGCCGACTCTCTCGGGGACGGCGGGGGGGGCGCGCGCTGCGCGGAGGACAGGACCGAAGGGACGGGCCTGTCCCCAGAGGGGCCTACCGCCGCTGGAGGTTCCCCTCCTCCCCTGCAGCCGGCGGGGGGGGACGCCTGCACTAAAGAAGACCAGGCCCCCGAGGAGGGGCGGAGCGGCAGGAGGGCCGCTGGGAAGGAGGACGCGGGCGGGGCCGGGGGGGCGGGCGGGGCGGGCGGGAGGCCCCCGCAGCAGATCCGGGAGGAGGGCTGGTGCACGCGCAGCACGGAGAACGTCACGCTGGCCGAGCTCTACCTCATGCTGGGCAAGCCGGGGAAGCTGCAGCTGGAGTACGAGTGGCTGCCCGTGTCCTGCGACGACGGCCAGCCGCACCCCAGCCCCAGCCCCCGGCCCCGGCCCCGCCCCGCCACCCACCGCGTCCTGCGCTGCCTGCTGCGGCTCGTCTCCTCCGAGGTCAACCCCAAACCCGTGAGTGCCCCGCCCCCGAGCCGCCACACGGCCACCGCTGGTCCGCCCTCACTACTCAGGCGCTGCTGTAGAAGCGGGTAGAAATCCTCAGCGGGTAGCTCCTGTGCCATGTTGTCTCAATAGGGCCCTGTAGGGATATTTGGAGTGACCCCCACAGTCTGACAGGCAATACCCAGCAGCCCTTTCTGGTAGCTGGGAGCCTGTGCTCGGTGCTCTGAGCGTCTGCGTGTTCTCTCCTCCCTCCTCAGGCCACAGAGCTGTGCTCCTCCGCCACCTCGCCGCTGAAGCCCGGGCTGGAGGACCAGTCCGGCACCCCGCCAGGGAAGGGCATGGCGCTGGGGGTGCGCAGTCCCAGCTGCGGGCGCCACCAGGCCTCCGTCCGGGGGGGTAAGCTACCGCACCCCGCTTTAGCACACGCTCACTTACGCATGCACGCGCACGTACACACACACACACACACACCACACAGACACACGTACACATTCACGCACTCACATACACCTTCACACATAAGTACACGCACACACACACAGACACATGTACTTACGCACATGCTCGTACACACGCACTCACGTACACATTCACGCACAAGTACACGCGCACGCACACAGACACATGTACTTATGCACATGCATACACACGCACAAGTACACGCGTACACACGCAGACACATGTACTTACGCACATGCACACACACGCACGTACACACACACACGTACACACACGCGCACAAGTACACGCGACACACGACACATTACTACCACACATACACACACACACACACGCACTCACGTACACCTTCACGCACAAGTACACGCGTACACACACAGACACATGTACTTACGCACGCGCACACACACCAGTACATCAGCTCACTACACCTCACGCACAAGTACACCGTACACACACGACACGTACTACCTTCCACACAAAACACGCGTACACACACAGACACATGTACTTACGCACACGCACACACACACACAGCTGCCCTCGGGCCCGCTCCCTCTCCTCGCAGTGCAGCGGGGTCAGGGTTAGCGCTCGTGACCCCGCGTCCCTGCATGAGTTGGCAATTGGGGCGGCGAGGACAAAGGCTAACGGCGGCGCGTGTGCCCTCGCAGGCGTGCGGAACCTCCCCCGCTCGCTGCTGGCCCCGGGGGCCTCGGGGGACGCGGACAGCAGCCTCTTCGCCGTCCCCACCACGCTGCCGCCCAACAGCCGCCACGGGAAGATGTTCTCCCCCAACAAGGAGGCGGAGCTGGCCTTCCGCCAGCAGCTGCACTCCTTCAGCGTGAGTATCGGACCCCCCCCCCCCCCCACACACACATTATCGAGTGCTAATCCGCTAATCTCCGCCTCACTTTCTCGGGAGGCGGCCTCCCCGCACCGGCCTTCTGACGCGCTGACCCGCTGCTTCTCAGGCACGGGACGGCAAACTCTAGAGCAGTGCTGGCCAACCCTGTTCCTGGAGGTCTACCGTCCTGTAGGCTTTCACTCCAACCCTAACAAAACACTCCTCATTCAACAGCTAGAGATGTTGTTGAGCTGCTAATTAGTAGAGTCAGGTGTGCCAGTAATGGATCATAGATCTCCAGGAACAGGGTTGGTTACCGCTGGTCCAGAGCACATGGATTTTCAGCTTTTATTGCAAACAACGTTTGTCACAGTTTCTTTGTCAGACACAGCCTGCAGATTGATTCCTTTGCCTCACTATCTCCTTAGACACTATTCAGTGCTTTCCTGTAGTTTTTTTAAATTTAAAAAACCACTGTCGACCCTCATACTGCCTTAACAAGCTTAAAAATCATTAAAAAATTCAAGCATTGAAGTCATGTCACACTTCCTTCCCATTGATGAGAAAAATCAATATTCTCTCACAGTTAGACAATGGCGAGTGTCTGGACACTTGCTAAAGAATATCATATGAGAAAGTCAATGGTGTTTGATGGGAAGGGGGAGAGAGAAAAATCAAACCGTTTGCATAAGAGGTCAAAGAATCATTCAGAATTCAATGATTACTAATAAGCTTAAGAATTACAGATCCAAAAATACTTTAAAAGAAAGATCTCTGTGAGGGAAGAAAATAGTTCACGTTCTAGTTGAGTTGGTGTACTGCAAACGTATGAAGGTTACGAACATTTCAGAGTTGCGAATGACCTCCATTCTCCATGCTTTTGTATCTGAGGGCTTCTACTGTATTTCATTATTTGACTCATCTATTTCACAAAAAAAGTCATTTGTTTTTACGTTAGTTTTCTAGACGTCACTTTTGTTGGTTGTAAGGGCGCTTTGAAAAAAGCAGTTTATTGCTTTTTCATTGTTGATATTATTGCCACCGTCATCAGAATGTGGTACGTTTGACTACCTGACTTTCTTTTGTAGAAATTGTGAGTTCCCTGGATTCTGTAGATTCATAACGGTATGAAACTCACCAGTGTGTCTGTCATTTGCCCCGTGAGCACACACAAAGTTGGAATGTTTATCATGTGCTATGGGACAGCTGCTCTTATACGGTCTTAATTCTGAAAAGGCATCTTCAGATGTCTGGCGAACACTGTGATGGTCGGTGGTCGGCGTGACTTTTGACCCCTGTCAGCTCACCCGTATGCGTTCCTTTTCCAGATGCAGTCCGACCTTTTCCTCCCCAAACAGAGAAAGTTCCGGAACCGTCACCTACGGAAGCCTCTCGTGGTGCAGGTGGGTAGGGGGAACCCCAGCGAGGTGCGAGTCCGAGCCATTGGTTTACGGTCAGGAATGAGCACGGGGGGAACCAATCACAGCGTGCAGTACTCTTTTGACCAGGAAGTGTGAAAGGAGTGAATTGAACCCTGGGTAAAATATGTTCCGCCGTAACCTTGCGATGTCCCCCACAGAGAACCCTGCTCCCTCGAACCACCGGGGACGCCTCCCAGCACGTCTGCTCCTTCTCCATCCTCTCCAACTCCTCCATCACAGGTACCCACCCTCACCGCCATTACACCCCATCTCTCTCTGCCATACTGCCCCTGAATATACAGCAGCCCACAGATACGTTATATACCAGGGTAAGGCATTACTGAAGTTGTGAATCCGTTTATTCTCCGGTTTTATTCTCTTTATTTCTCCTTCCTCCAGTCAAAGCTGTAGACAATGTGATAAAACAGTGTGCTTGACAAGGTTAAGGCTAAACTTAGAAGCATTAGCACGGGAACATTAGTGTCTGTAAAACAGTGTCATGTTTTTAGTGTCATGTTGCTTCAGTGCACAGCTTTTCCCTGCCAAACAGAAATCCAAACCAGATACGCTTAGATATGTCGAAGTGAAATTATTACAGCTGTTTGGTGCTGTTTGAAGCCTGTTCAAGTAGGTGAACACACACACACACACACACACACTCTCTCTCTCACACTGCATACGTGGTACAATCTGACAAGCAATGTAACTGCAAGCGCACACTCCCACACAGTCCACCGCTCTAAGGTCTTTATTTCCTCCTCAAATCGATATTTCTGTCTTCTCAGCCAGTTTCCAGAAGAATCTGAAAAGACGGCATCCATCGCTCCATTTTATAGCCAACACATTACATGGTCGTGTGCGTATTACATTGTGCGGAATGACAAAGGAGGAAATGAGGGATTTGACATGCCGGGTGGCCATTCCTGGGACATTCCAGATATGGGTGTGATGTCATGCCGTTGGGCTGATTACATGTACGTTGCTCCTCCCCTTTCTCTCCAGGTACCGGATCTTTCCGGCCCATCCAGCCCTCCCTGCAGGCCGCCCCCCGCCCCGCCCTCCCCAAAGCCGTTCCCCAGAGCTCCGCCACATCCAGCCAGCTCTCCAGTAAGGAACCGTGTCCTTTTGTCATTTTCATTTCCTGTTTGGCTGTACTTGGCAACCTCCACCTGTTAATGGGTAACTGATAGGTGTTATTAGCGAAGTCGTGTTAAAATACGATCCATGTTATTTGTACAGACCGAGTGTATTAGCGTGGATAACGCGCAGTAGGCGTGCTAATAGACCGTCGGTCTGATCCGGCTTACGTTGGGCGCGCTCTCTCTGGTTCGCAGGTACCATCGACCTGGCCGCCAAGTCGGCGGGCATCATTCCGGGCAGCCCGTCCCACGAGCCGGAGGGCCCCGGCGCGGTCGGCCTCCTCCTGGCTCCGGACGCGGCGGCGCTGCCGGAGCCGAAGAGGGACCTCCTCCCCCAGACCCCGGCCGCCATCGTCCCCGCCGAGGTGAGCAGGTGGCGGGAGGGGCGGAAGTCGCGGCGTGTCACCGGCCCCAGTCGCGCCCCTGTCACGCGGTCGGCTGCGTATCTTCAACGGAGGCGCAGAGCGGGCTTTGAGTGGGCCGAGCATCTCTCGGAATGGATTCTGGTCATTCGGTTTCCCTGGGTGTAATTTAATACGCGTTATTTGCATTGCATTGCATTGCAAATAATACGGTGGTGAGGCCTGTGCATGTACCAAATGTAAGCAGTTTAAGCAGGTTACAGAAGACACCGCTGTTGGTGTGAAAACCTTGTGTGAGTTTCCACGTTTCAGTGCTGGATTGAATCATTTGAAATAATGTAGATCTAATATCATTTGCTACAATCACTTGTTATAGATATACAGTCCTATTGCACAGCCTCCCTAATGTTGGGCTTATTTATGATTTAATATTAGTTTTATTTATTACCAGCTGAAATATACGTAATGTTTCATGGCATCGGAAATGTTTAGCCATCCAGCGCAGGTACGGTAACGTGCGGCAGACCCAGCGGGGAACACGTTGGGTCAGAACGCGTGGTGTGTGTAGAACTGAGCCGTGAGCTCACGCGGCTTATTTACCCCCCCCCCCCCCCCCGTTACACGGGCTGCTGGAGCTCTGAGCGAGCGATTAATGCGTTTCCCCCGGAGCGCGCGGGGTCAGCGCGCGTTCTCATAATGGACGTTACCGGCAGGGCGTCGGAGTCCCACGCAGAGACCCGATATCTCGCTCTGATCCGAGCGGCTCGCTCCTTCGCCTGCGGCAGTCAGGGCCTCTGGATCGAAGGCGATAGGAACGGTACCTGTGAAAAGGGGCGGAGTGCGCGACGGTGACATCACCCACCGCCAGCCTCCGGCAGCGAGAGCGCGGACCGACAGTGTAGCATGAAGGGAAGCGTGAGTGAAACGGGAGGTGACTGTGAAAGGACCAGCAAGCTGGCGTACAGCAGGTGGGAATAAATGAGCGGCCTTCAAGCTCACAGTTCCTATCCCCCCCCCTGCACAGGGAGTCTTTTTTGGTCATTTTTTTTTTTGCCATTTTCAGCTCACTGATCAGTTATGTGTTGTTAAAGGTGGAACCCCAGTTTACACTGATTATCTAGTCATTCGTTTCCGTGACTGTCATTCAGAAAGCTCTGATGTCACTTAAAAAAAAAAGATCGCGTCTCGCACCAGAAATTTTCATTGCTGATAGAAGGCCGACAGAACGAAATGAAAATGAAAAAAATATTTTGAATTTCTTTGGCGTCAAAATGGTGAAACCTTTCTTTAGTTACTAAATAGTCAAATCGAAGATGTCCTTGTGATTTTTAGTGAAACACGATAGACTGAGATCTGTTAAATGAAATGATGCCTGATGAAATAGAGAGAATGTGTTGCTGAATTATGCGGGAAGCGGTTTCATATTGCACCGCGTTGCAGGACGATGCCATTGGGAATAGTTAAGTTCTCAGTACCGTTTTCCTAGTATACGTCTCCCCTGTGTGCTTCCTCTAAATGTAACTACCTAGGGGCTGCTGAGTTGCTCAGTCAGAGGTGATCACCGTAAGCACAGGCAGAGCCCTGTAGGCTAGACGGGGCTAGGAGGTCTGGGCTGTGTTAATGAGTGACTGGCTGAGCACACCCCCGTGTGTGAGTGAGTGCGTCTGCAGGTGGGGTAACTCACCTGGGGCAGATATGTTTCCAGTGAGCCACCGCTCATATTAGTACCAACTTGTAGTCCCTGTTGTACACTGTGTAGTTTGTAGAGTATGAAATACGCGCTGGCTAATGGGTGAGTGTATCAGAGGAGTACCCGTACCATCTCAATTAGCTCAGCATTATTACGTTTGATGATATTAATTAGAACGACAACATGCTAAAAGTGTGAACATTTTCAGCTCGTTCTTAGCTGTGTGAATTTGGACTTGTATGTGTCTGTAGTGTGTTTTTTCTCTCCTGTTTTCTTGAACGTTGTCTGCTTTTTTTTAGGCCGCTTTGGACAACGGGCTGTCTCCCCTGTCTCCTGCGGGAGACGCAGACACCCTCCTGTCCCCCCCCAGCGTGGCCTCCCTGCTGGACATCTCCCTCCCCGGCCCGCCCGAGGAGGTGCTGTCCCAGGGCGAGGCCGCCTCCCACATCAGCGACTCCATTATCGAGCTGGCCATCAACTCCGCACATTACGGTGTGTGTGTTTGTGTGTGCATGGGTGCCCATTTGGGTGATTGACTGTGTGTGCGTGCGCGCGTGTGTGTGTGTGTGTGTGTGTGTGTGTGTGTGTTTGTGTGTGCATGGGTGCCCATTTGGATGATTGACTGTGTATATGTGTGTGCGTGCATGTGTGTGTCTGTTGGGAGGTGACCATTTTGGTGATTGACTGTGTGTGCGTGCATGCGTGCGCGCGCGCATGTGTGTGTGTGTTTGTGTGTGCATGGGTGCCCATTTGGATGATTGACTGTGTATATGTGTGTGCGTGCATGTGTGTGTCTGTTGGGAGGTGATCATTTTGGTGATTGGCTGTGTATGTGTCCGTTGGGAGGTGACCATTTGGGTGATTGGCTGTGTATGTGTCCGTTGGGAGGTGACCATTTGGGTGATTGGCTGTGTATGTGTCCGTTGGGAGGTGACCATTTGGGTGATTGGCTGTGCGCGCATGCGTGGGCGGAGCCTGTCCGTGTGCTCTGACTCTGGTCTGTGCCCTCAGGCGACAGCTCCTCCCTCTCCCCCGCCAAGCTGAATGGGGGCGACGTGTCCCGCAGCCTCCCCTCCCCCGCCTGCAGTCCTCAGAGGAGCTGGATCGCCTCTCCCTCTCACGACCCGCAGTGGTACCCCAACGAGTCCAGCGACTCCACGCTCAGCTGCCTGCTCTGTGAGCCCCCTCCCCTTTTCCCTTTTACAGCCCTAGGTCAGTGGTTCCAAAACTCCCCTGGGTGTGCTGGTTTTTTATTCCACCCACAATTCCACAATAGGTGCTTTTCATGTTTAGAGGGATTATTTACCCTCTTAAGCCACATTATGTCAGAGATAGCTGTATACCAGTATACACAGGTCCCCCAGGACCGAGTTTGGGAACCTCTGCTCTAGGTCACTTTGAGTAGATAATAATGAAATGAAACAGAATTGTAGCAAATTCAGATTCCCCTTTGCCCCGTCGGCCGTTACCTAATGGCTTGCCCCTCTCCACGCAGCGAGCCTTATCTCCCCGGAAAAGGGGCGGAAGATGCTGACCCCCTCGGGCCCCTCCAGCGGGACGTCCCTGCTGGGCCCCAGCCTCCTGGACAGCAGCTCCAGGGACTCCTTCCACTCCCGCGGGCTGCCCGACGTCGGAGAGGTGGGCGGAGCCTCTGCGCTCCTCGTCGCCGTCGCTCTTCGCGCGCGCTAACGTCATTGGACATCGCTTCACACACAAATGAATCTAGCGTTCTCTGGCTAGTTAAAAATGCAGTTAGATTTTCTTGGGTTACAACTTATGGCCATTATTTCCCATGAGCCTGCAGTGTTCATGAACAACGCGCAGTGCTTATTGTGTTGGTTCTGCAATCATCATAGTTCAGTAGTTATATTGATGTACACTGATATATACGCACTATCCCACTACAGTAGAACTTGTCAGTGCCCTAGCTTGACACCTGCTGCTTAACGTGTAACCGCCCGTCTTCTGTCCTGACTGGTCTCCATGGATACTCAGCTGTGCCCCTTGGTGACTCCTCCCCCTGCAGGTGGACTCCCAGCTGGCGTGCATGATGAGCGAGAGCAGCGTGGACTACATCGCCCGCTTCAACGACCTGGCGCAGGAGCTGTCCGTCAGCGAGCCGCCGCCCCCGCCCCCGGGCCCGAGCGGCAGCGGCTGAGGGAGGAGCGGGGCGGCGGTGGGGAGCACTCGCCGTTTCACAGCGCGGACCCCCGGGGGGCCGGGACCCGTGTGTAGAGGAAGACCTCGGCGGCGTTGCGTCGGAACTGGCCTGAGAGCGCGCGGCAGAGGGCTAACGCGACGCGGCGCAACGAGAAGCCGACGCCGAACGGCTCGGGGTCGTGGGGGGGAGGGCGTCCGTCCCGGTCGTTCGAGTGCCCCTGCGCTTGGAACGGATCCGATCGCTGAGTCTGAATGGGCTGGGTGCGGGACCTTCCCTGGTCAGCGGTTCTCCGGTCTGTTCTGCTCGCGTGCGAGACTGCAAAGCCAGTCATCAGCCTGCCCTCTCCCGGAGACCCCTCCAGAAAATCTCAACTGAAAGTTGTTTACAAAACGAAACTTTATTACTACTTTATTTTTTTTTAGTTGCATCTGCACTGTCTCACTTGGCAGCCCCGGGCGTGCTCACAGGGCACCTGCCATTTTGCCACTCCCGAGAGACTTGTCTTCTCTTGGTCTCTCGTTTTTGACATTTCTAAATAAAATTCAACAAATTCCATCTAGAATTTGTTCTGTCCACGAATTCCACCCAACAGTATGAAGTTAAGGTGCGTACAGATAGGTGTTTTGCTGACGGGAAGGATTCTTACTGGAAATCCTTGAGTGTGGTCAGGGAGGGTTTTTGGTGTTCATCCCTTTAACTGAAGAGATTAGTATACAGTGATGCAGTCACAGATGCATTTCCGTTTACCACTAGAAATGTTCACTATGTAGAATGCTATGGGGTAAATAGTGGACATGTAATGCCGGTCATCGAGACGCCCTGTTTGTTCCGACACGGTTATTTTTGTGTCTGACATTCGACAGCACTACAGCAGTTTGTGTATGTAGTCTCATGTGAATAAATGTTTTATTCTTGTGGGTTTGTGCATCACAACATTAACGGTTGTATGTATATATATATATATATATATATAAAAATAATTGTGAATACAGAAAAGCCATATAAGAATAACTGGTTTAAACTTTCATGCGGAGTGTGTTGCTTTTCTATCTTCTGTTTTCAGATGTTTCCTTGACTCTTAGGAACCATAAAAGACAGAAACTAAAAGTGAATATTAACATGTGTTTTCCCTCAGTTCTATGAATGGAAAGCTTGAGTGGTGCTTAAAGTAGAAATTAGAGGAATATGCCAGATAGGCGTATTCTCTAGCATGTGCTGTCTCCGTCTCACCAGTTCAATACGGTGTCTCCAACAGCAACGACATTCTTACAAAAAAAAAAAAAGGTCACTCACTGGTCATGCCTGGCAACCTGCAGATCTGCTGGTTTGTCACTGTTCCTGCAGAAATTACCAGATGTTCAGTTGACTGGTTGTTCTTGCAGCTGCATTTATTGCCAGGCACGAAAGAAGTCTCCTGTTTAAATTGTTAGCAAAGTCATCTTTTGAGAAATATACTTGATTACTTTCAAGTTTTTTCCTCGAAGGTGATGTACTACATATATTCAGTATCGTAACTTTGATATGACTGAATATGTACAGGGAATCACTAGATGAGGCAAAACACTCATGAACCTGACCAGTAGGCTAATCTATTCATCTAGTCTGGACTCTTTTCAAAGATTACCTGCGTGAATGGATTTGCTTAGTGTATTAACAGAAAAACAAATTGCAACCCAAGAATGCTTGTGCTGCTACAGAAGTGTTAAATGTTTGTTGATCAAATAACATTTTAGTTCCGTTTGGGGGAATTTTGAATCTTCTATGTATATACATCCTACTTTCTACAACTTGTAAAATTTCATAGTGTTTTCACTATTTGCTTCTGCTTTTTCCCATATGAACTCACACACTTTGTACTTTAAAACTGGATTTGATATCTGGGGTATTTCCTTATAAAGTTAAGTATGTGGACTCTGTGATGGTAAGAGCTATTTGGGGTCCTTGTTAACAAAATTCCCAAATGTTCTGATCTTGTCTAAAATATTGTACATTACTTCGCTATTTATTGTTAACAATTGCAAAGGGGTTTGGGGTTTTTAATTTTCAATGAAAAGGCTGTTAAGCTAAGAGTTTCCTGTTTGTAAAATATGTTTTTATGCTTGTGCTTCTAAATACAGCTTAGGAAAAATGTTTTTCTGTTTGTCATCAGGATCATGGTTGGGTAGATTTTATTTTTAATGAAATTCAGGACAATGTGTACACTCCATGACTTGTGCTACCATTTTATGTTCCAGGAGAAGGCTCAGCATATTTTCAATATGTTTATTGACACAACAGGAATGGGTGAATAATAAAAAAAAACTATCTTATCATACTGAAAATATTTTTTATTTTTTGTGAAGTTCTTATACAGTTTATTTTTTCAAGTTGGTTTATTATATAGTCATATACAGTGTTTATGATGCAATACTGTATGTGTGATCAGTTTGTACATGCTTTCTGACTTTATTCTCAGCCTTGTCCAATTTGAGATGTTGTTTTTTGTGGGATGCCTTTCTCTGACCCCTGGAAGTGGTGGAAGAGCTTGAGAACACCTGCTCCGATTCCTTAGTGGCTACATGCTCCTGTGATTTAGATCTTTGCTGGGCACTCCTGGACAACTTTCTTGGGTTCAGAGTGCTGCTTGGGTCCTTAAAGGGGCGGATCTTTGGAAACTGAAGGCGCCAGGGGGGGCACACGACTTTGATGGGGACAGGAGCGTTGGGAGTCGCTGCATCCACAACCGTAACTTCATTGCCGTCCTCGTTTGCCACTTCTGTTCTGTCACTGTCTTTAGCTGGCTGGAGACCGCTCTCACATGAAACGAGGCCTGTGGGCTTTACTTTCTTTAGGATAATCTTTAAAGTGCGGTTAGTGGGGCACTGAAAAGACTCCCACAGGATGTGGTCTGAATTCTTGCCTTCTTCAGGATTGAGAGGCTGGTCATCCCTGTATGAACCATGAAGTTTTTCTGGGAGTGTAGTGGCCTGAGGGAGACTTGTGTCTTTTCCACAAGCGCATTCTTCAGATAACTGAAACATAGGTATATACATTAGCATTACCACTCTTGATTTATGCTCATGGAATTTCACTTTTGAAAATATACATAAACACCTAACTGAACCATTCTGTCCAACTACTAAATCATTACTCTCGCGTAGACTAATAAAAATATGCTGGTTATTGTGGCGGTTTTTTTTTTTTTTAATAATGAAAGAAAAACCTAAGACAAACCACTTGCCTTGTCCATTTTTGGTCATTTCTTGCAGTCACTGGGGTACAAACACTGGATGTTACTGTTGGCTTTGCCTTTCTATAAAAAATGATTGTTTAAATGTGTTGGTTGGCAACCAAACATTTCAGAACATGACGAGTATCCTTATTGATCTTCAAAATGTTATATTCTAGAATGTTTGGTCAGTACACTTTGAACAGCTGTTCATCCTCCTTGGTTGAAAGTGTTGTTACATCTACAATACAGAAGGCTGAAACATATTATTGTATAGCCATATTTTAGCATAATGTTCATGTGCAGTGATACTAGTTTTGCTCCCACTTATAGTTATTTGAGAATCACATTGGAGGGGACCTTGTCAATTTCAACAGCTGCCCTTCACACATGGCCAAAAAAAGAACTATGACTGATCACACAGACCTTCATTAGAACCTCATAAGATAAAAATTTACTTTTACCATTATATGTTGGAGTTTGCATGCTGTGCTGCATTTACTGCAGAAGAAAATCACACCTGTACATTTTACCATTTAAATAATTACAAACTTTTAATACAGCACTAACAGTACAGATACTGTACATTATCTTTGAAAAGTACCTATTCCAATTATTAACAAAAAAGTGGAGTAATGAATTACAGTATGTTATTATAAAATATTTATAATTATAAAATGTATGAAATGTGTTAGCTATTCTGTATTGAATATAAACACATCCATTCAGAAATTCTTTTTAATTTTTTGCATTTTTATTATTGTTTTTGCATGAAGGAACCGACTGAAAAGTGTCAGTGGACACACACACACACACCAAGCTTGGTTTTTTACAGATATCTATGAGCCTGGATTGATCTTTTGTGATTTTAACCTGCTTGATGAGTGAATTCCAAACATAAAATCGATTTTAAAGGAACATGCATTACAGAAATATAATGTTCATTTTAGTACTCACTGTTATCTGAATGTGATTGTTTTTTCTTCAGCAATCTGAAATCATTTTGGTGTATTTTTGGCTGGACCGTAACATCGGGGCCAGCCCTACAAATGCGAATGTCTGTGAGTGAGTGACTGAGTGAGTGATGATGTTACACCATTGGTCGGCCGGATCACGTGTGTTAGGTCCAGCCATATACTAGGTTTTAACCTGGTCTTGTTTAAAATGATTTTTAAAGTTTAAACGCACATATAGTATTGTGCAAATTGTTTCATAATTCAAAGCAGACAATTTGCTAATGAGATGTACTGAAAAAAGTACTTTGGAGCATGTTCTTTTTAAGCAGGCAATGGGTTCACATTGCACTGTTACAAACTGCTAATTAGTTCTAGGAGCAGGAACTATATAATGTTGCATAATGTTCATTTTAGCCTTCTGAAGTGTAAACATTAGTAAAATGCTGTTTGTGTGTGTGTCTGTGTCTCAGTTTTTTCATGCCTTACACAGACCTTTATGAAACAATATAATTAGAAAATATTTTAAATTTAGTCAAAATGAACATATAATTTTCAAGGCAAGTTTAAGGGTATAGGGTATGTATAATAAATACAAGGGAAAATAAATGCAAGAATTGCAGTGACAAATGAGAAGTTTGGTTTATCCCCCATATGCAGATTATTTTCCTCTCAGCAGTATGTTACTAATGCAACAGACCAGTCATCTACATGACTGCTTTGTGTTCTGTTTTGAGAAAAGTAACAAAGACTATCAAGTGTGAAGCTCTCCTCTGATCTGCTTTAAATGCTAATAATAATCCAACAAGAGCACAAATACAATTCCTAAACCTAAATGCTGTTACAATGAGTGCAGCTGTCTTTTTCTTTTTCACAGAATGCACATTACAAGAACTTTGTATGCTTTCTCAGCCCATTGTGAGTTCCAGGGATGAGTAAGTGCAATTACAGTCAGTGACATAATCCCCTGCTGCTTTGCACCTGTGTGGCAATACTCATTCACCACTCTTATCTATATGATATGAATGATGAAGGAAAGCCAGCTAATTTAATCCTAGGGTGCGTTTGAGTTGTTTCCACTGAAATGATTCTGAGTGGTCTGATAGCAGATGGATTGTAATCCATGATATGTGACCATGGGGGTATTTCACAAAACAGGATTGCGGAGTTAGCTGGATAACTGCTGAGTAAACCCGGAACCTTCCCAAATCTGGAACATGGACTGAAGTAAAAAAAAAAGCTCTTGAGGGGGTTTAGTGCAGTTATCCAGCTAACTCAGTTATCCTGCTTTGTGAAATACCCCCCATGTTTGCAGAGCAGCCTTGGATTTCTGTTGGGGCTTTGACAGTATAGTCAAGTCAGGGAAGCAGGGATTATTGCAGATCCAATCTCCAACCAGGGGAAAGTTGACCCCTCCGCTAGCTCCGCTCCACTTTAGAGAGGCCTTTCCCTTTATTTTAATGAACGTCTTGATCTGACTATTGAAATCTTCAGCTGTGCAACAGCTTCCTGTTCACATGTCAAATTGAAACTGACACTGATATGAATGCTGAGTTTGATATGGCTGAGATTTTATGAAGGTGAAATCAGGCGTGACTGGAGCAGGTTGTGTGAGATTTGACCAGGCTGAGAAACAGCAAGAGGAACTTACTCCAAAAAGCTCTGACTGTTGTTGCTTTGCTGTAAGTTAACAAGACTATCGACACAATGCATTTTACTTTTGGCTATTACAGTGGTTCTCTGAAATTACTTAAATTATTTGAATATCTCCCTTGTTCTCTGTGTTTCCACCATCCCCGTGGGCTCTTGTTCATATCTCTGTCATCTGAGCACACACAGTAGGCAGGGCTCAGCTGAATTGCCAGGGATGCTGTAAACAAATGCCTGGTGTTTATATAAATAACAATGTGAGTAATTTCAGCAGAGTCCTGTTCATCATGCAGCTGCCCAGATGAACTCATGACTGAATGACAACACACGCCATCTCGTATGCTCAGAAGCAAAGATGTAAACTATTTTTCTGTCAGGAAAGAGTTATCTTATTAAACTCATTATTTATTTATTTATTTATATATATATATATATTTTGAGCTTTTCAGCTTTATTGGACAGAACAGTGTAGAGAGACAGGAAGAACGGGAAGAGAGAGGGAGAGACGTGCGACAAAGGTCGCACGGTCAGGATTCAAATCGCCAGCGTGGCTGTGCCACGAGACACCCCATTATTACACTCATTTAAATTATTTTTGGGGCTGCAGGGTAGTTCCCTCTTGTGGCATGAGAGAGCACCACAGTCTCAGATGACACAAGTGGCCTTGCGTAGCTGAAGCGATATATGGGAGGGATTTTGTCAGTGGGAATAGCAGTGTTTATTGCTTGAGCAACCCGTTGGCTGCCTGGGCGTCCACGGCTTGTTCTCTGCACACGTATGATTGGGTCTCCTCCGCTCCCACTCTGTGTGTACGGCTGATAGCTGTGGTGTGAGAAGAAGCATGTGGCTGGAACCACGTTTTGAGAATCTCGTACAAGCTGCTCCTGTCGTGTATGTTTCAGAGGAGAACCGCTAGTTGTCTCTAGTCATATGAGTTTTGGAAGAGAACTGTGAGTTGTCTTCACTCTCCCAAACCGGCAGCAGGGCCTGTGTGTATGAGCACGTTTGTACAAAGTTCACAAATTGGATATTCCTAATTTGGGTGTGATTAGAGATGCCAATTTTTAAAAATAATATTAATATTTTAAAAAGTAAAATTTAATATGTTACAGAACTCTTCATTGTCATTCTCTTAAATCCCACTAGCCTATAATTTTAATAGGAATTTGCCAATTAAGCAATCCTGGGATTTAGCCTACTTCCATACAGATAGTGACTCGAAAATGACAACACCAATGCAAAGTCACTTCAGAATCAATGCCATGTGTATTATATAGTAATATAAACAATAATCAGCTAAACAAGAACTGTAATTATTACAGACATAATTCCATATACATGTATAACTACACAAGTATTTCATAACCTGTCTCAAGCTTGAAATAATTTGTTGTTTTTTAGTGTGAACCATTTACCAGCAACTTTGAAAGCTGATCTAGGGTTTTTACAGATCTTTAAAGAAATGTTTCCAAGTCACAAGCTGAGTGATCATGATGGCGAATTAATTTTTATATAACAAGCTTCAGGGAATGTTTCAAGATACACGCAACATATATATCTTACATATGGGGGTCACTGTTAAGCATAAGATATACAGCCAGTGGGGTCACACACTACACAATTTTATTAGTGGAGTGTATGGGGGTGCATCTTAGCTTGCGTTTGCTGTTCACTGTCCAATCAGCATACCCGGTCACGGAAATGTAGATTAGAGGGCAGGGGCGTGTGGTAGACATGGTGCTCTCTGCCATCCAGCAGAAGAATCAGGACAAGCTGCTGGCCGGACTGCTGCATCCGCACCTCCGCCCAACGTTTCATGAAGAGCGTGGCTTCCTGTATACAAAGCTCAACACCCTCCCCCCGCCCCACTGCATGGAGAAGGGAGGAGCAAGCGGACAAAACAGAAATCCCTCTTTCAACTTCCTGGCAGGACTGACAGGCGAAATTCAGCAGAGCCAGCAACTAACCTGAGCCAGTCAACAACCTGCCTCCACAACAGAAATTACAGGCTTTCATGACAATGACTTAACAAGTGAATGAAAAACATGATGAGAAATGTCCCCCATAACAGAAACCCCCGTGACGCAAAGCCACAATGGCCTCCTAGTACGGCCACACCGCCCTCAACAACGTGCTTTTCCAGTTGTCCCTTCATCACCACACTCCACTGAAACATGCAGAAAAAATACATGCACACAGGAAAACTCTGTGAAGATAAAGGAAATTTATTAGAGCTACAGCACTGAAAATTCACCTTTAAAGAAACACATACTTAATAATAATACTGACGTCTATAAAAAGTTTCTCCCCTTCTGCAACGACAGCCACACACAACGGAGGACGGTGTAGTGTCTACATTGTAAAACATGTAAACCAGTACTGAGAACCAAGGACAGCGCAGGTCGTAGGACCGAAGAGGAGGCTCCATTTTCTCCTGTAGAGGGAAAGGATTAGTTCAGGATCAAGGTCTGCTGTGAGCGAAAGCTCTGGTTGCTCTGGAGTCAATCCTCTTTGGAGCACTCCAAATGTGTTCTTCCCTGAAGCACTGAACAGTTGACATGTCACTGTTCTCAGCCGAGATGAGAAGCTATTCTGAAGAGGTGAAGACATGCTCTGTTCCTCTTATTAGTGCTCTGTAAAAAACGTGTGTAAAAGGTCAGATTGCCGCCAGTCCCCACATTCCCTATTCTTCTGAGAAAATTATGCTGCTTAATCTTCATGTATCAGACTACAGAGTTAGTTTAAACAATGTGTCAAAGTATATAAAACCTCCATTGAGTAGCTGATGGATAACTAAGCTGAAATGGGTGCCATTTTCCTTTTTTGCGTGCTGTTCCCCTTTTGAGCCGGTTCATTCTGGGTGTCATGGGAGGGGACTCCTGCGTTTCCACAGAAACGGCAGAAATGCTTCCAAGTAGGTATCCTCTTCTAGAAGTCTGAGTGAAAGGGAGTATCTTCCACCGCCGAAGAAACTGTTGCTTATTTGAATGTGATAGCATCATACCCATAACGATGAAGAATTCCAGTGCTGGGCATTATTCCATGGAGAGGGAAACAAGAAGTCCCTCAAGCACACACGAGCTCTACAGTCCAGTCTCTCCCTGCCATTCTAAAAAAAAAAAAAAAAAAACCCAGGTCATGCCCCAATGTTCTGGGTATCAGAAAGGGGCTGCAGAAAGGTTATGATAAAACTAACATGTGGACCGTTTGTTTTATTCAGAAAGAAATGCATTTCAACCCAAAAGCCTTACAACAAGTAAAACTCTTAAACATCCTTTTCAGAGAACTGTTGGACTAAATCAGTGGTAACCAACCCTGTTCCTGGAGATCTATTGTCCTGTAGGATTTAATTCCAATCCTAATAAAGCACACCACCTTCAACAGCTAAAGACCTGCATTGAGCTGAAAATTATTAGAATCACGTGTGCCAAATTAGGGTTGAAATGAAAACCTACAGGACGGTAGATCTCAAGGAACAGGGTTGGTTACCACTGGCCTAAATGATGAAGAATGTCCTCTGTGTAATACAGAGAGAGTGCAAAGCATGTACACCCCACACCCAAGGAAATGGGGACAATGCCCAAACCCAAAATGCCACATTGATGGACTGGATTCCCACATCCAGAACTATTACATTTTGGCACAGACATGCAGTTTCACACTGTAGACCAGATCAGCTAATATGGTTAATGGTTTGTACATGTCATAAGAAAACTTTAAGGACTCAAAAATAATAATAAAAATAAAAGTTAAATGATATTCAAAACAGGATAAATGATATTAGCATGAAAGGATTTAGCAAATTATTTTTTTTAATTCTAAAGTTTTATAATATTAATATGTACACTACCAATGTAAGAATTACGCAATATAACGAAGTCAAAGTGCAATTGGGAGAATGATGATTAAATACCCCCAAATAGGTACTACGGATGATGAGCACATAAGTTACTCGGTCCCATAGTCACATTCCTTCACAACGAATACCCTGAAAGGCATGCAATAATGTATACAGCCATGATACACATTTGGAAGGCTTAGTGCCAGTGTGCAAAGACTGGCAGTCAGTGAAACTATGCTGCAAGGGTACTAGGCTGTGAGAAAAGGAATCCTGCCTCGCATAACCTTGATTTGATATGAAATTAGAAATTGAAATTAGACCGTTCCTTCAAGGCTGTTTTTCTGCTGTTCCCCATGAGTTGGGATTAAATAAATGCAATGCCTTCACAAATCTAGGGGAGCTACTTGACTAAGAAACACGTGCATTGAACTGAAGGCGACAAGGGGCCAATGCTATAATTAATGTTTCCTTCAAAATATTGCTCCTTAACAAGGTTGACTCAGAACTTATTTGTATTCATTTCAGCTACATTTATATTGTATATGTCAGCTTTTAACATATATGTGTAGCATTAATATGACACTGAAAAAACTAATAAAGAACTGCAAGCCTTGTCTCTTGAGTACACAAAATTCTATATGATATTTGGCATGGTGGACATTAGACACATTAAAAGTACGGATAGTGTTTTCTAATGTTGTACTCATGAAACACTGACAGAGTCCTCATTCACAAACATGCAGCTTCAGCTGCATATCAGACGGGAACAGAGGACACCTCACTTTTAATTTTGAAGGAGGAAAAATAACCATGTCATTAGCAATTAAGGCCCTCGCCATGAGCTCGATATACTCAAGAGCCTGCCTTTGTTAAAAATAAAAAATAAAGACATGAATGTATTAGAATGTGAATGCGAATTTGGACATGACAATGGTAAGTAAACAGGAATGATAAAATGGCTCCTCTCACAATGCTCTCAGCACATGCAACGTGCTGGAGAATGTAGGTTTGGGTAAATAAAGCATGGAAGAAGCCTACCTATTTGGAATAAAAATGAAAAAACCACTTTGAACATGAGAGGTACTAAAACAAAATACAATAGAGAAAATGGTTTCAAATATCCTAAAGTTTAATGAAGAGGTAACTTCATGACCAGCCATAAATGGTCACAATTATGCTACCAAGACAGACAAAAAATATTAGGCCATTGTTAATACGCAAAACATTGCCCATTATTTTATCACACTGTCACAACCCTCAAGAAATTGACTTCGTCATCAAGCCCAACTTTAGTGTCTAGATTACCAAGAGAGTGCATATATATATACACACACACGTGCATATATACGCACTGTATGTCTTTCAGTGCACCAAAAAAAACTGGAGGGGTGGGGGGGGAGGGGGGAGAAAATCCTCCAGTTTTAACCATATCCTTTCGTGGGCAAACAATCAAAACTCGAGTGTCAAAACAATTGCAGAAGCATAATATCTTTGTCTTTCTCGTCTTTTCCCGCCATTGTCATCACATAATTTTTTTGTTTTTTTAATTACGGTTTAAAAAAAAAAAAAAAAAAAAAAGAGCTCAAACGATGTAAAGTTCGTAGATCTTCTTGACGCAGTAAGCCAGGGCGGCCAGCGCTATCGTGTTGTGGAGTCTCTTTCTGTGGACGTCGTCCTTGCGCACCAGCACCACGGGCGTGGAGGAGGTGAGCGTGTGCAGGGGGAGGCGGGACAGTTTGTGGCTGTCGTACTCCACCTGGTACTTGCAGCAGGGGTCGAACTGCCAGGAGATGCCGTAGAGGGCGGCGCAGGCCACGCTGAGGGCCCCGGCAGGCAGCGCCACGTAGCGCGAGTACTCCGGCGGCAGGGAGACGGGCGTGAAGAGGCACGCCACCCCGGCCAGCACCGCCGTCTTGTGCAGGCAGTTGCCCACCGCCACCCAGCGCGCCGTCTCGTCGCCGATGCGCGTGGGCTCGATCACAATGTACTTGTACTGGGCCTCCAGGGCCTGCTCCAGCTCGTACTCAAACTGGTCCTGGGCGTTCTCCCCGTTGTAGATCTCGTGCACGATGTAGCAGTCTGTAGTGCCCATTTCTCCCCTGCGCACGAAGGACGTGGCAGACGCACGGATGGCAAACGCGGGAAAGAGAAGGAAAGGGAAAAGACAAAGGATTACGAATACATTCCCACTTTCACGACATGCACGTTGTGAAACAATGAGAAAAATGAGTGTGTACGTGCTTACTACCCTTTACGGACTTGCGCAAGTCTATTAAGCATCAAGATTATTATAAACACCCAGCTGCAATTTTGACAGTAAACAGTTCAGGGGTAGCTCAGTTTTTTTTGTTGTTGCTGTTTTTTTAAATTAAAATCCTAATTGTTAAATCTGTTTATGGTAATTGGACTGTGGATGTCGATCTGTATTTTTATGTTTTTTTTGTTTTTTTTAATGCACACCTCACTGGTTGTGAGATAAAACATATTGATATTGATGACATCATATGACACCATAAAAAGTACACTGGGGGTGGGATGAAGGGGGCTCAAGTTCTTACACCACACTCTTACAGGTCAAATAGATCGGGGGCAGGGGGCGTCAATAAACTATTAATTATGCATTTGCTGGTGTTGATCTGCCTGAATATCTGCTGGCTTGCAGAAACCTGCAGCTGACATACATTTTCTTTACCTTTGACTTCAGGTCTCACATCATAACTCAAATGATTTGTGTACACAGCAGAATGCAGAAAAAACTTTAACACTCGGGTGGTGCATCCACCTAGTTAAGCAAACATTTGGGGTAATTTCCCACTGCAGCAACAACTGCATTATTCATAATTTGATAAAATTCATAGTGTGATGGCACGCATTTTTGGAAATTCAAAATGTGAGTTACGTTACCTTTGAAATTTAAGCAAGCGTTCACCAGCCCTACAACGTATTTTCCAGCTTATGATCACACGTAGCATTCGGGATGCTGAGGACCCATGGGGAAAAAATAAGATTTGCTGATATTGAATACGTTCCGGAGAAGATAGTACTTTACGATTACATGTGTTCTGGATTCTTGCGCTTGAATGTGTCCACTGATTTTGCCAATTTTCTGATTAATGAGACGTGAGAGCGGCAGAGGTTTAAGGGGACCATAAATATTACGTTAAAATAAATATAACTAGCTTGTTCACATGTATTTGGCTATTTACTTTTTCAAAAATGATTTGCATCCTCAAGCTCACTTTCTATGTGAGGGCCATTGTCCCATGAAGTTTGATTCCCCCAAACTAGCAAGCTACTAGCTGTACCGGGGTGCTTAAAGTGAATTAGTTTCTTGTTTCGTGCATTTTATACTACAACTCTCATAAAATATGGTCGCAAATTAACCAGACACTGTACGCATTTTATCAACTAGCGTTCACTAGTCGGAAATATTATTTAACTGTTTGGCCTGAAATAGCTGCCACTGCCAGAGCAGTTTGCTAGTTATGATAACTTTTTGCTGTCCTGTTGCGGCCTTTACTTAGCTATTAGCTCGCTTATGCTAGCAAGATCATGATTAGTTGCTAGCCAACATTCCTAGGCTAGATTAGAAAAGTAGTATAAACAGCTTTACATGTTGGGGTACAAATATAAACATACCTACTATGGTATTAAGCTTGCTATCAATGTAGGGTTCAATTAGCCATACAAGATGCAATACTGGCGATCTAACTAAATTCACACACATGTAACACGCGTTATATTTCACGGCTAACAAAAGTAGGAAATAGATTAGCCTTTTAACAAAGCAGTAAGAAAGATACCTAACGTTACACACGGCAGAAGTAAACTAAACTAACGACGGTAAGTTAGCTAACTGCTACTTACGTTAGCTAGCACTACCAAACTAGTCAACGATAGCTAAATCGATGCAAGATGAAGTTTGTCTAACGTTAGCAAAGTAATGGTTGAAGCTCCAACTGCATCTGGCAAGAATCAACCCAGCAATAGGTGGCTAGCGGACTGGCTATTCAGCTAACGAACTCTCGTAGCCGCGGTTGGGTTTAATGCGATGAAAAAGCACGCCGCAATGAGCTATGCTACTTCGTTAGACTACGCTAGTCTAACTATTCGATAGAAGTGCTACAATGGCTAGGTAACGCAATCAAACTATCCTGCTGGTGAAATAGCTAGCTAATGCTAACTAACAAACTAGCGAGCGCTTTATCGCAAACATACTAGCTTGTGATGACTAGCAACGTTGATTACAACTATCCAGCTAAAAATCTAGCTAGCTACATCGACTATGTCCAATGGCCAACAGTGGCTACTTTAACCGATTTATTGTGTTGAAAAGGGTTACAGTTAGCTACATTACACTTCTAGACACATATCGCCGGGAAACTAATCACCCTTCTATTTGATCGCAATACTGTGCCGTGACTACAAGTACCATGAAAGCTGGTTAGCACGCTAATATCAAAACATTACATTAGGATCATACAGGGTTCATCGAAGAATATTTGAGTTTGACAACCAAATTATTACTTTGTAAATTATTCCACAGAAAAGAAAACAGAACTATATATTGTCCAGAGGCATTCGATTGTTAATAACTTCTTTAAACAGTGGAAAATAAAGTATTGCTGACCTCTCCCTGTCGGCTGGGACACCGCGCCTCCTTCCGAACGCCGCCATCTTGGGAGACTCAACATATCTATGCGTTTACTACGTGCGACGGTACACGGCTGATAGTGTAGTTCGCTAGCGTATGACATATTTAGAAAGATACTACAGAGAAATACGACTCCCACCATGCATTTGGAAGATAACATGTGAACGTTTGTGGGAAACGGTGTTTGTTCGGACCACTGGACAGGAGGGACATTTTCATTTCCACGTTGTACATAAGTTGCCTGTCTGTAGGTTATAGCAAACTCATTAAGCGTGCGTTAGTTGTATATCATTAAGGATACTCAAATTATAATTAGTAGTTAGTTATTTAAAAATGTTTACAGCTAGGTTAACCTTGCAGCAGCTTGTAGGTTTGTGTTGTAAAACAGTGGTTCTCAAACTCGGTCCCAGAGGCCCCTGTGTATGCTGGTTTTCGTTCCAACCACAATTGCACTCCCAGAATTTTAACAAGCTGTCAATTTTTTCTTAATTGGCTACATTTCATGTTTTGAACGGATTATGTACTCTCTTCAACCACATTATGCCAGAAATAGCTATGCATGCCATGAAGAATACAATTAACATGTTCATATCGCGCTAAATTGCAAATAATTACATACAGCAGGTATTTTTATAAAATGAAAGACTGAGGTTAATGGACAGGTTCCGAATTTGGTTGTTTAAAATTTTTCTAAACTTATTAGCACAGTGCAGGTTTGGCACGTAAATATTTGCTTTGTCTTTGAATTCTTCATTGTCTTTCAGATGGTTCTTTTTAGTGGTCAGGTGTCCACTTTCACCAATTAGGAGCCTCAGTTTTTAATTTGGCCAGTTAAAAACAATGAATCAGTTTTATGCAATTGTTTGAGATATAGCACAACGCTAACATATGAATTTTATTCTTCATGGCATGCATAGCTATTACGGACATAATGTGGCTTATGAGGGTAAATAATTCCTGTAAACATGAAAAACACCCAAGTTGTTTTGTATTGGTATGTGTTAAATTTCATGGGATGCTTTCACACGGTACTTACTCTTGATATTTATTAAGACACTGAGTTTGGTGAAATGTAATATGACTAACAGGCCCTTGCAACAGTTTCTAAAATGTCTGCCAACTAAAAATGTTTAAAAAAGGTGTCGTGGCTGTTATATTTCAAAGCATAAAATGTCTTCATATTCTCGGTCCAAATAATCACTTTAATGAATACAATCTAATGAAAATGTCCATTTAAAAATCAATGACAATATTTACAGATTAATTAATAAAAGTATTTAGTAGTCTTGTATTTTCTTTCAGAATATAGTGTTGTATCCTGCTGCTGAAAAAAAGGCAGAGTGAAAATTTGTCAAAAACAAATATATAAATAGATACAATCACACACACACCTATTGTAAATCACGGAACGTTTGCCTAAAAGAAACCCTGAATATGTGTGTTGTTGATTGAATCTTTGATAACAGTGGCATTCTGTTTTTTTATGCTACCAGAGCAACACAATTATGATACTGTGACATTACATCAAAATCAAATGACTATTTGAGTGTGGGATGTCCCATTATCCACCAGTGTTTGTGTTGGAGATCATCTGTATAATTTGGTTGAGATAATCTATTTCTGCTTTTAATAGTGTAATTTCTTTGGTCATCCTGATGGAGAGCTACTGGAATTTTCTAAGAAACTGTGGAAGGCCTGAAAGGTGAGGTTCACTTTTTACTATTTTGAAAATGGATCATTATTGTCCCAGAAGCAGGCTTCACAATAAGATGGTTAAGTCATACCAGTCAGCTATCATTTCACTGGAATCTACTCAGTTGACATGTAAAAACAATCAAATAAAGGTGGGCCGAAGTAAATGAAATAACTGAAAAATAACTAATGTGTGCAATATAGCATATCAACAAGTGTGGTGGCTAATTGTCTGACAAGATGGATACTCACGTTTGTATGTATTATGTTATGGTACAAGCTGTGTATTGTCCCTGATTTAAAAAAAAATCTATACATAATAAATAAAAATAAAAAAACATATTGAACTGGGCCAATGAGTCGGGATATAGTTCAATGGAAGAAATTTTGTTTGGTACCTCACCACCTCAGTTGCAATTCATAAATAGCACTATAGCTTGTTATCTTTTAAACTTCTAGGAAAGTTACTTTGGCCATTCTGGGACTTGATAATGCTGGAAAGACTGCAACTATCAGAAGCATTCAAGGAGGTAAGGTTTTATTTGTGATCATTTAAGCATGCCACATTACCTGCTTGTTTATATTATATACATGCTTAAAATATGAAACAACTATTCATTTCTCAGATTAAGGACCCAACCACTAGTTTTATTACAATGCTTATGCTGTGAAACACTGAATACTGCTTTGATTCTCAGCAGACCAAAAGTATTTTGAAATATTCAAGGCATATAATATTCTAAACCACATTTATACTCTTAACTAGACTTGTCATCTTGGTGAAAATAAAAAAATAAATATAAATGAATAAAAATAATTAATGCCACTGTCCTAGTGGATTCAAGTACATAGGATGTAGCCTATGTTGCTGTTTATTTGAAGTGTTGTTCAAAGTTTTAGTGAAAATACTATGCTGGATTGGAAAATTTTTCTTATATATTTCTTATATAATATTTTTTGTACCAGAGCAGAATTATTGTGATTCACAGAAAAACCTTCACAATGAATGGAAATATTTTAGTATTTTTTTAAAAATTGTTTTTCGCTTGAAACACTAAATAGGATTTCTTTTGTTTTATTTTGAACTTCCTTTAGGAAACCCAGAAGATGTATCCCCTACTGTCGGATTTTCTCCCGTGGACCTGAAACAGAGACAGTACGATGTGTCCATCTTTGACCTTGGTGGGGGAGAGCACATGCGTGGCATGTGGAAGCACTACTTCGCTGAGTGTCATGGTGTGATGTTTGTGGTGGACTCCAGTGATGTCCAGCGCATGCAGGAAACCAAGGACACACTGGCCAAGGTTCTGAGACACCCCTGCATCACAGGGAAGCCAGTTCTTCTGTGAGTTGAATTACCTGCACCGAATATGACAATACCAGTCCTAGGGAAATGGTGGTACTGTACAAAGAATGCAAACAAGTTAAATAGTGTGAACTAAGTGTAAAATATAATTACTGCAGGCGCCTCTAAGCCAATTAGTGAGTCAACCAGAGAATGAAGGACATGACAAATTCCAGGGCTGTTCAGTCATAGCCCAAAAATGAATTAAATCACATTTAATCATGAAAAAATAATCTCAATTTAGGATGAGAATATTGTTATGGATAATTTGTTCTAATTAATTATGTTTATGGGTGACATTTGGAAAATATACAAAATGTCCCTTTTGTGTTAGCCTGGCAAACAAACAGGACAGAGAAGGAGCCCTGCAGGAGGCAGACATCATAGATCACCTGTCCCTTGTGAACCAGAACAAATGCCTCTGTAAAATAGTGAGTATTGTTAGGAGTCTGATGGAAAAATGAGATGACAACCTCGCAGTGCTGTTCTGATGTAGTGTTTGACAGTACTGTAGTATTTGGTACAATGTGTGCATCATGTAGCTCAAGGAGATAGATCAAAGCTTCAGAGGCAAAATCAACATTTCAGGTCCGGTATTCTGCTGTGATGACCACTGGGAAGAAGGCCATTCAGCGTGGACTGGAGTGGCTTCTGAAAACTGTGGGCATGGGCTATAACATGTTCAATGAGCGCGTGCAGAAGGACACGGCCGAGCAGAGAGAGCAGGAGGAGAAGTACAGGAGAGAGCGGGCAGAAAGGGTGCGCAAGATTCGAGAGGAGAGGTAAGAGCTGTGCCCTCCTCCGACAAGGCTACGTAGACGTGTGTATAGATGGGCCAATCCATGGACCCACTATGAAATGACTTGTCTCGTGTCATTTTAAACGATTGATATTTGAAATGACAGGGAAAGGAGAGCGCAGGAGGAGGCTGAGGGTAAGACTGCAGAGCTGGATCAGGGGGAGAACAGCATCATGGGCAACCCTGTCCAGCCATTCGGCGACATCATCCCAGAGGTGAGAACACAGTTGGCTATAAATGCCTATAATAAGAGATCAGGGATGAGAAGACTGAACACAGATCAGCTGAATACACAATGAAACGGGGAAAGACATACCATGGTCTGACCAGAAGACTATACAATTCACAATCAGACTGGAAAGAGTTGGAGCACCTGTGTTCGAATATGTTCATGTGTGTGTTTGTGCTCACAACGGAGATGGTAACGAAGACAGAGAGCAAGAAGGACAGTGGAGAGAAGACTGATCAAGGTAAGTGTCCCTCCCCCTCAGCCTGCTCTCCAATGTTACACATAATTGTCGAATACAGACACACACACTTTTTTTGGCCCAATTTATTTAACTCTAGAAGTATGCAGATGCTGGCTTATTAGAAGAAATACAAGGACTCATTTATAGAAAATGCACATTTTACCGAAAAGCAGTAATGATCCTATATGTGGCCCTCTACCAACTCCAGCAGACCACAGTCCAAAGAGGAAGAGGACGCTGCACATCTGGAGGAAGAATAGAGTTGCACCTCTAACACAGGATGGGCCCGCTAAAACACGCGGTTGTCTCAAGAGCTGGTTTGGCTGGTTCAAACGCAACGTGGTGATGCCACAGTGATGGGACTCCTCCCTCAAGGACCCTGCGTAAGATGGCTCCTCCAATCCCAGCTGCCAAACCCAAAGGGTCTCCCACCTTACCCCAAGAGCTCTGCCATAGAGAAGGCTGGTGCCATATTCTCTCAGAAGAGAATGCAAATGGTAAAAAATATTAAGATAAATAGCAGCAAAAAACAAACAAAAAAAATTAAAAAATTTAAAAAGAGTAAAAAAAGAGTAGACTGGAAAATAATTTTACCATCCAATTTTAAGTGTTTCTGTGTTTTAAACTTATGCTGTGTCCTGCTACTACTATTGCTACTGCTACTGCTAATACTACAACTGCTACTACTACTGCTACCACTACTACTACTGCTGCCTCTACTACTACTGCTGCTGCTACTACTACTACTAATACTACTAATACTACTACTGCTGCTACTACTACTGCTACTACTACTACTACTGCTACTGCTACTGCTACTGCTGCTACTACTACTGCTGCCTCTACTGCTACTGCTGCTACTGCTACTACTACTGCTGCCTCTACTACTACTACTGCTGGTGCTACTACTACTACTAATACTACTACTGCTACTACTGCTGCTACTACTACTAATAATAATTTGTAAATCATACATTATATTATGGTAAATGTCTGTGAATGTGCTGTTTTACTCAACAAAATTCCTTTTAATGCATTATTTTTTTTTAGTCAGTGGAACGTTCATTCTTAAGCGCTGGTTATAATTTTAATGCCATATCCGACCTGTCCCTGACTTATGCAAGGCAAGGCATTTTATGCATTTTCATCAGTTGCTCAATAAGACAACACAGCACTGATAGCCAATGACTGGATGTTTGGAAGATGTCCTTTGATCTGCCTGCATCACATCATCTGCCAGGGTACATGAATCTTGATTTTTTTAAAAGTCGCAATTGCAATCCACCGTGGAGATGGACACTAGTAAAATTCTGTAGAAAGTAACAGCTGGCAAAAATGAAGGAGTTCTACAGACCAGGAAAACCTGGCTAACAGCATTTAGGATTGCAATTCACCCAGACGTTGATAGAAGTGACTGTGCTCTATTTTCAATCAGATTTTTACAGATATAAGCAACATGTTATTGTGATTATGCAACAAAAACATGCCATGATTACAGAGCCGCAGGTGCCTTTGGGATGAATGAAGTGCATCACACCCGTCTAAACTGATATTTAAGAAGGAACGAGTTTACAAGTACAATTACACATCACTGAAAAAAAGGCAGAGTAAAAATTTGTCAAAAACAAATATATAAATACATACAATCACACACACACACACACCTATACTTCAGGTATTTAGAAGGATATTTAAGACTCATGTTCTATGCTTCATAGGGAACAGTTCCAACTGAAAATAAGACTGAATGTAAATTTTGAAAGAAGAATCACGTAATAGCCACACATACAATCTCTGGAGGCATAACATTGCTATACAAGCTGCTTTGGAGCTGCCTGAAGTGCATTTTCATGCTTTAGGCTACAAACCGTGAATGTACCCACAGCCACTGAAAGCTGGCAGGCCATCAGACATGTATCTAAAATATCCTTAATCTCACACAACAACTGTCTGCGCCAATAAAATTCATACAAAAGCTGAAATCGAAATTGAAATATCAAAAAAACCACAAAACATAAATTAACAACAAAAAAAAAAACTGTTGTAAAATGGGTCCACTGCTGCCATCTATAGTACACTGATGGTATGTTTAGCAGATTGTCTTTTGTTTGGTTTATGGAACAAGACAATATGGCTAGCCTGTTTTACACAAAACAGTGTCATTTTTTTGACAGGACCAATTGCCTGGTCAGTGCATAATTTTGTCTTTGCTGATGAAACCGTGCCTATTTTAGGAAATGCAATGAGCAATACTGAGTGGTAAACCTGTGGCTACACAATCTGGCTGCAAATATTTTTTTAAATTACCAATAGTTTAATTTTGCTGTGTGTGGAGTTGCAACACAATGTTTCATGCAATGCATTCACTGGCCATTTCTGGTATGTCTCGTGTCACAGAACACAAAAAAGACCCTAACAGAAGAACCAGAGGAGTAAAAACTTTCAACTTTACATGTTGACAGTGTACATAAAATGTAGGACGAATGCAGTTGTATCACAGCTTTGCCACTCAAAAGTACTAGTAAGAAGCCATCTCTCCCCTTGGAAACAAAATCTGTGACATGCAGTGGTTTGCAAGTCTCCCGTGACTCACTGAACAAGTTTCATAGGGTTTACTGTTAATTGTGAGCTGGCACATGCATTGCTCTGTATACGAACGGAACGTGGCACATTTTTAAAAGTATAAACTCTGAAACACATTTGAATATTTTTTGGGGGATCATCATCTGACCATTACCCACTGTTTTAAACACTGATGAATAAGAACACGTTGCTTTAGTTTGCGTGGGAAATGTAGGCTTTTCTTACGTTCGTCGCTGCTGTTTTTGTGTGGAGTGCAATCCATCCTTGCCATAAGGCAGATGTCACAGTAGTGCTATATTTGAGAGGTGAGAAAGTCAATCTGTGTGTGCAGGGCAGAGAAATGCATGTCTGTAGGCCCCGGCCATTTCATTTTAACACCCCCCGCTCATCTGCCTTCATTTAGATTTGTTACATTCTAAAACTGGACAGACTGAAACGTGCACAATAAAAGAAATCCAAACTTCACAACAAAACAGAAGTCAGGAATTGATAAAGTTTTTAATATATTTAAAAAAAAAAAAAAAGAAATAAGTTGTCAACAAAAAGGTTTTAGGCATACGGAAACACAGGCAGTTTCATCTATGTCTGAAGTGTAAGCCTACTTTTCCTTGAGTCCACTGCAGACAAGTCCTGGGTGACTGGTGAGGAGGAAGCTTCTGCTTGAGGATCACATGGCATTTGATATGCTGCACAGAGACTTCCCCCACCCCCTCACACTACACAGCAACCATACAGGCATGACCCAGCAGCAACTGTTGAGAAATCTACAAATCTACTGTTCATCAACTCATGTTTATCATGTTTATAAATCAAACCTTGATGACACAGGCCGGTAATATCTGATTCATTTAGAAAGTGGCACGTCTTTCGTCTTCTTGTGATACAGGATGCTGAAGGTTTGGGTACATACAGCCCAGTGTTGCTTGAAGGGCATAAATAGGGACACTCAACTGCCTCTAGATTGCTCAACGGAACCATCGAGATACATACTGAGTCCATTGGTTGACTAGAAATGTAACAGACATATGAGTTTATAGCAACAACAGAGAAATTCCTGAATTTCATGCTCTTCCAACAGTGCCCCAGACAATGTCCTGGAAGTAGCAGGAGAGGTGTCTGGGATCTGTACAGCCCGCTACTGACAGATCAGGTCACATTGCAGGCTGCTAATCCCTGCAGCACAACTTGATTAGCGTCTCAGCTGACTGTAAAAATAGGTCCCGGGTGTCTCCGCACCCAATGGCCGGCATCTCCAAACGCGCAGAGAGAAAAAACGGGCCTTCCTGAGCGTCTTGAGTGACACGACAGACGACCGCAACGAGTCGCGCAGGTCCTCCTGCTGTCGGTGAAGCAAGCCGGCCCGCTCCATGTTGGCAGCGAGAGCACAGCCGGGCGAACGCGGGGAACACCAGCCCGTGGGTGATTTTTCTGCGCGGTGCTCCCGGTCGAAGCGCGGCGGAGGCTCCCGCGCCACGCGGCGGAGTCATTTAGCCCTTGGGGGGAAAAGAACGGATCTCTTCTGCTTTGCGCAGGTCCTGAAAAACGGATGTCGGCGGGCACGCGAGCCGCTTTCACCCTGGCCCTTTGCATGGATGCTGGTGAGAAAGGATATGATGAATATAAGGCAGACAACCACCCCTTTAATCTCGGATATCTCTCCAGTGTGTTCGAGGAGCTCGGGTAGTTACATAAATGAGGTCAGGGGATGCCCCCGCGCATGAGTGCAGATTCTCCCCCTTTTCAAAAGACAGCAACCCCCCCCATCCCTCCCCACACTACTGACCGCCCTTTACCCGCCCACCCGCCCCCAAACCCACTCAGATCTGTGTCCAAGCCCAAAGAGACAGGCTCTTCTCCCTCTCTCTCGCTCTCCCTCGCTCTCATGGCATCAGTGAAGGACACGTTCCAGGTACTGCGGGTGAGGGTTCTCCTTAACATATTTCTGGATGTACCAGCATGTAAGGTGGGCCTTCAAGTCCTCTTCTACCACAAAGTCCATGGCAGCCTGAAACACAGAAGCAGCAGTACTGAGCAAATGCTTGTCTGAGCCCGGCTAGAGGGAGCTGTTACAGTGATTAGCTCTTAAAGTGAGGCTCTTGAGCGAGCCAATCAACAGCCTTCCCTTGATTTGGCTCTATACTCCACGATTTTAGATTTTGTAATGAAATAATTAATGTGGGTAAAGTGCACATTGTCAGCTTTTACTGAAGGTATTTGTATGCACTCTGGTTTCACCATGTAATAACTTTTTATACATACCCCCCATTTCAGGGCACCATAATGTTTGGGACATATTAATGTTGTGAAAATGAAAGTAGTTTTTTTAGTACTTTGCCGCATATCCTTTGCAGGCAATGACTGCTTGAGATTTGTGACTCAGATATCACCAGGTGCTGAATATCTTCTCTGGTGATGTTCTGTCAGACCTGTACAGCCATCTTCAGTCCCTGCTTGTTTCAGGAGCTAGTTGCCTTAAGTTTTCTCTTCAGCGTATGAAACTTTTGTTCAGTTGGATGCAGATCAGGCGAAAACTCCTTTGCTGCTTTAGCAGTATGTTTGGGATCATTGTCTTGCTGTAGGGTGTCCAATGAGTTTCGGGGTATTTGCTTGAACTTGAGCAGATAAGATGCTTCTGCAAACTTCAGAATTCATTCTAATGCTGCTATCAGCAGTTACATCATCAATGAAGACAAGTGAGCCAGTACCTGTGGCGGCCATACAGTACCTGCTGCCCAAACCACAACACGCCCACCACATTTCACACATGAGGGGAGGGGTGGGGTGATTTGGATCTTGGGCAGATCCTTCTGGCCTTCGCACTTTGGTCTTTTCCAACAGAAGTGAATCTTGGTCTCAACTGTCCACAAGCCATTTTTCAATAACTCTAAAGGCTCTTTTAAGTACTTCTTAGCAAACTGTAACCGAGCCATCCTATTTTTGCGGCTAACTAGTGGTTTGCATCTTTCAGTGTAGCCTCTGTTGTTCTGTTTGTGAAGCCATTTGTCCCAAACATTATAGTACCCAGAAATGGGGTAGACTACAAGGTGAAACCAAAATGTATAAAAAAACACCCTTAAATAAAAGCTGAGAATCTGCACTTTAACCACATGTGAATTGTTTAATTGCAAATCTAAAAATGTGGAGTACACAGCCAAAAGAAAATGTCTTTGTCCCAAACATTATGAAACTCACTGCATATTTGTATAAAGCTTGGGGAAAAATGCTCAGAAAACATGGTTTCTTTGAACACAAAAACAAATCAACCAAATAACATTTTAAACCAGAAATTAGGCGATGTTCAGTTAAGATAGTATGGTGTACAGCATGACTTCAACTGTTTTAATTGTAATTCAATTTAAGTGTCATTATGCAAAAAATATTTGTGTCATATAGTGAATTAGTAGTAAAACATGATCTTCAAAAACAAATGAATTTCCAAACTATATTCTCTCTTTTCCCTCAAACATCACCTCTAGACCAGGAATGTGCTCCACGGCAGTTCTGCGTGTTGTAGACCTGTCCTACAGGTTCTCTATCCAAATTAATAAGGTCTGTTAGTGAGTATTAGAGGGAAAAGCATTGCTCTGAAATCCAAAATTGCTGTTGCAATGGGGCCAGCTGCATGCCTTCCGTTTTAACATAAGTCAATATGAGGGGTTTAATGACCTGGAAGAATGATGCACATAAGGGTGCTAGTGTTCAGCAGCGCTCAGTAGCGAGTCACACTATCCCGGAATGGGGTGATGAGCACGCGCAGAGCAGAGCTCTGGTCTTGCAAATGTGTATCTTAAGACAAGCTGCTGAGCCAATACTGTTTTTAAAAACCAATTTTTTGGCTGGACCGCAACAGCAGGGCCAGCCCTACAAACGCGAATGTCTGTGACTGAGTCACTGAATGATAACATTTTAACAAGTTACACCATTGGTCGGCCGAGTTATAAAGTTACACCATTGGTCGGCCGGATGAAATGTGTTAGGTCCAGCCACATACTAGGTTTTGACCTGGTCTTGTTTAATCATGACGCAGTAATTAACTATGGAGACACTCTTGGAGAGATTCTTTTCTCAAAAGACAGATGTGCACAAATAATACCAAAACCACAAAATATTGTCACCAATAGGAGAAAATGAAGAGCCAATATGGTGTCTTACATTTGAACTATTCTACGAAATACATTTTCCCATCGTAGGCCTGTTAGAGGTTAGTTGGTCAAGCCACAGAAACACAGCCCTGGTCAGTGGCCTCCCTGGGGGCAGGTTTATATTACCAACTGATACAAATGTTCAAACCGATGCATTCGATGTTGTTTCAGTTTAAACGCTTCCTTTTCTTTCAAGGGTTTCCTACTAACCCAGAGTTCTCCCTTATCAGTCATACAATCCAATAGGTGTACTGTCATACTAATTCCCAAATCTGCCGGTGGTTAGCTATGCATTCTCTACCTGCCTCAGTCAAAAGACTTTGCCTGCATGTCTTTCTAGCCAAGAGAACTTTCCAAATCTGTATATGTGAACTTTCCACAGGTCCCTTAATTATCCAATAGGTCTTGTGAATTGTTACAGGGAACAGAGTGAGAAATTGAAAATAAAACACCTCTCCAAACACTGTTCAGAATTGTTTTTTTTTCAGTGCATAACAGCATTAACTACATGAATCAACTTCCAACAAATTTCCTAAAGTCAAATTTGGGAAGCAATACTTCAAACCTCTTAAAACCCAGTTAAAATCCAGGGCTTTTGTAAGAATCCCCATTGTCTTAAATAAACCTCATTATCTCCAAAACTATATACAGTACAGACATGGCTCAAAGCTTGAAATAAAGAGCAGATTTGCACAACAATGATCAAATCCCCTGATCCTCTGAGACTGAGTCTCACTCAGTCATCATTTCTTTTTTTGACCATACCCCAAGATATCTACAACAGCAGGAAAAATTGGAATTTATTGAGCAAAGCAGTAAAATTTCACATGTCTTATGAAACATGGGCCTAAGTGTCCCCAAATGCTCTCTAAATGGCACCAGGCCAATTGGAACATTGTAAATATATTTTTCCCCAGCTATCTTCACATACAGAAATTGATTCTATCTGGAACCCCCTGGAACCACACAAACCACACCCCCTCTTTTTGGCCAAGTCCAGTAGTCCTGTATTTTGGTGAAAAGGTGTCCTTTTGGATAACTTTTGTGCATAAAACCTATTCATAATAGTTGCCCATCATACACACACACACACACACTAACAATCCCTTGCTGTGCCCTCTGACCTACTTGTACTGAACTGTCAGGGAAAAGGGAGGGAGGGGGAACCAGCTGTAAGTTAATTTCAGTCCCAGGCACTACCAAAGACAGTGACAGGAATCTTTAAATGCAGGTGCCCGTTCTTGAAGCATAATACTTACTAAAAGTACTACTACTAGGGATGGGCATTTGGATGATTTTTAGTGCGTATGTATCCAGGGAGAATTTTCATATTTGAGTGCAAAACCTTACATAAATGTAGACTTTAAAATTTTAAAAAAGCCTTACACAGAGTTTTAATGTGATGTATAGTTTTGACTTTAAACTAATATTTTTCCATAATTTTCGAAGTGACTGTTCAATCAAGATTGCTTAGAATCAATGACAGCCTTCAAAAAACATTGGTGTTGTCACAGCAGCTAAATAGACTGCGGAGCATGGATTTCTGAAACTAACAAACAACAAACTGCTAAAGCTGCCATTTAAAAATAAGGAATGAAACTAAACACGTTAAATCACGTGCCTATACCGTGTCACATAAATCCCCTCCCTTTTGAACACTCAAATGCTTGAGTAGTCATGCCGATCCCTAACTATTACAACAACTGATAATTATTTTTATTGCAATTATTATTTAGCCAACCAGTTTTCAGCACCCCTGGTTATCAAAGTTTTCAAAGGAATTTTACAGGGAAGTGTGAAGTGAGGAAGCTCATGTCTTTCACCAACAGCAACTTGTCTTTTGCCATCACATGCAGGCACACACACACACACACGCACAGACACACACACACACATATACACAGGCAGTGGTCTCTATAATAACTCAGTCGATTGCGCTGTGCTTATTCTCACCTCTCACCTCAGACCTGTCCGGTGCGGTTAAAACTGGCCAGGAGTTTCCTCCCATTGGCATAGAGGTACGCAACCATTCCTACCACAAGTTGACAGCCTCAAATCACAAGCTATTTATCACTATCAAAGTGATTTACCTTATACACTACATATATATATATAGTACAAGTATATAGTACAGGTGCTAGCATTAATCTAGCACTAATGAATATATAAGAAAAAAGCATGTATTTTGGTCTACTACCTGCCATGGATGCACAACAGGGAATTTCCCAAACCTGGTGTTTGTAACAGTGCACCTAACCATTGTTTGCAGAAATGGGACAGTAGTGGGTCGAATACACAGGCCTACATTTGCACACACATAATACATACAGCACCAGCTACATGAAGCACATATTTACGACTGACACATTCAGAAGCCGAACAAACATACTAAGCATAATCGCAATAATAAAATAGCCTACATTGTGAGCCGGAAACTTGAAGCTACTAATACAAAATAAATTATATAAACATAGTAACACAACTAATAGTAACATACTGCATGTAAACAGCTAATATAGACAGTTTAGACTCACAAGTCCTGAAGAGGATCCAAGCCATCTCCATATGCGGCTGCTTCTACCGAGTCAAAACTCTCCAGTCCAGTGATGGTTCCTATCACTGTCTCTATTGCCACTCTCCAATTCCTTCAATGCTTCCTTCAAAGTCTCCCTATCAGTTCTGTTTGCCATGATTTGGCTTTTGCAAGCACATGCCTAAAGTTCTTATGAACAATAGATAGCGTGTGCATAAAGCAGTACATCGTGTGTACTGAAAAATCATCCTTCGAGTTGCTGGTTACACAACAGAATACCTCAGTGAATACTTCAGCTAGAAGGAAGCTGTAAACTAATTTTGAAAGCTGCGGGAATTATCTTGAATACAAGACTGTCAGGTGACTGGAACATATAATGGGGTTTCCAGCAAGGGCTAGAGTCATGATGGGCAGATCATAGAGATGGCAGATTTTTCCAGGTAGGAGCTTGCTTTCAGGTGAAGTACTCAGCACTGGAATGCCTGAGTGAGAAATTATATTCACTGTTGGTAAGGTAAGAAGTTCCTTATTTAGAAGGACACCACTTTTTGCATTTTAAGTAGTATTCACATACACAGACATGCTCATTTTAGGTGCCCCAGAAAATGCATTCAGCTCAATTAATAATGCATCAATTTTTCCTAGCCTATGTACAAACATTTGATTAATTTGTTTGGGCTCAGGGGGTACTTTGTTTATGTAAATCCCAGCAGAGAAGGATTAGCAGCCTGCGTCTTGTTGTAGACATTGTTTGGATGATAAACTATCGTAATCATCAATCTGGGGTGTCAATTTAAGCTGTCCTTTGAGAGGGGGTACTTACTGCCTTGTCATTTCTTATGTCTAGTAGTTTTACTGATCCAGATGGGGTTTTTTTGCATTGAAGTGCAAAGCATCCAACGGTATAAAGGTTATAGGACTGCACCTTGAATCAGTGACCGGCAAAAGCAATAATTTAAAACAATGTTATTGTTAGACACTTGCATCTAACTTCATGGCCTTTGGGCTTTAAGGGTTTAATACTGAACTACCGAGGATTCAATTACTGCTGCTACAAACTTTCACTTTAAATTGGACTGTTTCTATGGAGACCTTGGTCCTCTGGTTGAAATCCTTTAGCCCAGCTCTTTTCAAATCATTTCACTCCACATTACCATGAAGCCCCTTGCCAGCTACAATATTAATGCAGGCGAGCCATCAATAATTTAAATATGTTCATATCAAATGGCAAAATAAAAAGCCTGATTTATTCTCCTGCTGTTCTGGGCTAAAAATAGTTTCATTAGGGCAAGTGATGCTGTGCAGATCTGAACTTCCTGCTGGCATTTGTGCTGCAAACTGGGCACTGCTGACATCACCTAGTCTGTCTAGAAACTGAAGGAACAAACTCTTCAACAGAGTGGCAATGTGTGCTAAAGGCTGAACACCAGTATACCGACCTATACTCACTTTACTCTTGTATTAGTAATAACGGACGTTTCATTTTCCCCAATTAAGTGCTACAGATTTGGTGCGTAGAAAGAGAAAGCAAAGAAAAAACCTGGCACTGAGAAGGATGGCCCCAAAGCACCGGCCCATCTGGTAGCAGTATATATAACATGCTGTCAACAGAGGAACCTGCATCAATATTTGTACAGAGAGAAGAGAAGAAAGACATTCCCAGGCTTCCAGGGAGTAGAGGAATCCAAGGGCACACTGACTCTTTTAACTGCACGGTTTATATTAAAGCTGACCCTGCCATGTCGGCCAGCCTCGTTCCGTCTGGCAGAAGTCGCTCTGGAGTCAATGCCAGAACGCGCTCTCCGCTCTGGGACGGACATGCTGAGCACAAGCCAAGCAGCCGTACAGGAGACGCACTTAAAATACCAGCCTATATCTGCGTCACTTTACTGACAATACTGCTCCAATTCTGCACTGTAAGCAACATCTTACAACATGTCCAACGGTCTCCTCAAGTCAAGTATATGAGACCTGGAAACCCAGAAAAACAAATTAAGTATTTTTTAAAAATACATCCAGGGATGATGGTCACAAAATGGAATTAGTTTCTCCTGATCAACACACTTCTATTAAGGTGCACCTCTGTGTGAATAATGCTGCTTAGCAGCTTAAAAACATGGAATGCATAACGTTGCCACGATAACGTTTCCAGCAAAGCTAATAGCTTCTCTTGTTCACACAACCCATGACTATCTGTTATTTTAAAAAGTTCACAGTTCATTAGCGCATGAAGGTTCCAGTAATTGCTGTCTGAGGGGCTGTCAAATATGTTGAATACGCATGAGGAGCCAAGGACTGGGTGGAAGTAGGTCAAGATCATAACCGAGACCAATAAACTCCTGATGTTTTGTTTTCCAAGTTTGTCAACTTTGTGTTTTGTGAGCCACTAAGCTTGCTAATGATAAGTACTTTGCTAATCATGATACACATACACCTACAGGAACTTCAGAATCTTTCATATAAAGCAATCAAATTATATTAACATGGAAGTGTGGTGGGCGGCACGGTGGGGCAGTGGGTAGCACTGTCGCCTCACAGCAAGAAGGTTGTAGATTCGAATCTCGGCTTGGGGCCTTTCTGTGTGGAGTTTGCATGTTCGGTTTCATCCCACAGTCCAAAGACATGCAGGCAGGCCAACTGGAGACTCCAAATAGCCCATAGGTATGAGTGTGTGAGTGAATGGTGTGTGTGCCTTGGAATAGATTGGCAGCCTGTCCAGGGTGTATTCCTGCCTCTCGCCCAATGCACGCTGGGATAGGCTCCAGCACCCCCCCATGACCCAGCTCAGCATAAGTGGGTATAGACAATGTACAGATGGATGGAAGTGTGGTAGTGAAAGCATATAAACTACTGAGTAGCTAGTTAGCAAGGTGTTGCTTATTTGGTGTGCATGCTCTGTTTTTGCAGTAGTACGAAACATTAGATGGATGTCTCTTAAGAAAACCAGTTGAGTTTTGCATGCTTGGATCATTAATGCTATAGCTTTCTTCTCACTCTTCAGCTCCATAACATTTTGGAGTAAGGCTGCATGTGGGAAAAATGTTCTTGGCACTCATGCACTCATGGTGGGACTCAATGAATGTATACACCCCCAATTGAATGACACCCAATGAACCAATCAGCTTGCTTTTCCAGGTCTAAACTAAAAGAAATGTGAACTGGAGGAGCTGGTTTGCAAAGACATGAGTGAAGAAGCTGGAAGATCTGAAGAAACAAATCAGTGAAGGATCTGAAAGAACTCCAGAACCTTTTGCCAACACATTAGTGAACAAAGTGAAAGAACTGCAGGGCCTGGCAGAATTATTTGTGAACAGGAGGCAGTCTGCAAGGTCAGTAGCCTTGTTGTTGTCTTTTCAGTGCATAGCTGAACAACTTTTGATATGTAGGCTATAACGTGCGCATATTCTTTTATTCTTTTCACATACATTAACTAGTCTGATCATTTGAAAGCTGGATGCACAATAAACAGACACCCTCACATGCATTCATTCCATCTAAAATCTTTCTCAGGTCAAACTGACAAAATACAATTTGCCAGCAAAGTGTTTATTTTTTCTATATAGTTATAGTTTCATGTCGGTGTTTTTATTAATATTTATTCATTTTGCCTCAACTTGCCTGATAACGTTAAATGCTGTGTTCTTTTGATTTATAATATGAAAAGGACAGAAAAGTAGTAATAAAAAACCATAAAGATATACCACAAACTTTAGAGGTACAATGATCCACTTAATTGCACAAAATATTAATAAAATGTAATCAGTGATAGAGGGTATTTTCAAAACTCATGTTCAAATTGGCTAAATTGCATTTTGCCGAGGGATTTAAATACAGGTCTCAAAAATGTGCTAATAAATTTAGGCACAAGCAAATGAAATGAAACCTTTTTCAATGAAATAAATAGAGATTTAATTTATTTAAAAATATAAACTTACTTTAACAGACCACAATTAAATTAAAGTGAGTGGCAGGGATTAAATTTTTTAAACAACTGGATGCATATCTGTTGGCTTGAGGCACCAGCTGTGCCGCTACAAGGAATTACAGAATGAAGAGCCAAATCTCTTGCAATGGACCATTCATGGAATGTGCAAATGAATCATATAGAAAAACAATAAATATGCCAATATTAACCTAAGGAAAACCTGACAAGCAGATACTTGGTAGACTTTGGATCGCAGGTTACAAACTACTCGTAATCAGTTAAACTGTAAACTTTTGTCTGTGCTGTAAACTTTTGGCCTTAATCCCTAAACAACGCTTTAAAACCTTTTACACACAAGCAAAAGATATGGAACAGAAAAGAGGATTTGGCGCTTCTGGTTAGTCTTTTATTGAGAAAAGACTCAAAGGCCCCGTGTACAGCCTGGTCCATCCAGTCCTAGACTTAAGCTGGTGCAGACTTCCTTACTGGTACTGTCCCAGACCACGGCTTTACTTCCCTACTGAATTCCAGCTTAAAACAGCCTAAGCTTGCCAAGTTGGTTTAAGATATGTTCTCGACACTTCTCGCTGGTTTTAGTTGGTCGACCAGCTGACCATTCTATAGTCAGCTAGTCCCCCAGGTCTGGCCAGCAGCTGACTCTACCAGCCACAGACCAGCTCTGACCACCTAAAGCCATCTTAGAATCCCATCCTCTTCTGTAGGTGTTGCAGTACTTGGTTTTTAAATGCTCGTGATGCACAGTCTGAATGTACCTTGGCTAAGTGCTTAGCAATCCCTCTTCCTCTGTAGGCATCTGGCACCTCTGTATGCTGCAGGTCCACCGTTCTCTTGCCCACATACTCATACAACAGCACAGCACGGTCATGAGAGCCTGCAGGAGACAAGAGGTAACACAATTTTCAGTTGTGTGAACCTATGAGGAAAAACTAGTTGAGTTGAGCCTCTACAGTCTGATCACACCTTTTTTTGCCCAAACACAGTTGGGTAAGGAAAAGAAAAAAAGATAAACTTCAAACTTCCCAAAACATGATGGTCAGAATTATTTTGCCCGCTCTCACTTTGAGATGGTAAACAGGCTCAGGGTACAGTAAAGAGTAAGCCAGATAAAAATGGGTCTTGTGCACAAGATCATCTATGGTGCTGTTCCCAGTTATTTATCCATTTTAAGCTTGTCAGAGATGTCAATGCTCATGACACAAGAGAGAGGGCCACTGATATTGTCCCTTTCAGATTTAAGTCCCGTACGGGCAAGGAGACCTTTGTTGACTCTGCTGCCTTTCTGGGGAATAAACTTCCAAAGAACCTAAAATAAATCAGTCCTACAGGCAGGTTCAAGTCCTTATTACAAAGATGGCACAGTAGGGTGTGTTTCACTGAATGCAACTGCTCATTTTTATTTATGCTACTGCTGAATTTCTGTATAGTCTTTTAGATTCTTACTGAGTTGTATTCTGTTGATTTATATTGTACAGTGATATATGTAGCTAGTTCCACTGAATTATGACAATATGTATTTTGAGATTATAAGTGATTGTAGGATACTGACATTATTGTTGAACTATGGATGCAGGCCAATTTGTCATGTGTCCCCCTCCATCCTTGAGAGTTCTTAAGATTGGTGCTTGATGATGATCCCGCTTGAACTTCCTCTTGTATTTTTCTGATGGTTATCAAATAAATTCAATCAATGTTCGATAATATTTAAATATGTATGCCTTTACAGTGTTGTGTTAGATAATGTTTTTATTTAAGGAGACATAAGATTTGTTATGAGCGTGAGCCAGTAAACGTACAGCACACGCGAAAGATGAATATTAACATATCCTGTCAGCATATTTTTAAAATTAATACTACTGAATTCAGACATTAAATTTACATTGCTAACGAAAGAACAATCACAGTGCACGACGTCCAGTGTGCAATCACACTGCCCTCCTCACTAATCATAGCACGTGTTCCTCTTTCAGTTTGTCCATAGGTTTTGTCTATGGGTGGAAACGTAGGCAACACAATTATTGTGAGATGTGAATCACAATCACTCAACGGCAGATAATAGGAACATACGTGGAAGGGACTGCTGGAAGAACAGACAAAAAAAGTGGTTACTCTTCGCTAGCACTTACCCACCGCTAGATAGCTTAACTAACGTTAACAACAGTCGATGACCAATATTTCTTGTCCTCACACTTCATGGCCACAACATATACAACTGCTAACGTTAGCTGGCTAACGCTAACTTCCTGTCTTTATTGAGGTATCTAAAGTTTCAAAGACTTTCACTAATTCATTAATTCGTCCAATATATAGCTATCATCGGTTAGCATAACGCTGTCATTTGTAGGCTTTTACATACTTCATTTTGGGGTTAACGTTAGTCAACATTTCAACAGAAACAGTCCTGACAGTTTTGAACGGAAACTACTCTGTACCTGATTGTACCTGCAACGGCCCTTCGCCTTGATATAGAAATTGGTCGTTTACTTTGATTTCTTTAGTAGGTGTTCAAAATATTTCGTGCCCAACTAGTCACGTAATGTCACACTGTCCAATATAGCTAGCTACACATATGACGTTAGCAAGTCCATTGTTTTTTATAAAACAGTCAGCTAACTGTCTAGTTAGTCCATCTATCTAAAAGGTTCGAATGCATCTCTCAACAATTTGTGAGATTACGCTGGCTAACTAGCCAGCGTTAGCTATAAAAATCAAACAAACAGTTCAAATTCTGACTATATTAAGCAGAATCACAAGTTAAAATAAACTTTAAAAAATCTACAACCAGCAAGCTAAACTACGTTTTACAAGCTACAGAACATAGCATAGCTTGCTTATCATACCTAAAACCCGCAAGTTTGATAAACTAGCTACCTATTCAAGCTACCTAGTCTATTTGTTTCATATATAGCTAGCCAGCTAGCAAACTACGCGGAAGTAGCTAAAAGGAATGAAAAGTATAAAACAATGAGAACATTTCGATTCGTGTCAAGATATTTGTCATATACATTATGAAACACTGTTGCATTGCTGAGAGATCGCTTTCTAACTTGCAAATTAACGTTTACTATCAATGGATCAATAAAATGTGAATAAAATTAGCAACCTCAGTAGAAAGCTAGCACGACAGCAGCGTTCAAGCTAGCTAGCACTAGATAACAGCTAGCTAACAGTGGCAGTATAGATTCTAAAAGATGGTGGGGGGAGCTTGGAGGGGGGCTAAAAGAAAGTACATTTAAACCTCGTTTTCTGTACTTTACCGTTTAGTCTAACTGTGAATTGTCGTCGTTTTCGGTCGTGCTCCACTGTGATCGGTGTGTTGAGTTCGAGGACATTAATCTGTGCTGCCTGTGCCATGTTTTTCTTTTTCAGTGTTGACAAAATTTGCGGCGTGATAATCACTGAGCAATGAAGGTAGGCGAATTACAGCGGAGAGAATTCATGGTATACGCCGCAAACTGACAGGGTGGACTGAACCACACATAGTTCAACCCTAGAAAATCAGCTGTAGGATCACGTGGCAAAGACTAACCAATGAACAACCCGGTAGAATGTTTTGATACGCTGCATTTTATCTTTAAAGGGACACGGCCATAGAGCGTATACGACTGTGAATTGTCTTAATTTTTGCATTACATTTGTTTACTTAATGTAAAATTCTAAGCATTACAGATTTTCAGACATTAGGATTAAGGTTTATAATTATAATTTATTATTATTTTAGTACCACCACTCGATGCATTGAGGGAAATGAATCACCTGATTGTGGGTGAGCCTTTGACGTTTCCACATTATTGAACATAAAAAACAACCAGGACAATTAGCAGATTAAAGGCAAGTTTTAGTCTCTGCTATTTCAAGTCCGGAGCCCCATTTAACGTCTGTGTTTACTGGGATTCTTTCAGACGTGTTGTGAATGACAATCCTGAGACCAGACATACGTCACCAAAAAGCTGTTTTAGTGTAAGAAAAGCAGCGACATTCCCCCATATATGTGAACAAAACACATGGATGGGTTTTCTCCGAATCTTCCATGTGCCATTCGTTATAGTCCGTGGTCAAACCATTGTTATACACAGTTCTGTGGACCCACGTGATTAAGGTAGGCTACTGTGCCTTTCTCTTCTGATGCCAGGCCTAACTACACATTAGTCAGAAGAATGACAGGTACACCGACGGATAATGGTAGCACAAGTATTAGCCATGTCAGAGCTCTTGCGATCACGTTTCTATCACTCAACCTGATTCCCAAGTGAACATGCAAAGTGCAAGTGAGTTGGTGTTTTACCTGCGTCACGTAGTCAATGTTGATGGATGGGAAGGATTTAAGAAAACTAATATTGATGATATACGCCTACTTCATTGTCATTAGCCTGCCAATCACTCCAATTATTTTTTAACGAAACAAAGCCTGTTAAATTAAATTAATTATTAAATTAGGTATTTTTCAGCCAAGGACAAAAACAAGCAGATAGAGAATGTAAAAGCACCAAAAACAGTAGTCATAAGTTACTGAATAAAAACTATTGTACTGTGCATTAAACTTTCTGATAGGTGATTATTATGTTCTCTTCAACCAGGAACTAGCTAAATAAGTTGAACAGCTGCAGTAACTAACTAGTTTGTTTACTTTAATGTATAAAGATGGACCGTAGTTTACTTTAAACCCAGATTTTAATATTAATGATGTATTCCCAGAAAGAAAAATTGAGTAGATGAGTGTGTAGTTACATTTGTGTGTTTTTCTAACTTCAGGTCACTTTCTGTTATAAAATTGAACTGATTAACTCACAGGGAAAAGCACTCCTCAGATGATGGGAGAGGTATTGTGCTGCACAAATTGAATGATTTGGAGACAGAGGAGTGATGATTAGTTCGTTTTTCTTGCTGGCTATTTGACTGCACAATGCAAGAGAAATATCAGAATTTACAATCAGTTAAAACTTTACATGTGGAAAATCCAAGATGAACATAGGTGTCATAATGCATTGCCAAATTATCAGTAAGTTCATGAATAGGATAACGATAGTTGGCTTTCACCTAGTACCAAATATGCTATCATACTAATTTCGAATTTAGAAAACTTTCATAATTCAAAACATATAATTACTATAAATAGCTGAGCAGGGTAAAATGATTAATGGTATATTTAAAAAAATATTTGTTTTGTGCAGCGACAGGCAATAGTTATGAAGTGTATTATTTGATTTTTGTTTTTAATCGTTAAAGGTTTTGAAGCGAGAATTCTGAAAGCAACCTTTACCTTTTAAGAAAATTGGAATCATAAGATTCAATCTGACAGTTTTGTAAAATAAAGAAGTTAAATCAAGTCAATTAATTTAAGACTGCTCTTTGTTATGTAAAGTCATATGATCGAACATCATCTACATTTTGAAACATTAAAACTTACACTAAAATGACTCTGGCAAAAGCATTACTGACTAAATGATGTAGGGAATTTCCAAGTAATGGAAAGCCTATGACAAGATTGGCTTTTATTTTAGAAATAAATCTTGTTTTACTTTCAATGCCAAGAAGAAACTTGTGGAAGCTACTTTTCTGTCTATGATTGATTACGGTGACATATTGTATATGCATGCAGCCTCCTCCATTTTACGGAGCCTTGATTCAGTGTACCATGCATCTCTACGTTTCATTACAAATGCAAAGTCCCTTACTCACCATTGCATTCTTTATGATTTGGTGGGTTGGACATCATTGACCACTCGCAGACAACAGCACTGATATATCTTTATCTATATAGCGATACTGGGTAAACTTAGCTCTGTACTTTTCTCTGTCTCAGCTCTGGTAGTTACCAGCTGCGCTCCTGCAAGTGGTTGCTTTTTAATGTTCCCCAGGTTTTAACAGATCTGATAAAATTCATAGCATTGGTTTATATTTTAAAAGTGTTGGCAGACATGAACCGACAAATGCAGCATGATGTCAAAACACACCGCATGGAGGAGCACAGACCCCAACACTGAGATTTTGGCACCAAGGAGATTTGGTAACATGATGCAGCATTCTGCGCACTGCTGTAGAGCAGCAAGTGGCCATAAAGAAATGTGATGATACAGATACAGCTTGATGAATCATCAAGAAGTGAGACTATTCGTCATAATCTTCCAGTCTAACCATCGGGTCTGCTATCACCTGGAAGAGATTTTGATGATTTTAGAGGACCAATAGGACATTCCTACCCTCTAAAACCAAAATAGAAATTCAATGCGTAGCATAGTGATCATAGATTTTCTATGGCAGCGCAGTGCCATAGAAAATGTCATCCTTTGTACAGGTAGTTGACCAAAGTTCTGACTCACTGGAGGTGTTAGAGCAGGTCAAATTCCCACAAAACGGACTTTCATCTTACATCTTGCTGCCAAGCACCCCTACATCTGATTGGCTACAATTAATTATGTACCCGCATTGATTGCCTAAGTAGTCATACCAAAAGGCTACTTCTCAGTTAGCCTTCCTGGTTAAAGGTAAAAGAAATAAAGATAATTGCCCCCTAGTGTATATGGCATGAGTTAGCCACGTACTGTACACTATATAGGGGTAAAATATGGTGAAAATGGTGAAATGATTGGCTTTAGGGAATGGAAGACATTATTCAATTTTATAACTGCAACAGTTGTTATGGGTTGCTGAGGATGAATTCTGCTCAGTACATTGTTGTCAGTTATGGCCATAATCATTGGTTCAGCAGAAAATGCAAACACAACAACAGGGGCAATTACCTCCACAAGCACAAAAGGTCTCACATTTGCACACAATGCAAGCAAGCACAAGCAGGTATATATGAGTCACGAGAAACAATATACTTATCACTGAACAACAGTAAACACTTTTAAATCCAACTGGAAAATGGATTTAAATTATAAAAAGGCAGTCACCCAGCACACAGTAGTCAAATTACCAACCTTTATTTTGACGCAAAGGTTGTTTTTGTATTTTGCGAAATACAACTTTTTTGGTATAATTAATTGATTAATTGTTTTTAATAACACAACTTGACACAAGTACAACACAACAAAATGTCAATCGTTTTCTTGGGCATTTTGTGGCTGAATAGTATGAATTAATAACCTTATATTTAAAATCACACCTATGTGGTCTGGTTCGGAAGCATAAGTTGTGTGATATGAATGTACATTATTACACGGATAGATACAGCATATGTTCATCAGAAAGACATGAACGATAAGAAACGCATGGAAAGTTTATAACTTGCTAAATACGTTCATTTCACCAGCAGGCGGATATTGTGAGAACCACTCTAGCACCCAGCAGTGCTGGTAGCTTTAAAAACTTTTAGGAGGAAAAAAACCGTTCCTCTTCTCACGCAACTCTATTGGACGACGATTGTATCTCTTGCGCTGCTATTTGTCCAGCTCTGTAGTGCGTTAGCAGATGACGTCATTCATTAAAATCTCCAGTCACTGAGCGAGGGTGCGAACAAAGTCCTTCAGCCAGCAACCTTTTGCGACGAGGTTGTAGCTATTCATCTATTTTTGTTTGATTCCGTATTGGCCCTTTTACTTGCAAAATATATCTGCAATCGGCCTCACGAATGACTTTACAAGTTACTATAGCATTTAGCAAGCTAAATAGCTAGTTGTATTACGGTCAACTGCTACTGTTCTGCACGCAGCTCCTGCTGCAATCTGCACCGGGTGCTTGCTAAATAATATCTGCATTGTTTTTCTGCTTGAAGAAATTCCTGCAACCTCAAATTCTGACAGAAGTTGAATGACTGATTTCTGGTGTATTTTTATTTCTGTGTATCCTCCGTTGGTTGCCTGGGTATACAGTAAACACGTTTTTCTTTTTGCAAATCGAAAAGGAAACGGATACCGTTTTGCATAGTTAGCTAGCTAACCAGCTAGTTAGCTGCGTGCAATTTGTGTGCAAAAGGGATAGTTTTTTGTGCTGCTAATATCAGAAGGCGCATTCAGGTCAATGTCCAGAGGTACCGGTAAGTAATTTACTTAAAAAATAATAAATATAAATGTGCTCACGTTCAACAATGATTTGGTGTACACATCCTAGCGGTTAGCTGTATCTCAAACCATATTTGAAATTAATTTAACTACATGTGAGGGGTAAAACGTTTATTTGCTAAATCGGAGTATGTCTCGCATTGTTTAGCTTGAATTAATTTTTACTAACGTTAGCATGAGAGTGCTCCAAATTTAGATTTCCCCTTACACGACTGTAGCTAGTTACCCAAGGTGTCGCCCCTTCCACGATTTCCTGTAGACGAATTTAGCAATGCTTTTCCAGTAAGTAGACCACAGCTGGGAACATAGATATTCGTTGTTTGTTTATTCTTGGAGGTTTTCATGTTGTATGATGTGATAAGAACACATGTCCTATTACTGGGGGTATCATTGCAATGTAAAGATTGTACACCGTAAAAAGAAATATCACTTGTTTGAGGGAGGAACAGGTGAGACTCAGATTGTTGGCTAACGTTAGCTAAATAAAATTAGTTTAGAATGAGTTTGCTTGCATAGGCTTGCTGGCGAACTACGTGTGCAACCATACAAACCTTACCGAATACGAAACTTATTTTGGAGTAGGAAACTGATGCTGAATAGGATTTAAGTTGTGCAAATAATGGAGTGATCATTTTTGGAGATTAAATCAGTTATAGGAAGTTTGATGGCTAGGTCGGTCTGTCACGTGGTATTTGGGTGGCTTCATTATTTATAGTCAGGATTCAACACGTTGGCTATCGAGGTACACATTTTTGCTATTCTTTTCCAAGAAATGTTGATCTGCTTTACACGTCAGTAAAATAAAACGGTCAACTTCTTTGCATTTTTAGCATAACCATATTTATGATCAAAGATAATCATGACGTAGCCTGTTACTGACAGTCAGCAACTTAAAATCTAACGCTTTGTGTTGTATAATCTAATAAATATTTGTGCAGAAGACTCTAAAGTCTTTTTAACAGTGAAGCTTTTCAGTTTAAAGACTATTTGCTACAATTGTTTGTTTGCTCGTGGTCAATCTGGCGACGCATCTTGGTGTTTCCCGGTGAATTGTGATGCTGACTCATTGTAAGCTGAGAGCCTGTGTACAGACAGGAGTGAGTTTCTGCCTGTGTAGGAGGCAGGAAGAAGGAAAGGCACGTTTAAAATAAAGGGTGGGTATGGTGAATAATCTTCATTAAGTACTTCTTGCTGTTCTTGTTTCCATAGAAAATTTGACCGTATGTTCCTCGTGACTGATTTGCCCGGGCAACATAAAAAAAAAGCAATTTGTTTTTGCCAATTTCTTTTTTGCCCTTTTTGTTACTTGCAGGTGTTCATTGTTAGAATCAGGAGTCCTTCAGGTACCCTGGATACATTTAGCAAAACAAAGAGGCTGATATTTTCTTTCAGTTCTGCAAGTGGAACCCTGGTTGAGCTTCTCTGAAGTGTGGTTCAGGATCTTGCATTGAACAATGTTTGTTTTTGTTTTGTATTTTATTTGAAGTGAAGTGAGCAACTCTTCAAAGAAACTGAGATGAGTAGGATTTGACAGGATACATTAATGGTGCACGTTGCATTAATCTTTGCAGTGTGTCTTATTGCAGGCAGGAATTGATCTTTTGCCATGTAGCGAACGAGTGGATGTTAAATATAGTACCTCAGAGAATGACTTGGACAGTTGGCATTTGACTTGCGATGCTTTGTAGTCCTGGCTATGGAGATAAACAGGGTGAGTCAGTTGCCCATTGTTGAACTTTCCCCACATATAATTTCTTCTGAAGGTATTATGTACAGGTGCCTTTTCTGTCGAACTTGTGTCTTGAGCTATGAGTCACTGAGCAGGTGAGGGACACAAAGGCTGCAAGATTGTTACATTGTACATCCTCAAGAGGATCTGCAGTGCAGTACAGAATAAAGGCCTCAAGCAAAAATGGTTAAGTAAGAAGAAAGCATCAGGTCATTCTGACCCCTGGCCAAGTCATCATCCATTGCCATAGTATTTGGGAGCATTAGTCACTCCTGTTAAGTCACTCCTGTTAACCAGCCTCTGCCAGGAGCAGAGGGCTTATCGCAATTAAGAGCTTCTGCTTTGAATTTCGGTTGCATTTGCATCATTCTGTGTGAAATCAACTCTAATTTGGCATGGCCCCCTCAGGTTTTCTTTTGAGCTGGCATATACATTTCTGTCGTAGAAGCAATAGCGAAGATAAAAGAAGAAGTTTTGAAACATGGTCAGTTTACCAGCTGTTGACTTTCTTCTTTCTTTTTTCCTCTATACACAAGCTTTACAACATATTATCAATTCAGTTTACATGCATATTCATAGCGTGACATTAAAACGTTGTGTCGGCCCCCATTCATTTAACTTGAGGACTGTTTACAGCAAATTTCTGTAACTTAAGAGACAACGCCTGTGAGAATGCTTGTAGTGTTCTACATCATGCTTAGTGGTCATGTTCAGGTGTTAGTGCAATTTATTGTAGTGGTTCCATGCTATTAAATATTCAGCATTTTCTAATCGAGTTCTTGAATGTAGAACTGATCCCAGTTCCACTCCAGCAATGTCTGAAGTCAGCTGTCTTTCACTCTGTCCTTGCAGGCAAAATATAATTATAAATTATAACATTGCAAAATGGTAGTGCTTAAATGTATGTATGCATATATTAATTCGATTTTTAACCAGTAGATATATTTGATAAGCATAAACTAATTACTATGCTGTCACTGGTAGTAGTGCTGGTATAAATAAAGACTGTTTTTGTCAGAATTTCACATTTGTATGTGCCCCATTTGTCACCTTTGTGTCCTCTTTGACATGTTCAGTATTGTATTAGAACATTAAGCAAGGAATACCTGGAGACTGAATGTGACAAATATCCTGTCTTAAGTCCAGGCATGGCCCCTTCAGCGATGTGTAAAACACATTTTTCAAATTGAGAAATTCCACAACAATGGTTACGGCATTGATAAAATGTGTGTTTTGCCTCTCAAAAAAATCTTGAATGTTCACCAAAGTAAAGTTGACCACTTGTAACAATTTGGCTCGTTGAAGAGATTTGACGCGAATCTCTTAATTCTGCAACTTGTAAATTAGTCGTCATTCTCCTACCTTGGCTTTGTGTGTAATTGCGCTTCATTGTCTCTGTCTCTTGAGGGGTACAGCAACCTCATGCAGGGCTCTGTCCACCGGAAGCACTGTAGCTCTCCCCTCAAGTGCTGTTTTCCTGTCTTGGTCATATGTCATGTTTGGGCTCCAGATAAGAAACTGTTTCAACAGAACTGTTCTGTCTGGCTTACACAGTGCTTTTGTGCTGTTTTGGGTAGTTGGGGCGAGGAGGCATAGATAGGGCATGGGGAATTGCTGCACCCTGTAGGCTGTGCAAGAGAAGGGAGCAGGGAGAGTTAAAATTTTATGGCATTAATGCAGAAGGGAGAGCGCTGTCTCCTGTCTTCTGAGCAACAGATGGCACACGCTGAGGGAAGAGGGCTGCAGAGAGAGTTTTCGGTTGTAAAAGTTCATTAATGTATACAGAAGTCACAGAGCAGGGCAGGTAGTAAAAGGGCAAAAAAAAGAACAGGAAAAAGAAAAAAGGGCCCTGACCCATTGGTGAGGTCTGCTTTTTGTCTGCTTTTTGAAAAGAACACTGAGGCACAAAAGCTTTTTTTTTTTTTCTTAATGCAGGGAAAGGGAAACCTCAGATGAAGTTGGCTTTTGCTTGTGAAGTCACTTTAGAATTGTCTCTCTCAGTGTGGATGAAAATGAGTCAATGAAGTCACGGGTTCTACACAGGTCAGGGGGACCAATTAGAAAACAAAAGGACTATTGCCTTTGTTACTGTCCTTTTGTAGGCAACACAGTGAATTCTCAGTTCATCTGTGCTGAAAAGCCTTTTGTCGTAAGTTTTATTTATAGCAATAAAAAACCTAAATATGCCTGCATTACCGGGATTCATTTAGTTTCACAAGTGGGTGCATGCACATATGATTCACAATTGTGAATTGTTCATTGCACATCAGCAGTTATTAAATGCAGCATTATGGAGCTGTGACTATGGAGGGGGCTCAGGCTCCATTATGATACGTGAAAGTGCATGCGCTAATGCGTTCATCCTGTGTACAGGTGTCTGCAGCATAAGTGATTCTCTGGTCTGTGGCGTAGCCTACTTTAGAGTATGAAATGCACAGACCTGCTCTTTGGTGCAGCCGACCCTTCACTCAGATTATTACAATCACGGGTGCAGCCGTCACCATGACTCATAGCCCCAGGAGCACCAGAGACCCAGATTGCACATGGAAAGCAAACATGGGCAGGTAACTGTACTTCCTGTCAACTTTTTTTTTTCGTCGTTATTTCCCTGATTGGATGACAGTGTGTGGTCATAGTAACCAAAATCAGAGTGCTATAAAAGCAGGCCAGGGGATTGCGTGACTGAGCAGTTGTTTGCATGTGTGTGGGAGGTGCTATGAGTCTCTTCGCTCCCACATGGCAGGGGCCAGAGGATATGGTGTACGTAACACTGAAGAAATGCACTTCACCACAGAGGGACAGGGAAGACATATTGACAAGGGTGTCTTGCCTGAACTTCATTTTGCAAATCCATTTGCTAAGCAGTGGAATCCCCTGTTTTTTGATGTGTGGCCGTGTGAACGAGGTTGTACATGCGAAAAGCAGTTGGTGCAGTAATGATTTCCCTGCTGCGTGAGGGTAGGCCTCCCTTCTGGTGAGCAGACCTTTCTGACGTCTGCCTCCTTGCAGAGAGGTTGTGTACAGACATGTAGCCCCCCTCCTCTTACAGAGCGCTTTGCAACTTTCCCCCTCTGCTTGCACATGCAACTCAGTACAGAACATAGACATCGGCTTTGCATCCTGTTATTCTCTCACCCTCTCTCCTCAGGGCCAGAGAGTGGAGGTCGGCTGACACCAACCGCACGCCACTTGGCTAAGTTTTCATTTGGCTGTAGTTTTGCTTGCAGCTGGCTTGTTAATGTTGGCGCAGTATTTCATTTCTTAAGCTAGGTATGGGATTATGAGTCGTATTTTATTATCAGTGATGAATTAGGTTTTATTTGGGTGGGGAGTTCTGTCACTTTCACCTCATTTCTTACTTTGACTCTTCCAAAGAAAATGGAACTGAAAACAGCATGTTTCTTAAAATCAGATTGAGAAATCTTATCTAGTGTTTTGGATGACAAGATGCAGTCAGCAGCTACATTCAATGCAAGTAATATTTGTCCACTGAATCACACTCGATATTGGTGTTACTGATATTGAAATATAAACCGCATTGACAGCTCGGCATACTCGATGCACGGACCAGCTGTTCTGATGATGTGTGCGGCCTGTGATCTATTTCCATATTTGATGCGCGTTTGCAAATGCACGCAGTGATGGTCCTCATATTCCTAAATTCATTAAAGCTAAATGTTGGCACTTACATTTCCCTCCTGTCCCTGATTTAGGCACTGCAGACAGTTCACAAATTACATCAAAATAGCTGTTGACAAATCCGTGATTGCACGACAGACGCATGCACTTACGTAAGCCGATCCGGATAAGAGCGTCTGCTAAATGCCGCTGTGTGATGTAACATTCATGCGTTTCTAAGCACGTGGAATCAAGCGACAGGTGATGGTGTAGGTGATATTTTAAAATCCTGATATTTTCACGCATTTCATTACTCCGCTCACATTCGCAGCCTTTAGCATGCAGCAGTTCTAAGCAGGAATCTCCAGTCGCTGGATTTATTTCATAGAAGCAGCGTGTGATACACTCCATCAATACCCTTGTAAGCAGATCTGAAACTAGTACAGCCTGTACCACCATGCAAGCTCTATTTTAATCAGTGAATACCCCATGTTTCCTACATTTGTTATCATTCATCTAGCCATCTCAAGAGAATGTGCTCTTTCAAATGGTGTAAGTGGCTGCATTGACGCTGGATTCAGCATTTTCTTACACTCGAAAGGGCCAAAATGCAGGGGAAAGACAGCAGATATTCAGTTTTTTTTATTTAAATAACAGGCAATGACCAAGACTTGAACCACAACAAAATAATTGCTTCTGTTTCTTGAGCCAATTGTGTTTTGGTGTTTGGCGTTTGTTTATTGATCATAATATTTACACGTCATAATATTTACAGGTTTCAGCGCGAGATTCAAAGATAAAGCGCTTAATTTGAATTAAATGTAAAAAATGAGAGATCACGCTCTAGCTAGCTTGCTCAGTGTGAGTAAATTAAAACAGAAACCAGTCCTAGGGTTATTTATTGTTAGCCTGTGTGGCAAAGATGTTGCTGCTAATCCCGCTTTCCTCTTCTCTTGAAACAGTCATAATAAAATTATGAATGACATGCATTTAGTGTGTCATTGCGAGAACATTAATGACAAAATTTTTTTTATCAAAATCAGAAGGCAAGTGAATTTGGCTGTTTCTATACCTAGTTAATTTGCTAATGTCCGCACCAGAGTTTGGTTACTTGTTACATTGTATTTTTTCATTTAGTCTGGTTAGTTTCACATTGCAATTAATCAAGTGCACTGGTTTATAAATAAAGCAATTTATTTGTACACGTGGGAGTTGGTTGATTGGTCAGAAATTTGGGATTTGGGATTTGAGTTTCCAGTCTTATATTTGCTTAGCGTTACAGGAAAAAATTCAGTTTGGAATGCATCTTCTCACTATTTTATTTCAGACATAATTACCATCAGCTCATATTGTTAGAATGACAACTACACGAGCGTCTGTCCAGACTTCTGAATTTTAACAGTCATATTTGCCGACATACTGCTATAAATAGCTACATTACTAAGAAGAAGGTCAGCTCCGATGTTGCCTTCGTTCAGAATCGCAACGCTGAATTTGTTCCAAAGATGATCAGTCTGGAAAATGTCCTCTGTTTATCGGTCATGATCTGTGTGAAAAGCCAAGGGGCGGGCACCATTGTGATTCTGATGCACTCATCAATTCAATTAAGTTTTAATGCGGTTCGTCGGTTCTGTCGAATCCCCTTTCGCTCAGCTTCTGAGTAAATATCATAAAAGTGTCTGTATTTTTATGGGTTTTCTCCAACTGCTCCCTTATGTAATCGTCAACCCATATTTCTAGAAGGCAAATGATCTCTTCTTCCAAGTGCACCCGCAAGCATGGCTCGTTGTTCCAGTTTGTCACAGATAAAATGGAGCTTTCTATGTTTCCCTTAAATTTTATAATAATTCACAACCTACAATTCCTGTAATTGGTCAGGATAACATTTTTGGTTGGGTCCATCGTAGAACTGTTCTCACTAGCAACGAACCGCTCCAGGGTTAGCTTTTTTTTTTTTTTTAACTGAACCTCGGTTCGCTTGTTTGGTGTTCACCTGAGTGTGGGTTGACGTTTCACCTGTCAAAACAAACCAAACTTAGAAAAAAGTTCATTTTATCCTTACCAAACAAGTTTAAAATGCAGATTTTGAAATGTCCTGCCTTTCAAAGATGCAGCATTCCATGGGCTAGCGTGACCACTGTTCAGAAAGAATGGGTTGCACAAAATCACTTCTATATGTAGCTCAATCTTGGAAATGTAGGCTATGCTGTTTTTCCATACTTAACACAATATAAGCTAACAAGTGCTAAAACATTAGGCATCATGCAATAAAGCCTTATTATTCACAACCTTGGCATTGGTCCAACATATTCATTGGTGGCATAAAGACGAACATACCTTTTTTTCATAGGACAAACTGTTAATACTAAACAAGAAGAGAAAATTAGATACATATTTGGAATTGTGCAAATTTTTTAAATATTCCAAGTCATTACCATCACCACTCCGTCAGAGCTTCAGCACACATCATTTTGACACGCCTTAATTTCTTACATGGCTCACGCACTTAAGAGATGGCAAAATGAACAAACTGATAGCACGGACAATGTAGGAAACGTGAGGTAGCATTACTTTGGAGTAGTACTGATTTAGCTTCTGTGACAGTCAAAGTTTTTCTTTTTAAAAATGAAAGAACACCCAACGTGAGGCTGAACATTTCCAATTCCCACTGTAATTTGGAATGTCCAATTATCTGCAAGCGTAGCTGGTTTCACGCACGAACTCGACCTCCGATTCAGGAGCGTGTTGACATCTGCGGTTCTCATCTGGAACACACGGTGTCCTAGTCTGCTTATCTTCACACCGCAGACTACGACTAAGTTTGCATTAAGTGGAGTCTGAGGAATACCTTTCATATGTGGCTTTAGCATGCAGTCTATGGTCGCCCGATAATTGCTAGATAGCGATGAAATGCAGACCCCTAACCAACTGAATCCTCCCATACATCGGACGGTTGTGTTTTGACAGTTGTGTTTTACCCTGTGGTGCTACCAACCACTGTCAGCACTGCCAAAATCTGGATTTGATTTGAGGTTGTGAGGCTGATTATTGCACCACAGCATGGTGCCTTAACCGACTGAGCCACCCAGCAGCCCACAGTCAAAGTTTTTGGTCTTGTCGTTATTTGATATCATTTGGTGGGTAGAACTATTTTAACATGTATGTACAAATGTATAGCGAGCATATAGTAGCCTATATGATTAGTATATGTGAGTAACTACATTTTTGTCTACAATTTAAAAAAAATGTTTTATTGAGATCAGATACCCAAAAGGAACTGAGACTGGGGCTTAATAGTAGCTCTTTTTTTAAGTTAAAATCAAAAACTTTCTGACACTAAAACTTGAGCACCAGCAAAATCCTGTTTTGTATGTGCAATAGTGACTGTGTAGTTCCCTCAGTAAGCCAAACAGTTTCCTGTACTTATATCATAGCCTTGTCCCAGCCCCCTCACTGTAGGTCTGAGCACATACAAGAGAGCCTGTCAACCAGGAATTAATGCTGACTTGCTACAACAAGTATACTGTGAGCTGACTGTAGTTTGGAAAGAGGTGGAAGGCTGGTAGAAGCCTATGCCGTTGTGTGAATGAAGTAGCTACAGCTCTCAGCTAATGAAGAAGCAGCAGCAGCAGCAGCAGACGTTTTTCACCTTTTCGACCACAAGACTTGTGTCAGTGGTGATCCATTCACACTTCCTCTAAGTAGCACGTGTTCACATCACTGCTGGGAATTCATGGAGAACAGGAAAGGTAAATATGTGGGCCGGGCTGGCCGGCGTTTCAGAGCCAACCGAGGCATTTATGGCCTGCATATGTCTTGTGCTCTCCACCGAAAGACGGCAGTGCAGTGGCTGCTAAAAGAAACCAAATCTGCGAATCCGCGAATGAAAGTGAAATAATAGAGCCTTACATCTTATATCGGTTAACAGCGATGGGAACATTGATAGCGAGGCATAAATACGCCGTTGAATTCGTGATGAATTTCCATGTAATCGTGTGGCATTCGTTGACCTCTCTCCTTAAGTGACATGCACATAACTGAGGGGCTCTGGTTGGAGGAGGACGTCGTGCTGGAAGTGCACGCTTTCACGTCTCTCAGGAGATCAGAAATGCTGTAGGTGTTGGCCGTCTCTCTTAGCAACGGGCCCGCAGCAAGCACTCGCACTGCCTCCGACGGCGCTGTCAGTGTTGAATAGGGCCGGGAATACGAGACACCCGGCATTTATTGTGGCAGATTATTACATAAAAGTGACTGTGTGTCAGGTTTTTGACGCCGGTCAGCTCTGGCTGCGAGCGGAGGGGAGTTTTTACCGGCCTTTGTGAGTCTGGTGAGTCCGGCCCCTGCGTTTCACATCCAGCCATTGTGGTGCCGTGCATGTGACCCGCTGAAAGGGATGGCCGGGCGCCACGGCCCGCGCGGCAGCAGCAGCCTGACGGGGGCCCGGGTCGCGACAGGGCCGCGCGGCTCCCTGCGCCACGGGGGCGGTGGCAGAGGCGGGCGTCCTCGTGACGGCGCTCCTGCGCGAGGTCAGCGTGACTTCGCGTGGGCGCCGCGCGGGGCGGGGGAAGCTGCTCGGCGGTCGACGGCCAGCGCGTGGGAGGCGCCGAGCCAGACGCGCGGATGTGGTGAGGGCGGGCGGTGTCACTCGCGCACGTGACCCTCGGCGCCTGGTGACATCCGCGACACGAGGAGACGAGGCCCATTCATAATTTCTTGTGGTTTTTGTGCGAGCATTTGTAGCCTTTTATTTTCAGTTGTCTGTAATGCTGCCCTTGGCTGCCTGTTCCTCGTATCTCGTAACATATTTGTAGTGGCATTTAATATGTAAACCCGCATATTTTGTCTGTGCTGTGCTTTTTTTTTTTTTTTACGTGTTTGCTCTTTTATCAAAGCACAAGCATGTTGTTCCTCGTATTGTGTTAACCTAAGTCCGGCTGTAGCGAGGCGAGAGAGAGAAGTGTTTGTAGCGAATGTAAACCTTCTCTTCCCTCTGACGGACGGTTGTTGAGCACCGTTCTGCTGTCTGAGGGCTGCTGGAAGCTGGATGTGTGTAATGAAAAGCTGTAGTCCATATCAGGGCAGTGCGCTATACACATTCCCTGCATAGCGCACGTTTCAGATGCGACTTGGCAGACTCCTACGAGTTTCCTCAATGGGTGAAGCGGTATTTAGACTATTTATTTAGTTTTACTTTTCCAAGAAAGTGACCTCATTGCCTTTGCTTCACCCAGATTCCCCGCACTGTGGAAATAATTTGTGGAATGCCAGTGAACGGCACACATTCAAGCAGTGAAAAGGGAGATTTTTTTATGTGTGCTTGAAAGATGCAGTTTTGATATCTTTTTCTCTTCACCAATTTCCACCCTCTTATTAGCGTGACTTTTACATGCATGCACACGCACACTGTCTAACTCGTATCTCGTTCCCCCTTAACTCTTGGCATGTTCAAATTTTACTGGAAATGTGTTGCTTCTTTCCAATAGCGAGGACAAGTCTACATGTGCAGCCTTCAACTTTGTTGATTTCTGCAGAATCTCTCGCATTTTGTACGCATTTCAATCTGATCTGGAATTTACCAGAAGGTTGAATTCTGGCTCTGGAACTTCTTGTTCCGGAACACGCTCTGCTGCAATGGGCATTCCAAATGCAGAGTTTGGGATACCTGAGCAGCACCGACATGTGACTTGTTTTGACGTGTTGCCTGACTAAAGGATTGCATACTTCTCCTTCCTTAGGGAATGCTCGGGTGTCTCTTGTGAAGGGGCCTTTTGGTAGCGTTTCCATAGCGCTGCGCCCATTTTCGAGGTCTGAGGCTTTCCTGCAGGCTCCACTCCAATGTCAGATGCCTTGGGCTGTCTCCCCAGGCTTATCTGCACCAGGGCACGACTGCTCAGGCCGCTGCGGTGCTATGATGTTCCCGATACTGCCTGTATTTGTGCCCTGCAATCAGGCACATCCTGCCCAGGCATCATATGCCATGTTCCAAATGCCTGTTTGGGACTTAGCCAAAGAGTCTGATGTTCGTGGCTTCTCCTTTTGTGATCATTTAACTGCTATCAAGCTATTTCCTTTTTCAGTTTAAAACTAGGATATGCACCTTTGTACACTCGTTTTGGGGAAGATTTTTCTTATTTGCAAGAACGTGGCAATTTTGTCCACATCTCCCGGAGAACTTGTAGTCACAATTCTACATGAAGGCCTTGCAAATACTTGAGTATTTGCAGTGTCTTAGCTTTGCAAGTGAAAAAATTCTGAAGTTCTGTTACATATCCATAGCCCGGTGAGTAGATAAATACATCTTCAAAAGAAAGCATTCAGTCTAAGTCCAAAAGTGGCACATTTATATATAGATTGAATTTAAAAAGTGAGACAATAAGGAATCCAAGAAAGAATTCCTGGAATGGTGGAGTTGGAGAACGTAAAAAGTATTAAATAGGGTAGACTGGATGTAAGCATATTGGATACAGGAACAATGTGGATACAGTGATAGAAAAACCATATGAGGGATTAAAATATTGTTTCAAGGGAAAATTACAAAAATAAAAAATGTTTTTTTTTTTGCTCTCTGCATATGATAATACAAATAATCAGGACATGATGTGAGTAATGTCCTGCTTTATGAGATGGCCCAGCAAAAGATGGACTGATTACTCCTCATGACATAGTGGGAAAGAACTCCAGTTAAAAGTTTATATGTTTGCATTTAAATTTTCAAACATCTGCTGAAATATTTGGAAAAAAACTTAACTTTAGTTGAAATGCAAAGTACTGGCTCTGCTGCAAACCAGATGTTGTGCACACTTGTCAAAGTTTCTGAAATAGACGTTCCACTTTCTTGTTCATGTAAATGCTGTGAGAAACGTCTCATTTTACAGGTAAGTAAAAGTTTGAAGCCTGTATGGGGAAAATGCTACCAGAATCACCCACAAAAAATCAAAGGTAAAAAATAAAAAAAGGTTGTATATTTTCTTACATTTTATACAACTGCAGAGCCTGGGGTCAAAATGACCCCACAAAATACCTTTGTTTACAAAGTTGGTACAGGACTTTTGAAAACATGGCATTTTGTTTATTGAATGTTTACCATTTATTCCCACCAAATTAGGAAAAGTCATACAGCATCACGATGACAAAAAAAAGTTTAAATGGTTTTTAAGATGTCAAACACAGAATGGGGTCAAATTGACCCCAAACATAATGGTTAAACAGCTGGATATTTACTGACGAAGCAGAGATTGAATACTTTACTAAGTTACAATAACAATGCCCTACCTGGGAATCAAAACTACAACCTCAGAGGTACAATCACAGTTACGTAACAGTTGTGCTACACTGCTGCTCCAGGTCCCTTTTAATTAATGCAGAGGCACATAGACACAGCTTGGGATCATCGGATCCCTGTAATATAAATTAAAGCACATGGGCACATCTTGGGATTATCGGATCCCTGTAATATAAATTAAAGCACGTGGGCACAGCTTGGGGTCATCGGATCCCTGTAATATAAATTAAAGCACGTGGGCACAGCTTGGGATCATCGGATCCCTGTAATATAAATTAAAGCACATGGGCACAGCTTGGGGTCATCGGATCCCTGTAATATAAATTAAAGCACGTGGGCACAGCTTGGGATCATCGGATCCCTGTAATATAAATTAAAGCACGTGGGCACAGCTTGGGGTCATCGGATCCCTGTAATATAAATTAAAGCACATGGGCACAGCTTGGGATCATCGGATCCCTGTAATATAAATTAAAGCACGTGGGCACAGCTTGGGGTCATCGGATCCCTGTAATATAAATTAAAGCACATGGGCACAGCTTGGGGTCATCGGATCCCTGTAATATAAATTAAAGCACGTGGGCACAGCTTGGGATCATCGGATCCCTGTAATATAAATTAAAGCACATGGGCACAGCTTGGGATCATCGGATCCCTGTAATATAAATTAAAGCACATGGGCACAGCTTGGGGTCATCGGATCCCTGTAATATAAATTAAAGCACATGGGCACAGCTTGGGATCATCGGATCCCTGTAATATAAATTAAAGCACATGGGCACAGTTTGGGATCATCGGATCCCTGTAATATAAATTAAAGCACATGGGCACAGCTTGGGATCATCGGATCCCTGTAATATAAATTAAAGCACATGGGCACAGCTTGGGGTCATCGGATCCCTGTAATATAAATTAAAGCACGTGGGCACAGCTTGGGATCATCGGATCCCTGTAATATAAATTAAAGCACATGGGCACAGCTTGGGATCATCGGATCCCTGTAATAGAAATGAAAGCACATGGACACAGCTTGAGGTCATTGTGCGGGACAGATACTGGCAGAGCCAAAATTAGAGCCGGGTTCCTCAGTCAATCACGTGCTGCTCAAGCTGGGCTATGGTGACTCACAGGGTCAGCGAGAGGAGGCAGGCCAGCCAGAACGGGGACCAGAGAGGTGGGGCTTTGTCTGCGGAGCCATTCATAAGCAGAGCGTGTTGCCGAGGCTCCGCGCTTAAATTTAGAAGCGCACGGCGAACACATTCAGTGGAAAATACAGCCTGAGCGGCTGTCACTTCCCTAGTCTGCGCCATCTCACATCTTTGTTTGGGGGGGTAAACACAGGTCGTTGAGTGGCATCACATTATGGGCCGCAACATGGTGATGGGCCCCACCTCCACCATCCCAGCACTGTTGTAAAGTTTAAAAAATATTCCCCCCCTTTTCTCTCCAGGTTGGAGTGCCCCATCATATATATGTATCTGTGCCATAGGAGAATGCAGACAAACATGTATTCTCAGTCAAATCCAGCAAAGTCGCTGTCGCTTCTTATCACACTCACACTGTGAGCTTTACAAGCCTGGTTCGCACAAAGATGAGTTGGAGGAAGACACTTCATGTACTTTGAGCAGGTGGATTTGCTGGCATCCAGTTGACCACTGCAGTGTTGCTAGTGGGCGATGAGCCGCTGTAATCCTCGGCAGCAGAAACCTTCCCATTCTTGGGCGATGGCTAGAGCCCAGGGCCACTGGCGCGGTCCAGGTTTAAAACCTGACCGTCTGGCCCGTCCGCGCGCTAGAACAGCACATTAACAGGATGAGCCACCGAGCAGCCTCTGTAATCTGCCTGTCTCGTTTCCTTTCTGCGTCCGTCAGATGAACGTCTGACCTCATCACGACCCTTGACATTAGCAAGTAAACATTGAAACCCAATAGGTTCATAACAAATTAAGCGTCTGTTTTCCCTGTCAGGCTAGGTGGAGCTGCTCTTTACTGTGGCGGACTCGTCCCAGCACCCTGCTGGACTCCCGACATTGGGCCACTTTCACCCGGACAAGCACAAATTATACAGAGGGCTTTTCATGCACATTGCACTGATAGAAGCAAAGGAAAGAAAGGGGAGGTGAAGGCCCTCGATGCAGCAGCCTGTGTGGTTGGTTTCACATGGCCCTAGCAGCTGCTGAGGTATTAATACACAGTGACAGTAAAACCTGGCTCAGGCCTTGTCGGACCCAGTGGAAAGAAGAGAGGAGGTTACCAGGGGGGGTGGGGGGGGGACAAGGCAGCCGCACATTTTACTGGGGACATGGGTTTATATTCGGAGTGCGAACTTTCAGCACAGCACACCCTTCAATCCAGCCCCTCATCTGAAGACTTTTAAAACGGAGCTCGCAAAGAACGATTTGTGCCAAAATTTAGTGTGTTTGCACATTGATAACTGTTCTTCAGTGATCACAGGAGGCATGTGTTTTTGACTTTTGCAAGTTATTTTTGTCTTGAGTAATTGTGGTTAAGGTTTAAACAGTCATAGAATGGGTTCTAATAAATACATTAAAATGGTTTGCATAGGCTTGTTTCCCAGGCTCCGAAAGGGCTTCGTAGCAGCTGGTATGTGCTAGTCTCTCTGATATCAAACAAGGTTCACGCTTTGAGTTGTCAGGCCGCTTAAAGATGAAAGGTAAATTTAATCAGACATCAGGGTGTGGCCGGCCTCCCCCAGGACCCGGGGGAAGGGCTAGATCAGCAGTCTGGCACCTCCTTAGGAGAACCTGAGAGGAAAGCGTTTTCTCTGACGGTGGTCGCCAAGTCACCCTGTCATCACCAATTGAGCCTCGTCTGATGCATCACCCCTGAGCTATGCACTTGCACCCCGCGCACATGAAAGAGCATCGCGCATCTTAAATGAGTCACGCATAACGCGCTGAACCTAAAACACTGGCCCTCTCTCATCTTTGTTCTCATCACGCTAGCAGAACTGCAGCCTGTATGGGCTGCCAGTTAAAGTCTTAATCAGCGTTTGGGAAAAGTTAAAAAAAAAAAAAAATTTATTGCAGGATCCTCCTGCTGCTGTTGGCTCGGTGCTGCCATATTAGGACGTTTCACCCATATTCCTTTCTTTATGTCGTGGTATTTGAGGACTTATTTTGATCGTGGCTTAATTTAACTGGGAGTGCTGATGGTTGTAGATATGAGATTATTCCTGTTTCACTGTCGGTTTCCTGGCTATAGAGATGCCCTATTATGTAGAATATGCTTCATCACACACAAAAGCCTACCACTTGAAATTATATCAGAAACTCTTGGAGCTGAACATTCCTTTAACTGAACTGCCTTTACTTTTTCAGGAAAAAAGAAAAAGCCTGCATTGAGGATCCCAGATGAGGTCTTCAAGCAGAAAGAGCCCAACCCCGTGTGAGTATTTCTGCAGGGGCCCAAGTGGCCAACTAAAGCCCAGGGCAGCGTGTAGAGCACGGCAGACAGTAATCCATCTCATTTCACCGCTCTGTTTAAGCAGTTTGAATAGATCTTGCAGGAATAGTCTACTATTCATGTCACTGTTAGGCTTTCAGGTCCTAAATGCTGCGCTGTCCTTTCTTCCGCAGCCCTCCCCGAAACCTGGACTCCAGGACCTTCATTACCATAGGAGACAAGGTGGGTCGAAAGGAGAGCTGAGAACAGCTGCGCGGGCCCTGGTTCTTTTGGCGGCGGCGGCGCTGGCTGCTGCGGGGCTGGCCTCCGCGCGGGAGACCGGGGGCTAGCTGAGGTCACACGGCAGCACCGCTCCGAGCAGAACACAGACGCACGCGCCCGTCTCCCCCCGTCCCTCCTCCCCTCCCTCTGTCAACACTGACATCACCGGGAGCGCCGGTGGAATATCTGCGCTACTGAGTTACTGCTTTATTTATACCTACAGATCTCAGCGCTTGACAACAACAGCATGGAAAAAGAAGGTGGGGGGGGGGGGTCTGTGCGTGCGTGCGTACGCGCGGACAAGTAGGGGACAGAGGTATTATATTTGAGAAAGCATTCTGGGTTTCTGGTGGAGGAACCTTGATGGACTCTTGAGCTAAGTGGAACCTCTGTTGAATGCTGCCGGTGGAGCTGTTGTTCAGGGTCGTTTGTGTGTGGCGATGTAGATGCTACTCCCTGGCTGCAGTTATGGGTTGGTGTAGTAGCCAGTCGGCGGAGCATCCGTGGCTCTCGTCCAGCATTCCTGTCAGATGTGTAAGGGGGGGGGGGGGGAGAGTAAAGCGAGGAGCAGAGCACGCTGATCTTGGAGGCGTGGGGTCAGGATGAGCTGCATCATGCCTGCTGGCTGAGGTCATGCTGTCCCAGCAAGAGAGAGTGAGCGAGAGAGAGCGAGAGGGAGAGAGACAGGTGCCAGAAAGCTGAAATAGCACACGGCCTGCTTTGAAAGGAATGATTACCTAAGCATCCTCTTGAAACTCTTTTTCTTTTGCAGAACCAAAACGCCATTTCAAAACGAAATACGGGGAATATGCCCGTACAGAGTGTGTGGTTCTGTGAAGAGCGACCGCGCGTGTCGAGTTAGGGATCAGCCCTGTGCGCGCCAGCGCGGTGCAGCGAGGGCTGTTTTGGCTGAATGGGAATTTTGCTGGAGGCCATAGTCAACAGGGGCACAGGTGTGGCCTTTGTCACTTCACATCACAGCCTCGGTAATCCTGTTTACGTTCGACTGAAAATAATTAGAGGAAAGAGGCTGGCTATCTGGGAAAAGAGAGCAATGCTAACACGGTGTTCTTTTTGCATGCTGGCTTCCTGCCTTTTTATGGCACCGTATTTCATTTTCAGAGTCGCCATGACAATAGAGGCTTATGTTGCGTCTTCGCGTCGCGCTCGCCTGTCCTGTTTGATTCTCGCCGCTGGCGGCTGGAGCGTGTCGGGTTACGGGGGGAGACTCCGCGCGCCTCAGAACCGGGCGGCCGAATCCTGGTCCAACCGGAACTTGGCTGCGGTGCATCTTGGGAAGGCGGCCAGCCGTCTCTGGCAGCGGTCTCGCGCAGGCGAATGAGTCGGGCCAGCGCTGGACTGGTTTTTACGGGGTTTTCATTGCTCTCGTTTTGGCTGGGGGGGGGGGGGTGGGGAGTGTGAGACGCAGGTGATGTATCCTTCGTCGTTTCTCTTTAATCTCACTTCTCCTTAACTGCTCCGAGTGCAAGTCTGTCTCTCGCAAACCCCCCGAAAAACAGAAAACATTGTGTCATGGGCTGGAAAGTTCTCAGACGCAAGATAATGAAAGCTGTAACAAATAACTGTGTGCGGCTGTGTAATCTGTGTGTCTGTGCAGTGCAGTGAAAGTGATTATCAGGGCTGCTGGGTGAGCCGGCTGACGTCAAGTCAGCCCAAACAACGGCAAGTTCAGGGAGGCATGTCAGACCAGAAAAAACCAAATAATAGGATAGATTAAACTTCATTAACCACCAAGGGGAAGTTGTTTAGTCAGCAGCAGCAGCAGCAGCAGCAGCAGCACAGATTTTATGAGCTGACATTAAACTACGTGCATAAAAACCAGCACTTCTAATGTAAAAATGGTACGATTTAATATGGCAAGTACATTGCTACCTCCAGCACGGTTCATAGCATGTTGTACTGCACATGCAATTATGCAATTAGCGTGCACTCCACCTACAAAAAAAACTGTAAACTGTAAAACTGTTACCATAACGATCCAAGCAATTTGAAATGCGTCACTTTTTTGCATGCAGGGAAGAGTGCCTGAATCGTACTGGAGTAAAGTGTCCAATCGGAACGCTCCGTTGTTGTGACAGCGTGCTATGTGGAGAGCTCGGCCTGCGTAAAGCTGCGCTATCTGTGTGCCATTCGCTGTCTCACGGCCGTCTCCCAGGTATCTGGGGCCCCGCGCTGTAGACTCATTGTGGAGTCAGCCCTTTTAGTTCACTTCTTGCTTTTTGTTAGCGGCTTCCTCTGTCTCATTTCCTTCCTGGGACACTGAGGGCGTGGAGTGCAGTGCTAGCTGCGACATTTTTAGAGAACATGTGTAACACGTTACTACTAATTTTGTAGAAAGGCTTCACACTTTGTGAGGAAGAACGGTCTCGTCAGCATCCGTGTTTACCAGCACAGGTCATATCAATGAAAACGGTACAAAAATGCTTACCAGGTATTGGAAATCATAGTGGAATTATGACATTGTTTGGGAAATGTAAAGGTCTGGAACCTGGATGAGATTATTGCCTTGTCAACACGAGCGGTCAGATCTCAAGGGGGCTATTCTAGAGGGCCTGAGGTCAGTCAGTCAGTCAGTTAGTCAGTCAGCTTTTGGTGCAATGAACGTGTACCCTCCAACCCATAAACAGATTATGACTGCCCTCTAATGTACCATTCAACCTTTTAAAAAAAAAATAGTATAGGTTTTTTTTAAACTCCCTGGATTGAAAAATATATCCATGAAATAATGAACTGTGTCATTATTTGCCATTTTGGAGATCATGGAACATGTTTAAAGGCTAAGTGAAAATAACTGGACCAGTGAAGTAAGAGTGCTGGAGGTGGTTGTTGTGCTTACTCTACCACCATCTTGCAGGTGCTGGACATCAATATTTACATGATGAATAGACGTCCTAGCACTCCTAAATAACACTCCTCCAGCCTCTGTAGTCGCACCTCTTGCACTAAGTCACTGCCTGCGTCAGCAGTTCTCACGTGCAACAACAAATGAGCGTACCAAGGATACAGTGAGATAAATTCCCATGCTTTCGTCTTTTCTCACAGGTTCTCGCATGGAGGATTTTTTCACTTCCAACATCTGCCAGGTTTTGCAATCAAAAACAAATCGGGAGATATAGCCGTCTGTGTATGAGTCAGCAGTGATGAATGAGGATGGTAGATGTGTGGCGAAAGAAATACAGCGCAGTTTCTAATCCTAACTTCACAGGGTGGAGCTTTTTTTTTTTTTCTACTGAACTGAAATGCTCTTTAGGCATATTCTGGAATGCGACCTATCCTTGTTACCACACTTGGAAACTAATCACAATACTGCTTGTCCTCCATAGTGAACATTGTCGTGCGTTAAGGGAGAATACTTGAGATGACAAGGCCTTGAAAATAATACATCCCTGTCACTCTACAAAATAATGAAGTGTTGACATAATGAAGCTGCTTTACCTCTATTGGCTAGCATTTGGCTTACTTTTATCCCTAGTTACATCACCGGTGACGCCGTTTGTGGTTAGAAACAAGGTATAAATGGAAGAGATTTGAATGCATTGCAGTTCTAATTTGCTGTTGCTAATTTTTAAAAAAGGAAATCTCCCTCTTTTATGATTGACAAACGTTGAAATGGTAATTTTGAGGACACTCATTTTAGAGCCACAGCCTGGCTGTTGACAAAACTGCACAGCCCAATGCTCTGGAGATGTCCCGACTGCATCTTACAACTGGAACCTGTGAGCCCCTCCTCTGGAAACAGAAACCGCTGCATGACCCAAATGGTTTATTCTATGGAAGATGCTGATGCACTTATCGCTCTGATTACAGTGTGTGTACCAGGTGCTAGGCAGTCCTTCAGAGGAATCCGCACACACCACGGGCCCTGAATGCCGTGCTCTCTCTCTTTGTTGTGCAGAATTTTGAGGTGCAGGCAGATGACCTGGTGTCGCTGTCGGAGCTGGGCCGAGGGGCGTACGGCGTGGTGGAAAGGGTACGGCATGCACAGAGTGGAACCATCATGGCAGTCAAGGTGAGAGAGGCTGACAGCAGCATCATCAGGGAATTTCTTCCGTATTCAACGCTGAGAAATCAGCACTAATAAGAAAGTTGGTGTTTGTCTTAGGCTCAAATGACTGTTATGAAAACTCATAAAATATGTTCCTGTTGACATCAGGTGTAGCCTGTAGTGTCTCAATGCCACAGTGCTGCCGAAGCAAAGGCAGGCAGGACAGGGTTGAGGCAGTTCAGACTCAACAAGACTTTTACAGTTACTGTGGACATTGACTAAACTGTAAATAATAATATCTTGTGGCCTATGAAACGTGCTCATCCACTGATTGACTAATGTGGTACTTAACCTCTTGAAACCCACTTAAAGCCCTGGGCATGTTGTATGAATCCCCCTCTTTCTTAAATAAACCCATTATCTTTAAAACAGTATACAGTGCAGACATGGTTCGAAGCTTGAAATAAAGAGCACATTTGTACCAAAATGACTAAATCCCCTGATCCTATGAGAGTCTCACTTAGTAAACATACAGGGCATATTTTTCTGGAAAAACAAAGAAATCCAAAAATTGTTTTGTATTTTCTTTATCCTGTAGTGATTTCTGTAGTGTTGTGATTTACTTCTGATTAAGAACGAAAGCATATTTAGTTTTATAATAATAATACAGTTCTCTATATCATTATGAAAGTGTCTTTTATGCAAGCATTTACCGATAAACAATCAAAGGTCCATTAAACAGTGTGCCAAACTTCCACTTGTGCTATGCAAAAATGGAAAGCGAAAGTAACTCTCTGTACGCAATAGAATAGCTATCAGCAATTTCAGGGCAAAGGAAGCCATAAACTACGTTTGAAAGTTGTGTAAATGAACTTGAACATGAGACTAAGCTTACTAAGCATGCAGGGTTTTCAAGCAGGGGTAAAAGTCACTATGGGTCACTAAAGGTCACAATAAATCCACTCTGTACATAGGCTAGGAAAAGTCAATGCATTATTTCCTTTCAGCTTTTTCACGAGCTCTTGAAACAAGCATTTGTATGTACATAAATAGAATTTCAAATGCGAAAAGCGTGGTTTTTTCTAAAAAAAAAAGCTACTTCTTATCTTACAAACAAAAAAATATTGAGAATTCTTGTACACAAAGATCAAAAGAAAACTTATACTATGATATTTAGCCTATTGAGTTTTTATTTTGGAAAAAATATATGCATTTCTCTTAAGTGCAATAAAAAAGGTGTAATAACTGCAATAAGAGGTTATCCCGCAAGTTATATAATGCGTTTTATTGTAAGCGTAGTATCCCTATGATTGGTACAGTATGTCTGCGCTCTGACCGGCCTAGTGCATGTTACCCAGCGTGGATATGCCTGCATCTTGTACAGTGCTGTCTTTTGCGTCCTCAGAGGATAAGAGCGACAGTCAACAGTCAGGAGCAGAAGAGGTTACTGATGGACCTGGACATCTCTATGAGGACTGTAGACTGTCCGTACACAGTCACCTTCTATGGAGCTCTCTTCAGAGAGGTGGGTCTGAGGGCTTGGTGCCTTGTCCGCTTTGTCTTTCATTCTAATAATGCAGTGGACATGATCTGAGCATAGACTGTATTTAATAACAATATATTACATTGAAAGACTGGCAGTTGCATTTAAGGCACTGATATGATCATGTCTTGTACTACAACCTTACGATGTGGTTGAGACAGATTTGTTTACTGAAATGTTGGTGACCCTGTGATGTAAATGAGATGCTAATGCATTTGTGATACAAATGCTTCATAATGATAGTGGTTTTGAACTGAAAGGAAAAAAATACTGCAATTTTCAGAATTTGAATATTTTTTTGACCTTGGAACCCTATACTATCATATGTTAGCTTAATATTTTATAATAGACTTCTGCTGTTTTGAAGTTATAACCCTCAGTTAAAATTTATTAACCTATAATAAAACTGGAAGAAATCTGGGTCTTATTAGAGCCTTCTGTTTTGTTTTTTTTAGCCCTTTTCACTGACCAGCTGTCATTGGCCTGCTGGTCAGAAATCTTGAGAGGAACTCAGCTATAGAGGGGTGGCGTGGTGTAAATCAGGGGTAGAATGGATGTAACAGAAATTTAACGAGGGATCTAACACAGCAAATAAAATGGGGTTGAGCAGGTTACAGTTGAGGTAATGAACTAGATGGAAAAGTATGAGTCCAAATGAAGGGAAGTATAGTGTGCAGTTTAGAGGGGCAGGGCGATGCATCTGGAGCTCCTGGCTGCATCAAGGCGTGGGCATGAACCAGCGTAGGAACAGGGCTGTAGCAGTCTGCTACCGGGAACTGGGCAGGTAAAAAGAAATGGAGAAGAGAGGGGCACTGTAGAGATTATCACCACACCAAGTAAGTGTGGGTAGTGTCTGTCAAAAAACTAGGACAAACGCTTTCATAGAAGCTCCATCCAGCTGCCACCAGTCTATGACCTGTAGCTAAGGTATCCACTACTGAAAGCCCTCCTACTGGAGCCCCAACCCGATTTCAGTTATTGTTCTAAGCCTGCAGAGCTTAGTCCCACCATGAATTCATGGACTAGGCTGAGCTACCTTCCTCCCTCTGTGCCATAGCCCAGAACAATGCACCTGTACTGTATTTGCATCTATATTTGCATCGATTTACAGGACAGTTGAAAACCTTACATGCAAACAATATGAGAATTGATCTTCACGATTAGCTGTTTTTCTTCTGTGTGTGTCCTCCTCAGGGCGATGTGTGGATTTGCATGGAGCTGATGGATACCTCTCTGGATAAGTTCTACAGAAAAGTGATTGAGAAAGGGAAGAAGATTCCTGAAGACATCCTAGGGAAGATAACCGTGTCTGTGAGTGTTCAGTTTTTAAGTAGTGTGGTGTAATGGTTCTAACGAACACAGTAAATGGGGAAACTGCACATTTGACTGATTCTGTGAAGTGTGTGCTTCTCTCATTCTCTGGCCTCTTGCTTATTCAGCATTGACATTCTATTTTCTGTATTACGGGAGGCTTTTTGAAGAATACCTTTCTCAGTGAAAATAGCTACTATTTTCACTGAGAAAGGTACTTCTGTGTGCTTCTAAAAATAAACTGAAATAACTCAATTACTCTCTCTTTTTTTGGTCTAGATTGTCAAAGCATTAGAGCATTTGCACAGTAAGCTGTCTGTAATTCATAGAGGTAAGTAGCGCCCTCTTGTGGAATTCTATGATTACGGTTTCATACTTATGGCAAACTTTAACCACGGATAGCGCAGTGTTTTAATATAATTGTGACAGTTCTACTTTTGTCAAGAACGGTTTTCATCAATTTATGATCCTTAATGAAATTCAGCCCTGTTTCTTTTGCAATTATATCCATTCAGTGTGCGCTTTCTGGTATTTCTCCCTCTTTTTCAGATGTGAAGCCCTCTAACGTTCTCATTAACAAAGAGGGCCATGTGAAGATGTGTGACTTTGGAATCAGTGGCTATCTGGTGGACTCTGTGGCTAAGACGCTGGATGCTGGCTGCAAGCCTTACATGGCTGTGAGTGAAACCTGCTGCGGCCTTTCTTCATTTACTGTCGCACACCTAGCCTTACTGCCATGGAGTTTCATCACTGCAGTGCTGTTTAAGGATACCAAGCAAAGAAAAATATACATGCAGTGGTGAAATAAAAATGCGCAAGTTTATGCAAGGCCTTTATGAAGATAATGTTACTGTTGCCTTTCTCTTCTCCCCATGTCTCTGTTGAGTGACCCTCTTCACTCGTCTTTGGATGCGATTGACGCATCTCCTCCATCATTTCTTGTGGTTAGCCTTCACACCGTCTCTGTGTGATTAGCCCTTTCCATCCCTCTCAGTGCCTTTGTGTGTGAATAACTCCTTCCACGGTCTGTTTCGTGTATAGTGAACTATTTCCTCCCACGTTTGTGTCTGCAGCCAGAGAGAATTAACCCTGAGCTGAGCCAGAATGGCTACAACGTCAAGTCAGATGTGTGGAGTTTGGGAATCACTCTGGTGAGTCCCTAACCTGTCCCTAAAAGAAAAGATATAATTCAGATTATGAAGACTAGCAATCATGTTCAGTTGGAACCATTGTTACCTTTGTCATTTAGCTTGTATTCGTACCATAGTCTGCCCACAAATGTCTATCATCCCTGTAATTCCCCATGTACAAAATCAAATTTGGGTCCACTTTGTTCCATTATTCCATATAAGGACCTCACTCTGAAAACCCTAAATGAATTCCTTTATCACTGTATTCCTGCACGCGCTGGTCCTCCTGTCTGATGATGGTACTGTGCCCTGTCGTGTCAGATCGAGATGGCCATCCTGCGCTTTCCCTATGAATCGTGGGGCACGCCCTTCCAGCAGCTGAAGCAGGTGGTGGAGGAGCCGTCCCCTCAGCTCCCAGCAGACCGCTTCTCCAAGGACTTTGTCGAATTCACAGCACACTGGTGAGCCGGCGCTGCTTCACTACTGACTTCTACCTTTAACTCCTGAATGCATACACAGCGAGTCAGGTCATTTTAACTGCATGATGTAATGTCACTTACTTCTGGGTAGCTTCTAATCTCAGTAGCACTAAAATGTGCTAAAGGTTTCTTTTCATTCTTTCGGGGAAAAATGTAAAGGAAAATTGATTTCAGGTGCGGTAGGTGTGGTGCATGCTCAAAATCAGCTGCATACACCAAAAATGAAACATCCAGACGAACTGGCTTTGTTGGTGAAGGTGCTAGCTGTACACCCAATGTATGACCCAATAGCCGCAACTGAATTCAAACTTTGGCTATGTCAGCAGCAGTCTTACAGAATTGAGACCTATTTGATCTTGTCTCAGCAAGGGCGAGTGGCACTAGAGTGACACAAGGCACAATTGACTCCAAATGGCAGAGACGAAAAGCGGAAAGATATAGAACATTAGAAACTGAATGTTCTTTTTTGTGGTATTTGTATTCCAATTATAATTTCAGTTTGTATGCTTTTATTTAGTTTGAAAAAGAATCCAAGCGAGAGATTGAACTACCTTGAACTCATGGTAAGTTGAGTATACTTAAGTAGATTTGCTACGGATGCTAAATCTTTCAGGACAGTAGTTATATGACAGTAGAATCATTGTTGTCATTTATCATTGAGGCAGCAGGCAGTTCATTGGCTCTTTTCCATCCTCTGCGCAGGAGCACCCGTTCTTCAAGACGCATGACTCCAAGGAGACAGACGTAGCTTCTTTTGTGAAGGAGATTCTCGACGACGGCCACAACTGACCCCTCTCCCTTCTTCTTTTTTTTTGTGTTTTTTTTGTTTTGTTTTGTTTTTTTGTACCATAAAAGTGTAAATTAGCCTCCCAAGATTTTCATTGGAAAAGGGTGACTCCTTATTTGCCAGAATAATAATTTAGAAGCATGGTGGATTCACTCCCATTATTTACAGTATTTGCTAGTTGTTTTATAAGATAGTTAAGATATTTACCTACTGTTTGGTATACAGTGACTTAGGGAAAGGTCTCTGATGGTTCATGCCAGACAAAACAGGTATCATTTTGTTATTGTTTTCTCCTGAGGAATACAGTGTTGAAATTTCGATTTAAAAAAACCTCCTTGGTCCTTGACATCTATGACAGAGATGACAACCTTTAAGATTAAAGCTATGCCACTGGCCCTGTCACACATACGTGCAGCGCATGCATTGTCTGTGTCCACTTGCAGGCTAATCTATGTGTACCGAACACCACCATAAGCTTCTGAGGGGCTGCTTTACTGTTCTGTCTGTATTGTGTATATATGGCATTGAATTTCTTGCTGAATGTATTCAAAATGGGTGTGTGGGATTAGGTTTTAAGAGTCAGTTTGAAGCTTATGTTTATTTATTTTAACCTGTTTTTGGTTGGGGAAAAAGCACTATCTCGCATCTCAGTTTGATACAGCTATTCGTAAAGGTGTAGAAATGTGAAATTGTCCTTAAGCAGTGCAGTCTCCATTTTTCAGCATTTCTTGTTGTCCTATATGACTTGCTCTTTTCAGTTAGCCTGTTGTTGGCTGTTACAAGTCATACTAAACTGGAAGTGAATTGGTTAACGTACATTGATCGTAGCCCGTTTTGTTTAGCGTATGAAGGGTTACGGAAACAAAAAGGTACATTTTAAAATTGTGACAAGAAATTAAAAGGAAAGTCAATCTTCTAGACTTAAGTGCCTCTGACATTGTGAATGGAAAAGAAGCTTTAGATGCCCAAGCAAAAACCTTAAGGCCAATGCTGTCTTGTACAGTCAGTTTTCTCTCACTTCACAGCCAGGGGCCTGTACCACGAAGCAGGATCACCGAGTTAGCTGGATAACTGCACTGAGTAAAACCCTCCCAAATCTGGAACATGGCCTGTAGTGAAAGTCTGGCTTTTTCTCAGTACAGTTATCCAGCTAACTCTCCACTTCATGATAAAGGCCCCTGACCTCAGTGTCTTATTCTTTATCTTAGTCAGACAGACAGAAGTGGTGAGATTACCTGTAGTACCTTAAGAATTTTCTACAGAAGCCATTCTGGAATCTTCTTTCAGATGCCCCTTCTCTGCTGGAACAAGCCAGCCCGAGGTAACACTGGCCCTGGCGCCGAGAGCGTTTCTAGTTGTGCAAGTTGATACTCCCTCCCGACCGCCATGGGATTGTTCATCTGCTTTTCTGAGTGTGTTAGATTTAGCCTGTCTGTTAATTTTATTTGGAAGAGTGACATTTCTTTATTGGCGGGATGCGGTCCCCCTGTTGCACTATGAATTCTTTTCTCAGAGTTTCGGTGTCGGGGAAACGTGGCATTCTCCTCACGCGGGCGACTAGCCTGTCCGGCCTCCCAACCACGTTGCCAAAAATCGCCCGTTCTCTGGTCCCGGTCGCGGTGGACACACCAGGCAAGCGCCGTAAGTTTACCGGAAGCTGGACGCGCGGGGCCTGGGGACGGGCGGTGGTTCGGAGGAAACCTGTAGGGCGTGTGAAGCCCCACGGACGGATGGGGAGGAGAATGTGTCAGTTTCTGGGGCTGAGTGACAGTGCGTTCTAGAGCACAGGGCCACTGTGATGCAGTGTGTTCTATATTGCAGGGCCACTATGATGCACTGCCTTCTAGATCGCAGGTCCACTGTGGTACAGTGCGTTCTAGATCGCAGGGCCACTGTAATGCAGTGCATTCTAGATCGCAGGGCCACTGCAATGCAGTGCATTCTAGATCGCAGGGCCACTGCAATGCAGTGCATTCTAGATCGCAGGGCCACTGTGGTACAGTGCGTTCTAGATCACAGGGCCACTGCGATGCAGTGCAGAATATTCTATGCTTTCAGCAGAATCCCTGTTACTGCGAGACAATGTGATCTGATCTGGGGACAAAGGGGGCATTCTTGGGGGGCGGGGTGGGGGGGTACAGTGTGCCTATTTAGTGGCTATTGTAAAGATTCATTTTAATTAGAGAATCTATATATATGTATAAACACAAATGAAATTACCTAAATAAAATGGTTTTGATGGATTTGTCCAAAAATGGTTTTGCACTCGTCTGTGACAGTCGGAGGACACACTCCCCTCAAATGCATATTCTTAGTATTGGCTGGCTGTTTTATGAACACGTCTCCTATTAACAGATAACAAGCGTGAAGGACAGTCTGTGACATTTGTGAAATGCCTGCGAATGTTCTCTCCTTGACTGGTTTCCCCGGAGTTACACCAGGTTACACACTGAGAAGTGCAGCAGAGGTACCCCTACTGGGTATAGTTTTGTAGAATCATGTCACGCTGCCTGAGTTTAAAGAATATTGACATTCAAGATGCAGAAGAGAAGAATACCGCTCCCTAAATGCCTGCCTGCCACAGGAGAGCAGTGCTAATCGGTGATCATCTGCCACCACTGAGTTCACTGAATGTGCTTGTGGGTACAGGGAGAACCCCTCTTCCTGTCATGCGGCATGTGTTACTGCCATGACAGGAACAAATGTTTCTAATATAGCCGCTATCAGCGCTGAATATGAATAGCTTCTCCCACATACTGAGCTACTGGGGAAAACTGACAACAGGGTGAAAACGTATTTAGAAACTGCATCATGCTTTCATTCCAGCAGTGGTCTTCATTGGTATAAAATAATTCAGAGCAGAGATTGATAGCTCTAAGAAAGGTCCTTCAGGTGGAGATGTTGGCTGTAAAATTCAGACCGGAGGTGAAATTAGCCAGGGAATCTCGTATTACGTCCCACGCATTGCTTTGATTGGTGTTGATGAGTTTTTGCTCTGTAGTCTGTACTTGTGCAAATATGTGGAGATGCTGGGAGAGTGGTGGTTCCCAGAAATATGTAAATCCTGTAGGAAGGAGTGCATTTCCTGGGGAAGTCTTCCTGTTTTTCTCGTTGTTCAATGCAGGTCTCTATATTTTGCCTGATATCAGGCCTGAGCTTGCCAGTCTGCTGAATGTGTTGCCAGCAGAGGTGGAAAGTCCAGTGGAATTCCATGTATTTCTTCCACCCATGAACTGATTTCACTAATTACTTCCACCTTCTGGCAGAATAATTGTGCTAATTTGCAATTACAGGTTATTGGAGTAAAATACTGGGAAGGACTTTTGTTTTCTGGATTTTCCAGCTCTGGTTGCCAACCCATTCCAAGAAGTGGGACTGAAACACTAAAATGGATACTGGAAATGTTGGAGCAAACTGAAATGAGCAGAAGGCCTACGTGAGCCTGCTCGGTGGACAGCAGTCAGGATGTGGGTTACATTTAAGCACATGGAGTTCTCTGTAATTTTATTTTCACATCCCTAGCCCTTGGTTTCTCTGCTGTGAAAACTACAGACTAGAACACTCCGTTTTCTGAATAGAGAGTGGCTCAGGTCCAGTTCTCTACAACAGAAAGCTGAGTTGCCGCGTTGACAGGTAGTTACTCTGAGGCTTAGGTTCTCTGGTAACCCTGGTGCACACTGGGCTTTGATAGCCTACTTCTCGGCATGCTCTTATTAATACTTTCCCGACCAATGGCACCAGCACAATTTTTCACTGTCAAATAGTGTGATTAATTTAGCCAGTCAGTGAAACTGCACTAAACAGCTGGTTTTATCTCACAAAGAACAAGTGAAATCTGACCACCGGTTGATCTGCTCCACAGACATTTATATATTCAACTGAAGGCAAATAAAAGAATCCTGTCTCTGAACTACACAAAGAGCATGTCTAGTGATTGTATGCCCATAATGAACCATCGGAATTTGTTTATGCGTGTTCTTTTCCATACTTTTTCCAACCAGTTGCTTGTTTGTTTTTCCATTCAAATCAACACCACGAGATGTCAGTCATAGGCTATTGCAATCACTGTATTTCAGAGTAAGGGCACCATGCTACTGTGTTACTAAGGTGTTAAGTAGCACAACAGGAGTACGTCCATTATTTGAGCTGCTTTTACATTTTCTGTCCACAAGAGGACACTGCATAACAATCCAAAGCCATTTGCCATTATGTTGACTCTAACCTGGATGGGTTTTCTATTCTAGCTTTGCATTATTCGCCTAATGCACATATGAATCTGCATATGAAACTGAAGTTTTATGCTCACGTTCACCCACATTCTCAGCAACTTCAGATCCAACAACCTCATCTAAGAGAATGAACTTGGTCAAAAACCTCTTATTAGCGAAACCTAGGAACAATTAAGTTGTCGTAACGCTAATGTTCTCTTTGGTGCTGCTCTTGATACGCTCTTGTTTTTTTTATAGGCCCTGTGTGTGCCAGAAACAAAGCTTACACACTAAAACCCAATGATTTTGATTTGAGTGATTAAAATATGTAAGAGGCCTTGGTGAGATAAATACAAGCAGAAAGTACATTTCCACTGGAAAAAAAATGTAAGACATTATAGGTTTATCTGCGGAATAGAAACAGTAATGATATCCTTTACGCAACACTCAGTCTGTGTTGTTGTTTGCAGAGTTTTCACGGTCATTGGAATCCCTGTCATAAAGAACCTGAGGCTTTTTACGTCTGGCTGCGAAGCCCAGCAGCGCCGCGTCTCTTACCACACACACAGTGTGTATCACAGGCGGGTTACATAAAAGACCTCAGAACAAGGTTAACTGGACCCAGCTGAGCTAATAGCACAATTTGTGGAAAAAAATGAAAAAACAAATGAATCCAGATTTGGCCCTATGGCCTTGAAGAAAAGCTCCTGTGGTTATGGGTCTTATCTTGACCAAGCCAGAACCACATCTTCATCTCCCATCTGTCTCCTGAACGTTATTCAACCCATCCCCCACTCCCCACCGCCCTCCATCCTTCGTCTGTGTACTGTGATACTGAGTTCCCCAGACGTACAGGTGTTTGTTCACCAACACTGAGTCTGCCATTTCGGGCTGGAATTTGTAATTAATTTAGTTAACCGGCCAGATGCAAGAGCAGTTACCATTTTATTTCTGCTAAATATGATAGCTACTAATGCCTGTATATACAAATACCATACATAATATTTATGCATCTGTTGCATTTCAATGAACCATTTAAATAAAAAATCAGAACCAAAGGTTTTTCATAGATTTGCTAAAGATTGAAGCACTGAGCGCTGAAATGTGTAGTAATATTTTAAAGAGCTTAAGGCAATTTCATTTAAACCCTGTGAGTGTAAGGCTTGGAGAAAATGACGGCTCAGCTAGTGAGCATAGATGTTCACCCAGGCTCTACATCCCACTCCTAATTATTTCATTAACTCAATCATTTCTTGATCTGACATTTTTAAACCATCAGCTACAGCTGAAGATTTCACATGTATCCTTGTTGAAAATGTGCTTTAAAATCAGTGTGAACCATCGCTGGTGTTAAGAGTCATTTAGAAAAATAAACCTGGGAAATTGATTGTAACAAAAACACATGGGCACCTTGTCAGCTACTAAACTTTACCACCTTATCATACCAAATTACCCCACACAGCTTTACCTGAGTTATATATGTTATTTGCCCATGCCAAAGAAAGCCAACTGCAGTAGCCCATACCATACCTGCCTGCCCAGTTCATCGTTACCATAGCCTACCATATATTTCCCTCCGTAAGGGAGACCTGTTATAGTTATGTGTGCATTCACATTCTGAAACTACTTTCATTTTTTTAAAACCGGATTTACCAGGAGACAGAAAACAAAAATCAGTAAAAACAGCTGGGGTGCTGCACAGGTATTAAAATATATCTTGTGCCTGGTGTCCAGTGTGAGTTTGGCACAAGGCACTTGATTTTAGCTACCACCATGAGACATTACTCGAGTCGCACTCTCCAAAAGGTCAGGCATGTAAAACAATAACAATGCGATGTCCCGTCTACTAAACGTGAGAGGAACATCTGTTGTTGATATCAGAGGAACTTGTGTGTGTGTGTGTGGTGGGAAGGGGGGGTGGGGGTGGGGGGGTGGCATGCCCCTTGTTAGATCTGGGGTCTCTGTGAACTGGGCAACAGCCAGCCAACAAGACAGGGTAAGGATTTAGACATGGTCACAGAGAGGAAAACAAGTTTATTTAGACATGGTCACAGGGAGGAAAACAAGTTTATCTGACTCCATTAACCTGTAACGTGCATGTTTGTGTGAATATGGGTTTGTGTACTACTCTGGTCTGTGAAATATGAAATAATACTATGGTCCATCTGGACACACTCTAACATCTGTCCAGGAGCACCTGCACTTCTGCTCAGTGAAACGATCACTATGTCCACTGAGTACCCCGTATTATGGTGTTATATAAGGCCAATGCACTGACTGTTCCTTGCGGAGATGCACACCAAGGTCACCTCCACCCTGGTGTGGTCTCCTCCTTAAGTGTGAAAAACGGTCACTGCCCCAACACAAGCGCATGACACTTTCAGAGGATCATCTGGAAATTTGGGGCTGAATTTGCTATTGAGCCTCTAATTTCAACTACCACAGGATAGTAATATGTGACCAAATTTGGACTGCATAGAAAACTTGAAGAAAAAAAAAAAAACCAAAGATAAAAAAATGACTCACCCTTTCCAGTGGCCAAGCACTGCACTTCCCTTAAGTCTCCCTGGCATGGTTTTGTTTTTTTTACCGTAATAACATGGCTGACTGAATTTTGGGAATACATAATACAGAGCAGATACTGGAAAAGATGCTGGAGATTATGTTGAAAAATAAAGTGTGAGCAGTGACAATGTTAAGGGGTTGAAGTTTACTTCGCCCCTTTTTATCCTTGGTAAAGGAGAGTTTTGTTCAGAAATATATTTGATGCACTTTATATCAAGTGCTTACACTATTGTGTTTCAAACAGATTGTCACGAAAATATTGCCAGGATACAGAGGATGCCCTTATATCATGCCTTTGATTCGATGTGAGAGTCTTTGTACAAAAACAACTACTTAAGTTCAACTGTCTACTAATGTTATTTTCTATGACAGTATAAAACACACAAAAAGCCATGAAAGAACACAGCGTGACTGGAATTTCTACAAATAAGAGCAAATAATAGAACATGAAACTTTCTTGGACTTTGTAATTCTGTACCTCACTCTGATTCCTCATAAGGTTGTCTTTGAAGAAAGAGAGCGAGAGAGAGGGGGGGAAGGGGGGGACACCATGCCTTTGTAGGCCTGCCCTTCAAAACCCCTAAATCCTCATGTTCCTTGTTTTTATGCCGCATGGACCAATCACATCCTGCCCGATGAATGAATTCATTATTTTTGCCTGAGGGAGAGAAAAGGAGAAAACATAATATCCTCTTCCAGAAGAATACACATAGCACAGGTGTTATTTCACCAGCAAAATTCCGGACAGGAACTTTGCCTGTGTTTGTCGCTGCAGCTGAGTTGATTTTGGAGGAGTTTTTATCGAGGTCTGGCAACATGACCGAACTGACAGCCTCAGCAGAGTTCATCAAACAGCGGTGGTTTCCGGATGGCTGAAAAAGAAACACTTCTTTGAATGGCGCACATGTGATGTCCTCGAGTGTGTTTATAATTGAGTGTGATGGGAATTGCTAATGTTGCCCTCTGCGTTTAGAGGAAAGACTTTTCAAAAGTAGTCTTGCTATACATCCTGTCATCTTGCCATGGAGCAAAAGGCGGGGGGTGTAACAGAATCTACAGTTTGCTGCGGCCGTTGGAGCCATTGCTGTGGTCTCCCTGGACCTCAGTAGTCTCTTACCATTTGTTAACACTTGAGGGTAGACAACTCATTAATTTTACACAGCAGAAATTTCAGTCTGGAAACATACACATGACTTGCTGTTATTACAATCAAAACATGTCCCAAATTTCAGATTCTACCCTGCCAGTTCATGTAAAACTGTTTATCATTGTGCAGATTGGTATATATCCTTATGCCAGGGGTGCACAACAAGGGCCAACCCATTTCAGGATTTTGTGTGAACATTTGCCAACATTTAATTAATTAGCCCAATCATATCTTGATCTGACATGTATATAAGCACCAGATACAGCCACAGACTGCAAGTGTATCCTAGAGAATTTACTGAGCTCAAGTGCAGGAGTGAAGCAGCATAGTTTATAGAGCTGTCGGAAAACTATATCTATGGTAATCGCTTGGAACAAAAACCACGCAGATCGGCCCTCCAGGCCTGGAGCTGTGCACCCCTGCCTTAGGCTGAAGCTTAACCCTGGCAGTCAAACCCCTTCTGTAACTATCACCCATCAGAGTGCACATTATGACAAAACAAGTCCTCCAACATAAATGCAACCCTGTTAATGAAACTTAAAAATGATTCAAACCCCAGTACAATCTAGATTGTAACTGAATCTTGAGCAATCACTGCTAAGTAAGGTTCTAATGATACGTACATTTGCTGTGCCTGAATTCATTAATAAACATTAAAACAGTACAATTTAAGGGTAAAATTGTAAAACTGAACAATAAACTACCTTTGTGTGTATGGAGTCCTGGTTACAGGGAGGAATTTTCTGCTTCTAGAAAAAAGGCGTATTATTTGTAACAAGTCTTACACAGGAATTTATATTTATTGAGCCATTAAGCAACTTTTAAAGCTAAGGCTTACTCGCTTTCAGTTTCAGAATAATGGTCTTTACAGAGGACAGGTTCTTCAACTTTACAAGATCGCTAATGCAGATTCCCCTCAGACAGTTGACACATATGCAGTTTGTTTCTCAGGTGCTCCCCCTTAGGCCTCTCAGCTGGGCTTTTCATTTCAACCATTGTTTGATTGGCTGCAGGTTTGTGAGAGGAGTGAAGCTGTCTGGCAGATGGAAAAATGTAGCCACACCCTTGACTGCTAACAACGGACCCCCAAATCATGGCACGACACGCTGTACCAGCCTAGACCAGGTTGACTGTAGATATAACGGAGGAGGAGAAGGAGAAAAGAAAAAAATATGTGGCTAAGAAAAAAGACAAGGAAGAGTTACTTGGAAGAGGTAACGGACGGGTGAACGGGGGATGCAAGAAAATCAAAAGGCTGTGTATATTCAAGCCATCTGCGTCAAAAGAAATCACAGTCATGTTAGGCACTTAGCGTTTCAAAGGAAATCACACTTGGGTCAGGTACTTCATAGATCAAATAAAATCATACTCATGTCAGGCACTTAGTGCTTCATGAGAAATTACATTCCTATCAGGTACGTACTTCATAAGAAATCACAGTCATGTCAGGGACTTACTTCTTTGCTGAGCAGAGGAGCTTATCCATTAAAGTGAGTTTGAACCCGTCCTAATATCTTACATAATACATGAACTTGCCTGTCAGTCAAAATGTTCTGTCTGATAAGTATATACTTCTCTAGATATATTTTGACCATGGCACTACAAAAAATTAGTCTATAAATAGTACGTTATGTAAGCCCATTTGTCTCCTGAGCACTGCTGGTATTGTTTTTAGCCATGGTGGACCTATGCAGACAGAGCAGAACTGGCAGCCAGGCTAGTCTGTATGTCTTTGAGCCTGTGAGCAGTGAGCGGGTCAAGTGAGAGCACTGATCAATCCAAAGTCAGTTAAAAAATAAAAACGATTTAATAATCTGCACTTACGTAGTGAGAGTTTTAAAATGTAAGATACTGTAAGTTGTTATACTGACAGACTGCACGGCATCGTACATGTATATGCTCCTACACTGGGACTCCTGTGCGGAATGGAATTTCATTAATTGTTTAATTAAGAAAATGTACATTTCAAATAATCCTGACAAAAAACACTGAAAGTTGGCAAAACATCCTTATTGTATAATACCTATAACTTCTCAATAAAAATGCTTATATTAAAATCCATTCTTATTTCTAATAATAGGTGTATCACTAGAATACTTTACTGCTATTTAAGTTCAAGGTGCAAAACAGCAGAAAAACATTAATGATAACTATCTTCTCACCATTAGAAAATGTAACAAAGTCTACACACCATGAATCTGGTGCAAACCATAACACTTGGTAAACATAAAACATCAGTAAACATGATTATGGCACTGAGAAGCACAATAACAGGGGAATTTTTAGGCTGTCTCAATGAGGCCCATATTCTAATCATCACTTTCAGGACATGGGACAATGTCCCATAAGGCTTTGTGGTTTTATGAACAGACCCATGAATGATCCGAGTAAGTCATAATGCAAACAATTCATAATTTGAGCATTGCTAAATATTATTTGTATGCTGTGGATGTGTTTTATGTCTAGGCTTCGCAAGACCTACAAACTACTTGAGCTTATTCTTATTAAAATATTACAATGCCACACTGCCTAACTTCAAATGCTTCACAAAATCAGCAGACTGAAAATAACTATTTGTTTAATTCATACATGTATCATGCATCTTTCCTGAAACAGTGAACTCCCTAGTGGTCTCCCTTTACAAAGAAATCTTCATTTTTTAAATCTTCATTCTATTACATCAAAATAACCTACTTCACAGGACAAAAAATGCAGGATAAATATAAATACATCTTTACATGAATACAAATGCAAGAAAACTACAAATCCTTCTCCACAGGACCGCAAATAGGGAATAAATATAAATACATCTCAACAGGACCACAAATAGAGGGTCAATACAAATCCTTCTCCACAGGGCCGCAAATAGAGAATAAATACAAGCAGATCTCTAAAGGACCACTATTATAGAATAAATATAAATAAACCGCCACATGGCCGAAAATGTAGGATAAATACACATACATCTCCGCAGGACTCAAATTAGAGGATGACTATAAACAAATATAACAGAGCCGGAGTAGGGCAGTATACAGTGCAGAGCCCTGTTCCCTGCTATGCAGGCAGTTTCATCAGCCAGCCCACAAGTGCTCTGGCACCCTGGCATAGACCGCTCACTGAGACAGCAGCTCAGTCCCCTCATCCAAATTAGTCACAGCCCACAGGTGTGTGTCGCCGTGCCCCAGCCACAACCTTCCGCACACGTGCGGATCTCAGGTTATCACGATGACAACCTTCAGCGGTCTGTATCATCCGGGGGGTCGGGGCGCAGACAGATCCGCGCCTGGCTCATGGGGGGATGAGGGGTCAGCGTAGGGTCAGCACCAAACATGGGCAGCGAGTGGCTTCTGACGCTGTGGAATTGGCAAATGGGAGCACCCTGGGAGGGCGGCTAATCGAGCGGCTTGGCGCTGCTGCACAGTCCCGCTCGATAGCCTTCCACTTAATGCGTAAGCTCACCACATTAAAAGGCAATCCAATAAATAATCGTGCCACAATCAAAAAAAGATTATGTCGCTTAAGCTGATTTTTTCGGTAGCGCAAGTCAACTGCTGAAGAATTATTATGCAAACATTTTTTGGGTATTGAGCAGGTTGGTAAAGAGCAGACTCATAAGACAGACAGCGAGACAGACAGTATGGCAGTTAAACCCTGTAGCGAATGCTTCACAAAGGCTCTGTGGTCTGCTGTTACAAACTCCTGCGGGATGGAAGAGTTGAGACCCTGCTGTGCTCTGTTTCCCCCATTCCTGAAGCTCAGAGGCTCTGCTGGGGAAAAAAAGAACACTGCAGCATTCTGCCTCAGTATCAGAATGGCAAAACAGCGCATTAAAGCGGCCCCACTGTGCCCGAACATCAGACACCCGTGAGTTACCTCACCGGGGGCCCTGTCTCACACAGACGCGCAGGTTTAAAGGACAGTCCGGAGACGGGGCCGCGACAAATCTCACCGATCGACATTCTGAAGAAAGGGCTGGAGGATGTCTGGCGGGATGATTCCGATTCCCCCGTGTCTGCCTCTCCGTTTTATTTGGGTTCTTTTGTGACACGCGCCTGACACTGACCGCGGCACTTTCCCCGCCTCAGCGTGAGCGCACCCCGGCGCCATCTATCCTCAGTGACAGGAGCACCAATAAACAACAACAAACAGCGGGCTGCTGCCACGCTAATCAAGACGGATGGCTGAGGGAACTCTCCACGGTCAACTTCCTTCCTGGGCGCCAGTCACGGCACTCTCTCTTTCTTTCTCTCTCTCGCTCTCTCGCTCTCTGCGGCGATGCGCAGGGACCTGGCCCTGTTCCACTGGGTTCACGGCAGAGTGCCTGCACCTCAGGTCTCCAAATACGCGACTACCAGCGAGCGCTGGCCTCGGCCAATGAAAGATAAATCTACTGCGTTCTCGCTGACTGTCGAAACAGAGTCGAAACAGTCTGAGAGCATACACACAGAGTGGGATTCTAATATTGCCTTTGGCTGCACTGTCTGGGAGTAAGGGTATATTTAGCTGTGAATTCCATTCTGTTCAAGAGCTTTCCAATCACTGCCCCTGTCCCAATCTGTTGATCAACTGTTTGGTGTTTCTGTTGACAGCATAAACATTGGAACTTAAAGTGTGTTCTACATGCAAGTCGTGTTCTTGTGATTCCTCTGATCTACAACATAACTGCTATTTAAAAAAAAAAAAAAAAAAAAACATTACCAAGGTGAGGAAAAATAATCACAAGGATACAAAGAAAGCCCTGGGGGCCGCTGTATTTTTGAACCAGTTCTGCGCGATTCTCAGGACGTGCTGGATCTGGACTCCAGGTCCCAGAGCTTGAACCGGTGCTCTGATTCTGTTGCCATTTATAGTCACCTTTTATTACTGCCACACCCAGCTTCCTCGCATCACCTGATCTCTGTGATCCTCCTTCTTACCTGTATGAGGCAGAATTGGTTCAGAGCATGCTCTGAAAATGGAGTAATGACCTATTTCTTTGCAAGTTTAATATTATTTAGAGAAAATACAGCAGATAAGTTGAAGTTGAATCATGTTAGCAGCTATAGCTTGGATGTTTGATAATTTCAATTAAACAAATAAATAAATGAATTAATAAATAAACAAGTTATTTATTTGAAAAGTAATTTGGTTCAGCTCAATGATGTAATGACTTGAAAGACCATTTGAAGACATTTCACAGTCTGTGCCCTTTAAAAAGTAACTGATAAAAATATAGCTGCAAGTAGCAATGTTGGGGGCCAAGCACCAAGGGTGAGCCTACAGAGCAATTCATCTTTCTTACATCCCTTTCCTAGAGGACTTGAAGTCCATAACGTTGCATTTACTGAAGGTGACATAGGTCTTAACTACCAGACTACCAGAAATAGAGTTTTCTTGAGCCTGATCATACATGCAGTTAGGTGAGGTGAGAGAGTATTCTGGAAGGGACAGCTGCTGTCAGCCAGGTGAGCTTGGATTTGTTCCACTCAAGTGAAATATAACTCTTTCACGTTACTGCATAAACTTTCCCCCCGTGAAAATGTGCACCTGACCTGGATAAAGCTTTGCTTATCTTCTCTGTTAAAGAGTGAAAACCATTACCACTCTTTACATGTCCATATGGAACACATGATAATATAACCATGGCCATGGAGACAATCGTTGCTCTGTACAACTCTGCTAAATATACTCCACCACATTCATCCCACTGAGAGAGTAAGCGAGGGCGGTCCAGATTGGAAAAGGATATATTAATATTGCCAAAAGAAGAACTGTTGCACAGACTGAACTCTTTTTGTGAAAGGTGCATAGGGTGTTAGGGGGCTTAACTTCCTAGCAGGTATTTTGGCTCCTTGCCTTCAAGAATGATTCCAAAGCCTGGACACACACAGCGATTTGTATGTTACGTAAAATGCACTAAATTGAGCCTGCTGTCTGAAAAGATACTACTGTTCTGCTTTAAGGCTTGATGTGAAGCGACATTTGTGAGTCCCATAATGCACCAGTTTTATTTTTTGGAGTTCTCTGGGCAGATCACTGAAGGGCCATTGGCATCATCATTCCTACTTTTATTTAGGTTGGGACAACATTTCAATGATTTAGTGAGTCACAAACAGAAATATATTTTGCTTGTCAGTTTGAAGTAAAAGAACACTCCTCTATTTTAAAAAACTAATATGAATCGCAGTCTTCATTAGTAGCCCCCCCAAAAAAACCTTTTTAAATTTTTGGAATCTCTTTTTAGGGATAGTAACTGAATCAGAAACATTTGGGATGTGTGACGCTCATTAATGATGGATAAATAATCATACCGATCTTTTTTCTTGGAGAATGACTGACGCATGCAAATAACCTGGTTTACTAATGGCTGTGATGACGTTCTTTGCTAAAGCGCACCGGAAAAGGGCACACAAGCACTTTGCTTAAAAAAGCAATTCAGACGTAAGAGCTGATTCACTTCCATCTTCATCAACACCTCATGCAGCTTTAAAAACAAAACAAATAACCACCTGAGCCAGACAAAAAACTATTATTATTATTATTATGATGAAGTTTGAAAAAGCAGGTAGACAGCATCAATGAGTATACCCATAACACACATAGGCACAATGCAAACACAGAAGGTGATTGAAGAATCCTTTAGATTGAAATAATATAAAACAGCAGCAGATGCAGTATAACAGTATACTGCACATGAGCTGTCCACAAAGTTGGCAGTGTAAAATATAAACACAATAATTTTATTAGTCAAGTGCACACAAAAGCAATTTTTGCCTCTTAGAGATTGCCATAGACCTTCAGATACTTTCCTGACCTGTACTACACTATGCCACCATTTGTCAATTTTGTATCTGTACACAAGGCAACAATGATACATACCAATGAAGTCTTGGAATATCTTTTGGTTTCTGCATGCCTTTTGAGTTTTCTGGGTGAGGTATGATTATATCAATATGAACAAGTAGAGTTTGTGTTCAATTTAAAGGAGACTGGCTTCAGATTTCCTCAAGGAGTCATTGTAGTTGTACTTGGATGATGAATGCCTGTCTTTAAGGTTATTGAATAACAATGCAATGCAGAATTTTAATCTCCCTTAAAGAAAAGTATTGGGAAATTATGCGTTGTTAAATGGGACAAAACAATTTCATGTTGCACACAAAATAAAACTTCCCTGAACTCAGTCCTCAGTAGATCAGATCATTGGGCTTCCCACATGCTAACTCCAAGACATCAAGGGATCACAAATAATAAAGAATTTAATCAGAAGTCAGTCATTATCCAAAAAAGTGCTTGCTATTTATTTTTGGTCTTTAAACTGAAATTCCAAGTTTGGCATGCAGCCTGCATTCTCGCATTGAGGGAGCATCAGCTCTGGCCACCGTGTTAACCAAAAGACCAAGAGATCAAGTAAAGTACCTGTTTGCTAACCCCTAGGGAAAGGGACACAGAAAGTGGTCTATGACCCACAGCAGAATGGCCTCCCCTTTCCACCCCATGGGGCCTCAGTGCCAGGTATTGTTCAGGTATTGGTGGGTTAGGGGAGTTCTCCAGTGACAGTGTAACTGCTTGGGTCCGGTGGACTCTCAGCACAATGCCCAGTGAGTGTCAGCAGACAGGGACTCCTATCAGACAGTCAGCCCATCTGAAACCCTTCCCGGGTGACTGTAACAGCCACGCTGCTGGGAGAGCGGCGAAACGCTATCCCGGGTCACATTAATCCTCCATCCCCGGATTGACAGGGCTGCACTTTAATCCACAGTCACCTCTTCAATCAGCAGCATCTATGGGCTTACAGGCGATATCAACACTCGGCTCGGTTACATATACTTTCACCTCAACAGATTCTGCACCCAAACCCTGCTCACCCAATATAACACCCTGCAGGAGCTCCAACATTCTTCAAATAGCGCAGAAATAAATTTACAGCAATGCATGTAGCAATTATGATAAATAAAGAGGAAAGCGTAGACATTTATTCTGACAGTAATGAATGGAGGTGCTTTGAGTTGGTGGCGCTCTCCTCCGTCACTGTGCTTGAATCCTTCTATTATGGACAGTGATGCAGGTATGATAAATATCCACAGGCCTACCAAGGGAGCAAGAAGATTTGGGGAAAGAGAGGAAGATTTATTACCAGCATCCTGAACACCTTCCATCTATATGCATTATTAAAAGACTATCAGAGATAACAGAAGAAGCAAAAAAACAGGGTCAATGCAGCAGAGACAGAGCAGCAGAATGATTTCAGAATGTAAGCAATGCCCACTCTGTGTGTGGAAAGTAGCACTGCAGGCTCCCAGTGAAATCTGCTGTGAGAAAGAGATTATTCTGGGCATGTCACATGGATTTGTGTATATAACATATAACAGTCTAGTCTGATAAACATCCATCAGTATTAACCATGTAATGGGTTTTAATTTCTGAGAACTAATTCATTTAAAACCATGCAGGACAGGAGTCAAGAGAAATATCAAAGTGATGATTTACATGAATTCATTTTCAGACCTCTAGAAAGTGTAAATATGCGTATGGATGATAAAGCTATAAAAATGTTAATTTTTGAGACCACATTTATAAATTAAGGCCCCTCCCCTGGGATTACTGAAATGTTCTTCAGCTGATTCCTGTTTGACTACACATTCATTAACATACAGTACTTTTCAACTTTTCAATGAGCTTGGTAGAACAAAGCCTGAGTATCAGTCTACTACTGATACAATAGCATCTGCTCATTGTAAGAGCATAGGGCTGATTAATTTCAAGTAATGACTTGATGAGGCTCAGGTTTTCAACAGTGCTGACTTGATATTCACATTAAAACAATTGAAGTTAGAATGTCTTGTATACAGTATACAGCAATCTAATGTCTTATGAGACATATTGCTTTAGACATGGCCATTAATGAGATTGACAGCACCGTGGCATCACTCAGAAATGAGTTACATCTGGAAGATAAACTGTAGAGTCGGATTGTTCATTTTTTATGTTGTTACTAGGTTTTCTTCAAGCTTTTATTAAATAAGTCATTGTGCTGATTCTTTTTTTAGAAAAAATGAAGAAACGAAAACAATGAAAAATGAAAATATATTTTCTCTCTTTTATAGTGAATCAAAGAGAAGCTGCTTCAGACAGTTCTGCGCTTGTCTAGTGATTCATCGAACACTCCTTCTGAGAAGAAGAACAGCACAATGTGCAGCGGAGCACAACGGCACAAATGCAGTGCTGTCACGATGTGACATGTGATTAAGTGTTTAACGGCCCATTCAGTAGCACTCAGAGGGGCCTGCCTTCTAGTTGCTCTCTGCCTACAGCCACTCCCCTCAAAAAATCGGAGTCTAAAGCTATGACAAATCAAATGTCCATTCCTCACCATAGCAAGACCTGCTGCCCTGTGCATCCTCCATCAAACAGTTAGCTTGTTTCCAGCCAAGGGGTAGATCGACAGCTTTGCCAAATGCAAGGTGACTCAATTCTCTGAATGCTAGTGGATGGTTTCCGACACGCAGCAAATAACCGAGCCCGATACAGGCGATAACGTGCATCATCAGCACCAGGGGAGGGCGGGCTCGGAAAATAGCTACGGGTTTAAGTTTGGCCTGTGGGTCAATTAACGTCTGTTACGGGGCAGCTGACGCGACATGTGATCTGGAAATGAGGTGAGGTGCTGCCCATGCAGCGGGTCAGGTGCCTCTCTGCCCCCTTGGAGGTACACGTCCCCGTGCTAATGACGGAGGTGCTGGGTGCCGGATAGCTCTGCTGGGGACCACCGCTGAGGCGAGAGGATGATTTGACCATCAGAGAGAGGTTAGAGCCGGGACAGTGTGAGAGACATGGGGATAAGGTAGAATTGTCTCTCTCATTACCCTTCAGTGAAGGGGTATGGCTCTCCAGGTCTCTCCATGACTCACCGGTGAGCACCTGATATCACCTTTCGTTCACATCAAGGGGAAGAACACCATGTGAAATGCACGGCTGTCACGATGGCTGAAAATGTAAATTGTACATTTTAACATGGTGCAGTGGGTAGTGCAGTCACCTTACAGCAAGAAGGCCCTGGGTTCGATCCCGGCCTGGGTCTTTCTGCGTAGAGTTTGCATGTTCTCCCTGTGTCTGTGTGAGTTTTCTCCTGGTACTCCAGTCTCCAAAGTCCAAAGACATGCAGGTAGGCAAACTGGAGACTCTAAATTGCCTAAAGGTATGAGTGTGTGAGTGAATGTTGAGTAAATGGTGTGTGTGCCCTGCGATAGATTGGCGGCCTGTCCAAGGTGTATTCCTGCCTCTCGCCCAGTGCATGCTGGGATAGGCTCCAGCACACCCCCACGACCTTGCCCAAGATGAGCCGTTATAGATAATGGATGGATGGATTCAGAAACAGGCCTGTAAAATTAAGTCCTGGATTCAATCAAACTTTGTCCCTCATTTCGACAAATAGATGCGAATGTTACTTTTCCCTTCACAAAATTGAGCTGTTTTTATTTTAGTGATCACTGATCTCGCTAAGCTGTGTTTATAAAAGGAATGAAAAAATGATCCTATGTATCTGTTAGTCAAATTTTAAAACAAATGTTTATAGAATCCAGGCCAAAGAGGATGCATGGAAGTGTGATAAAAGTAGGGCAGAGTGGTAAATGTGGCAAATGTGTGGTGAAGAAGGGAGTGATATTTCATGTAAAACAAGTAAATACATGGTGCAACTGCCATGGGAAGAAGTACAATGTTTTATCATGTTGTGCATCAGACATCAGCAACATAATGATGATAAACATTCAATATTTAATTGAATTTCTTTTGCTGCTGCAGTTGATTTCCGATAGTTGTTGACTATGATGCCATAGTGGTTGACTTCATGGATATATTTTGAATGTGATAAAGATGCAGAATTACAACATATTTACAAGAATAGGATCTACAAATAATATATTTTTTTAAAAATATATAAATGATGTGATAAAATTATTAGTAAAATAAACTTTTAAATTCCTGCAATCTGTTTCTTTTCTTATATGATCATTGATTGGGGCCATATCGCTCTTGTTTAAATTCAGATTATGTCCAAGGAATTTACCAAGTGTATCCAGAAGTGAGTTGGTGGGGGTCTAATTCATAGAGAGTAAGATCATCTGTAAAAAGAGTGGCACTTTATTCCACACCTCCCCAAAGAACACCTTGTGCTTGCTGATCACAGCATAGATCACGCAAGAGGTTCAGTTGCCTGTGAAAGTAGGAAACACTCCTTGTTCCTTGACTATTTATAATTTGTTAGAAAATGGGCAGTAGTGGGTCGATGAAAAAGCTTAGTCCACAAAATTGAGCAAAATTTTGCGAGTGTATAAAATAGATATCCCCAATCAATGCATTTTCTGCATCCAAAGAGATAACACTGGTATGGGGTTAGAAGAATGGCTAAATAATGTTAAACAAGTGACATGGATAACGTCTTTTAAATTGGATCCAAATCCAAAATTATCAGTAGAAATTAGTGGGTAGAACGGATTCAAATCAATGTGCCAATACTTGTGTCGTAATGTTTATGTCAGTGTTAAGTAGGGAGGTGGGATGATTTGAGCCACATAACAAGGGTTTAAAAAAAAAAAAAAATCTTTATTCATTATAAAAATAATGCAGGCCTGATGAAATGTGTGTGTGTGTGTTTGGGGGGGGGGGGGGGGCGGTGCGGTGATTCAATTTGTATCATGCTATGACCACCTACAAGGAACTCCATGGTCTGGATACATTAGTGAGCTTATAATATAACCTTACAGATCTCACAGATTGCTCAGGTCTTAAACCAAGCTTTACTGGCTTTTCCCGAGCCTAGACAAAAAACAAAGGGGGATATTATCCTTCTTAGTTAAGGCTGCTAGACTCTAGAACAGCCTTCCGCTAAACATTAGACCTGCTGGGTCTTCTTTTAAATCACATTTAAAGAATTTTGCTTTTAAGGTTACTTTTAGATCTTTTATTAGGTTTTTATTTTATTGATTATTCTTTCTTTATATTTTGTTTTATTGGCTTTATTAGTTTTATATTGGATTTGTATTCTGTGATATATTATTGTCCTTTCTGATGTTTTTTTGATCCTTCTGATATATAATATAATATAATTGTTTACTTTATATTTCTAAATGCTCTACTTTTTTCTACTGTAAGACACTTTCGCTGTATTGGTTGAAAGGTGCTATATATATATAGCTATTATTATCATTATCCTTTGTAATATTTTGGAAAACACTGACAATAGAAGTGGGGAGACTTGTCGGAGAAAGTTTTGTAAGGACACACATCCAGGCAATGTGACTGCATTGATGTGACAATCCCGACAATTTCTTTAAGTGTAAGAGACTCCCCAATATCTGCTTGCAAATTCATGGATAGATACTGAAATGAATTTGATTTGTGGTCCCCAAACAATCTTGAGACATACAAGTCGGAATTATATTTTTGTAGCCTCAGCTTTGCAGGTTTGGAACAATGCTACTGAGCAAGCGGATTGCCAGTCTTCTCACCCTGTACTGGAATGAAGACCTCGCCCTGATAAACCAGCTTTCAATTCGATGTGTAGTAAGGAGGCTGATTTTTTTATTTCACTCCATACATTCTCCATAAAAAGGTCTGGGGACTTCCTCAACAACAGATAAGTAATCTATCAGGACAAATGTATAATGTACATATCCAAAAATAATTATTACTGACGAGGAGGCCAGATTTATATTTTTAAATTCCACACAATACTGCAATATGTACTATGATATAGTATGAAGCATATTTACATTCACAGCCCCTATTTTAACCATTGGTATTGTATTTTATAAAATGCAAATATAAAATATGTTGTGTTCATTAGAAGATATACGCAACATATATGTAACATAAGCATCTTACATTTAAATTCCATTTCATTAAATCTTTAAACATGCGTTTAAGAAGCCGTCAAAATATTTAAAAACCTGAGGCAAAATTTCATAATTATCTTAAATCTGGGAGGAAAATAACCTGAAAATATATTTGGGGGTGAATGCATTCTGTTTGGCACCATATCCAAGCCTGTGGACAGGTGATTAATAACTCCTGCATACCTCCTGTGAGGCATGACCTGTGATCAGGGTCAGAGCGGTGATGGTGACTGTTCATCTGTAACTTGAATAAGCCATCAAATATTTAAGTGCCCCCTTTTCATAATGGTGGATTGTAAACAAGCATATTATTTGTGTGATTGACACATTATCTCCTTGGCATAGCCCTTGAAAGCCTATATCCCAATGGTAATGAAAAGGAGGGGACAGAGGACAATTAATTGAAACTGAATTCGTTTGGTGTAAGGTACAGCATTACCAGGGGCTTATGCAATGAGGACAGTACAAGGAAACACATGCAAATGCAATGTGATGCGTATTGTTTATGTCCTGGCTGCCCATGCATAGGTGTGTTTTATCAACTCGTTCTAGAAGAGAGTATGGAAAAAGCTGACCTGTCCTGAATATATCAGTGATTAACATCTAACATCTTTAACTGTGTGGTGTATTGAGCCATGTGGAATGTAAAGACTAATACAGACACAGTGCTAGGCAGTGAAATCCTATACAGCCCTTATAGTTGCTCTCCTCAGTCATTATCCTCATTAGTGCCTTAATGCCAGCTTCTTCATCCCAACTCTCACTAAATGATAATTAAGGCACGCTCTTCTTGAACTGAATGAACCTTTTCAGACTGGGGTGCATCTCCTTTGAACTTAGAAGATCAAATGGGGAAGAGAGTTCTTTCTAATTCTGATTTGTATTATGAAATGCCAAGCATTAAAATAATTGTCATGCTCTTCAAATCTAAACGTATTTACATCACAGGCTCATCGTTTTTTTCTCCAGCTGTGTACAACCCAAATATTTGCTCTATTTTCTTTTTATCTTTTGCTTTCCAAATAAGATTATTATCTATTTCTCTGGTGCATGCTCTTATCAAGGCGACTAGAAAGCTCAAAACTGACTTCTGAGCTTGTTAAATTTGAAGATCACCTTTAAAAGTGTCTGCTTTTGCCACACTATGACAACCACATTAGGGCCTCACTGCAGAACTCCACACACAGATTCCTTTGAAGAAGCATAACTTCATAACACAAATAAATACATGATGCAAAACTATACCCACCCTCTCCAAAACAGAAGAAATATAACTTGTGCCCTGTCTCAGTATCTGCAGCTTTTCCCAGGAATATTCCACCCAGAGTAGATGTGTATTTGGGGTCAGTGCCATTGTCCAAATGTTGAGATACTGCATTATAAATAATTCATAGGTACATCATGTAATATTCCAATGTATGTCCTTTGAAGTGACACCAGTTTCAGTATTGTGTGTTCTTTGAAGTAACACCAGTTTCATACATGCTTAATGTGGTGTTCTGCTGCACAGCCTTTAAAGTGAAATCATTAATACTCACAATTTCATGGTATTGCTTTCAAATCATTCATAGATGCTATATGTACTGTATTACTGTCCATTCTTTAAAGTGAAATGCTTTTCAGTATTCCTAATGGTGAGTTATTTCTTTAGAAATTATTCATAGAAGCTCTATGTAGTATTTTACTGTGTGTCCTTTAAAGTTAAACTTTTTTCAGCATTTATAATCCTAAAGTCTTGCTTTATAATCCACACAGATGCTTAACAATGGACTATACCTACTTTAAAGAGAAACCAGTTTCAGTTAATCTAAAATAATCTATTGCCTTATAATTTATACAGATGCTTATTGCAGTAGTCTGCTGGTTAAATTAAAACAATTAACATTCATCATTTGAGGTATTTTGAAATAATTTTTGGCACACATAATACAAGATATATTTAGTGCCATTGTTATAGGAGTCAAGGGGCCTGGCCTCAGGTTGATTTGGACTGTGTCATTATGTCAAGTGACAACATGAGTTATGTCACAGTTAGCCTAGCATCCTACATAGCATGTTTTATGACACCTTTTTAACATTTAGCTATTAGACAGGTGGAATTTATTGTTATGTCACGTTTGGCAGAGCATGTTGCATACAAAGGTGTTATGTCACCCTTTATGAAGCATGGTATTTGCTTATGTATGATCTATGAAGCCATTATGTCATGTTGATGACGGCATTACATATACTGTATAACGCCTTTCTGAGATACACTTCATTTAAAGTGTGACCATATTTGGCTTCCTTCCACCTGTGTGACTGTTAAAATATATTTTTTAAACAGTATCTCATATCAAATAGACAAGCAAACATCTGACCCCTACTCCAAGCAGCATGCTATATTTTTCTGATAAAAAACTGAATGTGGGTCATGGTAATTTATGGAACAGCTGCACTACATTTCAGCACAGGAAGTGTCCACATTCAGACCTATGGTGTAGTCTGATCACTACCAAACCAACTTTTACTTTCCATGTCATTTCCAAACCCAGGACCTAGTTATCCCACAGTCTCTTTTATGTCACTGCTTTGATCAACATCGCCAACAACTACAAGGCAAATACAACACCAGACAACCATCCTTACCTGACTGGGTTCTCACAGAGATCTGATCATTTTTTCAGGACAAACTAATGACTTTCCAGGACTGTCTCTGTCATGGAGTTTAAATATTTGGACAGAGCACTCTCTGACATAGAGACAACAGAAGTAATGCATGTGAGAGTAAATCAGATCATTAATCTCAAGGTCAGATCTTGTACTTTACAGGCAGGTCACACTTCTAAAGAATATTGATAAGCCCTGGCCTTCACTATTGTTCCTTAGACTTTTGCAATCAACTTCTGCATATTTTACATGTAACCCTAGTATTTTTGGGCACAGTTGGTTCAAACCCAAAACCTCCCCTTCATTATATCTCTGCAAAATACTGGCTGAATTAAATAAAGGTGCATGCCCTAAAACATTTATGCAGGAAATTCAAGTGTTTCATATAACAGAAAAAATCAAAACTTGCTGAAAAAAGCAGGTGATGAAAAAAAGAAGTTCTGCAGCTGTTTTGAAAGCTGAAAAAAATTGTGAATGTTCTAACGAGACCCTGATTACCATCAGGGGCATGTGGTCATAGGTGCCATTGCACCTACACGAATCACCATCTCCCTTTTGATTCTAAAAAAGATGCTCTTAGAATATGCACTTATGACTTGACAAAATGTATGAATTCAGGGCCAATCGCATTAGTTGTGTGGTGTTATAATACGAAACACACAACACAATGAATTTGAATATCCAATTTTGTCCATCTCAACTATTTTCCCCTTTCCAGTACAGAACAATTTCAAGAATTGCCTAGGGGACCATGATTATAAGAAAACACAAAAACAAAAATGAAAATAAGAAGCAATATATTATTTTTCTAGAGTTTCACTGAGATTTTGGAGTGTTTATTTTTCAGGTTTGCAGAGAGAAATGTGGTCTGCAAAAAAATCAGTTTTAAGCCATTTTTTCGCCCATTCCTTTCCTTCCTCTCGAATTTGGCGAACAGCCCCAGGCACTTCAGTCTAATAAACTGAATGTACGTGAATGGACAGAATAAATATTTTCCGTTAATTACGAGAGATGTAGATGGAAAACTCATTAAAAAGTGGTCTGAATAATTGAGGGGTTAGTGGTGTAGCGGTGGATTGGTTTACATCTACGACAGGTCCGCGTGTGGGTCCCCAGGGAGCACACACAAGGCTGGGCCTGAGAGGGGCTGGCACCCAGCCAGAGGGGCAGTGAAAGTGAGGACTGGGCGGAGCTGTCACCGCTGCCAGCTTCATTAGGGAAAGATGGAAAAAGGTCATTCCAGCCAGGAGGTACTGGGACACAGGGAGAGCACGGCATGTGAGAGGCGACCACCACTATTTATTTATTTATTCATTCATTCATTCATTCATTCATTCATTCATCTATCCCCTAATGTTGTTTGAGTTCCAAAGCAGTTAAATGGTTATAGTCGATTTACACACTGTTCCCAACAGAAATGTTTTGCATAAGCACTGTATTCTGCTACCGAATATGATACAGCATGTAGCCTAGCTCATGAAATGCTATTATGTACAGTTAAAATTCAAAAAGGCAGTATCTGAATGATCACTGAATAGGTAGCAGCTTATTACTGTCTACTGTTCTTAGTAAATGAATTTGTAATAAGTAATGAAAATGTGGTATTAAAATGGGATTTTTGCATTGCATAATTGCATTGATCATCATTTGAGGGGTGAAGCATACATTCAAAAAATAAATCGGGAGCTAGCTCATTTTTTCTAGAGAAAAATAACTTAAAAGACACAATATATGCTCAGTTTAATCTGGGACAAACTAAAATAAGTAAAGAAAATAAAATAAAGAAACAAATAACATTTATTAATAGTCACTGCATAGAATAGAACTGCATAGTGGAGTTCTGAACTTTTTTTTTTTGAACTGCTTAAAGGTACACTATGCAGGTTTTTTGTGGCCCTTCCCAGACCTCTGTTGAGGATGCACCCTCGAGCACTACAAGCAAAGTGTCAAGCGAAGTGGTGAGGTGGTCAGAGATAATGAAAATCACATTTTTAGCAGGAGGAGAATATTTCTCAACAACAAGCAGAGACATAGCATGGATGTCCATTCACATGTGTTTCCCCAACAGGTTGTTCAGGTACAAAGGTACTTAAAACTTCTCACTAAATATTATACTTGCAAATCGAGCCACTTTAGTGTCTGAATCTAAATCTATTCTGAATGATTCAAACTGGGTGAGGGATAACTTGGTATTATTTTTTCCCTAAATTTCCATACTTGTTTCAGTTTCCTTCAGTACCATGGGGTACATTGGCAGGCGTAATATGGGAAGTTCATACATATATGCAGGGCTACAAGTAACCTGGAATGAGAAAGCTGTAATCTTAGCAAACTTAAAAAATGACATTGTATAAACAGCAGAACGGCTGGGAAGAAGATATTGAAGGTGGCAACTGTCATAGCCAGGCCATTTTCTTATTTATATGGCAGCTCTTATGAGTGTTCAAGGGTTTTTGAATCAAAGGGCAGTCATGAGAGTGGGCATGACCATTACTGTTTTTCAGAAAATAACTTAGAAAACCTCAGAAAATATACACTTATGTAGTATGTACACTTCAAGATTTGTGACCAACATCAGTTATCAGTGGATATAACACGTGCTTGCTAGCATCAAGTATAGTGAACAAGACCATTTGAACACTGTTGGCCATGCCTCATGGTGCCATTGGCTGCCAGTTTCTAGGGGAAGTGAAAGTGACAGGCAACACGAGAACAGCAATGAGGACCTGAGGTCCAAGTCTCAGGTAGCAGCACTCTGACACCATACAGCTCTGGCTACAGCTCGTATCCATCCTGGCGAAAAGGCCATGGGAACCTATGGGTCTATCACTGCTACCTCTATACGCCTCACTTAAAGGTAGTGGTGCTTTCACTGAAAGGTGGCAGACAAAACTTATAAGAAGTGGTGGCACATTCATTCTCTGGGATTGACATTAAAAGTCAGATATAGAGCAGGACTTACTCAGTTCAAGAGGTACTCATACCTTTGTTAGCTGGTGACTACCTGGCGGCATGCAGTCCCGAAGGAGCCAGCTGTCACAAGTGCATTAGACAAAACATCTCCAGCCAGGCAGGGAGCCAGTGACAGTGTGGGAGCTGTGTGTCCTGACATGCAAGCGTTAGCGCGGGCCATTTGATCCCGGATCTCCCGTGTGCCGGACGTGGTTACCTGAGCGACAGGGCGTCTTTCCTACATGATGCAGTGTCACCCGGGGGCCTGGCGGAGTGTCCCCTCACGAGTCACTGATCTCAAGCCTTGTCAGATTGCTTATTCTCCCATCATGCCCCTGAGGAGGCGAGAGCCACCAGAAAGGCCATTTTCAAGCACATGAAGGTTGTGTAACATGGGGGATGTCTTCCCCCTCTTTTAAGTCAAATGCATTTCAATATGAGTAATGGCCTTCTGTGGATGAAACATTGCACTGACCCTTGGCTATAAAACAAAGCTGGGGTCACTGCTGTGACATGAGGCAAGCCTAGCCAATATTCTCAGTGTTGCTGAACAGTGCTGGGAGCTGATGTGTTTTAATCATGAGTTTTTCCAAGGAAAAAACCTGAATGATTTCTGGAATGATCTTCATAAACAGACATTGTTTTAGAGTGCCTTAGTGCCACTGTAAACCATTCAATGAATGCCTTTTTCTCTAGCCTTCATAACCCAATTCTGAATAACAAAAAGCATAATTTTAGAATTTTTTGGCATTCATAAAGAAATAGGAGCAAGATAAAATCAGTAGCCTAGATGGACCATCGCACCATCAAAAATGATTATTTTCTCGAAAAAAATTAAATTACTGCAATTCTGTACACAACTTCACATTTCCCTGCTCCTGCATGAGCTCTCACTTCACACCGAATTTCAGCCTCATTATTCCTTACCATTTATACCATACAGAGGAAGTCTGTACAGTGCCTATACAGTCATTCATTACTTTAGATTTAAAGAGATGTTTTTATTATAAATACAAGCCCTTCCCTTCCTTTATCGTGCAGGTCTTATGTCATACAGCTCAATGGCCGCGCTGATTACATAATAACTATCTCTAGCTTCAGCAGTGTTTGTTCACCATGTTAAGTGCATCTTTTGCATGGCACTTTGGCTGAAAGCATCTGCCAAATCACCAAATTGTGACTGCAAACTGTAAATATGTACAGACATTCAATTCTGCAACCTTGAAACAAGCATTTCTAATAGTTAATAAGCCCCACAATGTCAAACATGGTAACATGCTGTGAATATGTAGAAGTATAAAGTGTTGTTCTTCATGGTGAAACCAAAATGTATAAAATAGATGCCTTTAAAAAAAATGAGAATCTGCCCTTTTAACAAATGTGAATTGTTTGATGACATATTTAAGAAATGTGTCTTTGTCTTAAACATCCAGCTCACTGTATAGTGAGGCAGGGCTGGGGCTGGCCACTGCTCACATAGTGAGCAGACAGGAAAACAACTGAAAGGTTTGGCTTACCACGTTTCAATTGTCAGAAATCACCAAAGCAACAGAAAAACACCAAAATGCCAATCTGGCAACAAAACCTTTCAAAGAAAAAGGAATGACAAAAAAAAAAAAAAAAAAAAAAAAAAACTGGCACCAACCATATAGGCTATATACAGACGGGTGACAAATTAAAGGAAAAACCTGAATAAATGAGTGGAGAAACATAATGAATGCAGATGCTTACATACAGGTGCACACGGTTCAGCAATTAACATCCTATCATGCTCTGTGGCATGTATAAAAAAGCTTAGCAGGCCCAGTTGACCTTGATTTTTGATCAAGATGGCAAGAGGATCAGATCTAAGTGACTTTAAAAAAAGGTTCATTATTGGAGCACGGATGGCAAATACTGCTCAATTGGCTACTGTTTCAATAGGAGCAGTGGCTTATTTAGATATATGGGAAAGACATCAGTAAATGGGGTTGGAAATTGTGGTCAAAAGTGCTCATTCGATGACCGTGATGCTTGTGCATTAGTGCAATGTAAGGAAAAAAACAAAATCAACTCTTCCTCAGGTGACTGAGAATGTCAATCCAGGACAAAATCAGACTGTGTCAACAAGAACAGTGCCAACAACTACATAGAGAGGGGCATTATAGTAGGATTGTAGTCCATAAATCCCTCATTATAAAGACGAATGCACATTTTAGAGTTCAGTGGTGCAAAAACAATTGGCACCGGTCTACAGAGATGTGGAAAAAAGTTATATGGTCAGATGAGTCATCCTTCACCATATTCTCAATTAGAGGACATGTGTGATGTGCACAAAGATAATGGTACAGGCCTGAATGCTAATATATATATATATATATATCAATGTTTGTCAATGCTTACGGTCTAACTGTGGCCTTATCTTACAAGATAAGACCATAGTTACAAGAGCCAGAGATTTTCTTCTGTGTCATGTGTTCTACTCTTTTGGTCTTTGTTTACAATGAACACTGTTCTGATATTGTTACTTATACGTATTCTTGATATCCCTGCACATGCTACTCAATTAGTATAGACATTTCAAATTTAGTGGAAATACACATAATAACAAGAGTGATAACAGTGATTGAGATCCCTGTATTGGGTGCCTCTCATTTAATTTTATAGTTTTCGTAAGTTGTTTAGATGGGTGTTTCTTGTGTTTGATTACAGTGAATATTTAGATGTGGAAGGTCTACTACCAGACTCAGCAGAAAGGACACCACAGTTTTTGCTTGCACTGATACACCATTTAAGCCCCACTCTTCCTTGTCTTGGAATTCAGACTCACACTGATCCAACCTTGTCCCTCTGTATCTATGACAATGACGTGGTTTTCAATTTCCTTTGGCTTCTGCTTCAATGCTGTGTCCTGTATTACTGTGGCTATACCTTTTGAATCTGGCGCTTGATCAGACCTAAGAGCTCCAGGAAACTGGGCTTATTCTCACTCTGCTCCAAATGATTGGACTGTGAACTAGTCTTCTGCTGTGACAACTGGTTTCACTGCAACACTGCTGTTATTACTGGCTGCAGTACTAGGCGACAACTTGACACAGGACCACGGATACTTTTACGTGCTAGTAATTGTGAACAACGATATGAAGACACTTAATAGGGAATTGGGCCATCGTTTGCTGTCAAAACAGCTTGTGTTCAGTATGGCACAAAATCTGTAAACATCTGGAATTTTACTGAAGGGATGCCATACCGTGCGGCAAGTTGATGAAAGAAGAAAGTCGATGAACTCATGCCTAGTTGATGGAGGCCCCTGTCATCTGTCTTTCCAGAATCTCCCATAAATGATTGATTGGGTCCAAATCTGGTGACTGAGAATGGGGTGGCATAGAAATAATATTGCTGTCATGCTCATTAAACCACTGAATAGGGGCACATGCTCTATGGACAGGGTCATTGTCATCTTGGAAGACCCCTCATGGCAGGAAAGAAATGGCTCATCACGGGATGAAGGTGATTATTCGGAATCATAGTTAGCACTGAACATGATTTTAAGGGGATGAGTGCACCCAAAGTATGCCAGGAAAATGTACCCCACACCATTACAAACCAGCGGAACCCTTCACTGTTGGAACCTAGCACCCCGGGCCGTAGGATTCTTTGTATGTGCTCCACACATGGACCACGCAGGGACCCATGCAGGCACATCATGACTAGTCCCCCTTCGTCGATGATGTCTTTCCCTCTTAGTTCCATGCTGACATCATCTTACAGACAGAGAGTGCTCAATTTATCCAGTAAGGTTTGTTTTGGTTTTACTGAATAGCACAATTCTTTAGTCCTGTAATAATTTTCAACAAAAAAAAAAAAAAAAAAAATTGAGATGCTCAAAAAACTACATTTTTTATTTAGGTCAAACACACTTACGTTCAAAGAAAAGCCTTTTCCTCATTGTTCGTGGTTGGTTATTCTTTTATAAATCCAGCAGCACAAAGACTGTAGATTGTCATCATTTTGGACCAATTCCAATTCCATCATTTTCCCCTTTAAGTCATTAGACAGAAAGATCAGAGAAACAGCTTTATAATCGTGTAGTGGTGTTTATTCATGAGCACTGCTGTTTCTGGCCCACAAAGATACTCACGTTTTCATGGGGGCTCATCAGGTTTACTAATTTGTCTTCTCTATTCTCTTTTTTTATTCAAAATACAAAATCTAATTAAATGGTTTCCCTTCATCTCAGCCACAAACAATCATGTAACACAGCTGTGAGAGACTGGGGCATCACATTTTCTCCCAGTGGAGCTCTGAGCCAAAATGCCACACAGTAAGGGGGGGGGGGGATTGGTGGGGGTGGGGGCAGTGCAGAGCTGGTCTGCAGTGGGCCACAATTGGGTAGAAACCAGGTCAGTGACACCAGACACCAGACAAACTGGGAGATGATTCACTGGGTCTGATGCAGTAGGAGTACTCAATAGCCTGTTTTGGACTGAGTGGAGCAAAGGCTTCTTCAGGGAACCTTGAGCAGGCCTAACTTTACAGGACATCAAGAATTGAACTTGCGAATTCTACAGGGTAAAAAAAGACCAAGAAAGAAAGAAACAGTCAGCAAATTTTAATTTTAAGAAAGGGTAGAAGTGGGAGTGAACTTTCTGAAATTGTGAGAGGAACTGTGAACACTAATAACTGTTCATGGAGCACAGGGGCACTGACAGTCCAGGTCATGGGCTTCAATCATAGTGAAGGCAGCGTGACACTTCAGACACAACATCATGGCCCACAGTGGAGGAAATGCGTCTGCACAAATCATTTGTGAACGCATTTCACTTTTCACATTCAAATTTACATTGAGGGGACAGAAGAATTGTGTTTGTGTCTTTTTCTTTCTTTAAATTACAGTGCATATGCTCGATAGCTTCCAGTTTTATTCAGATTTTAAGATTTTAGATGATCGTACATCACTGCTGACCAGCATAAAGCTAACCAGCTATACTGGCTCTTGAGATCACAGAGTGAGTTTAAATACATAGTGCTGTAAATAAATAGCTGGAATGTGCTAGCAATGAAACCTAATATATTTGTTGATTAAAACATATTTCATCCATAATAATGAAAGTATAAAGAGCACTAGTTTCCTATGCGAACCAATTTTATTCACAAGAAAATTCAAAACTTTTTACAGCCTCCTAGAATAAACATTATAAACGCCACTGACCTTTTTGTTATTAAGCTACTTGTCACATTAAAACAAAAAAGCTTTCGGGATCCAGTGAGAATGATGGAATAGGACTCTTCTCAAAATTTGACTGAGGCAACTACCTACCACTTGTTAGTTGTTACATATTTTGTTGGTGTTGGTGATTATGGACTGTAACATTACAGTTTGTCAACTTTAATCTCTGCAGAGTAATCTCTGCAACCAATAATCAGGACGTCACTTGGAAGTTTTTTTTACGGTCATCAAAGCTGTTGATAACAAGGTAATTGACACCATAAGCGTAACCTTTAATTATGAGAAAATGATTCGATTTCAAATGCCTGACAGAGTATTCTGGTTCTTTGTGCCAGTTCTTGATTCCAGCGAATAGCCCTAGGCTATTGCCCCACTTTTCTAGAATTCAACAGTTTGCTCCCTCTAGTTAATGGACAATACACAGCTTTCATGTGGTTTCTGTTTATTTACAATTTATCAAAGCTATTCATGTGGAAAAAACACACAGGGCTTCAGCACCTTGAAACATGCGCTGCCCTTTGACCCAATCAGCTTCCCCCTGTATGTTTTATTTGCTCAGTGCAGAATAAAGCAGAATGAAAATAAATAGACACAAAGAATAACAAGCTTGATCTTTTCCCCTTCCTTTACAGTGAATCAGAAGACACTGGGACTTGCTGCAAATAATCTACCCATTCACAGATGTGTTTACTTCTTCTCTAGGACTGCAGGTGAACGGCTGCTCATCTGCCGGGGAGGAAGAATTCGCCGTTCAAAAGGAAATAAACAACCAGTGAACACAAATGGAATGCCAATGGCTGTTATTTCCTTTAAAGCTGCTCTGCACAACACATAAGCAGACAACGGTCTGAACACAGGAATGAGCATGACTCTGTAACTGTCACAAGACTAACTAAATTGGCTTTGTTATATCAACGCTGTTATGGATTGAGATCTGTGATAGATTACATATTACTGGGGGGGGGGGGGGGGGCATCGATATTTAAAAGATTAGGGCACCCTGCAATCTCTTGTATCATAAGAAACATGTGGCAGCTGGGAAGGAAGGTGGCGGTGGGATTTCGGTGGAAATACTGAACATTGGGTAGAAATACTAAACGTTACAAAATGGGACAAACTATTAAGTAGTTATTAGTTAAAATGCTAAATTAGTTTGTGTGATGAGTACTGTAATAAATAATTTGTCAAAATATTGATTACATTGTAGATGGGCTATTACATCTAGTTTACTCGATGAATAATAAAAGTTATTGAACTTCATAACAGTACAACTCCCCCCCCCACCTGATAAGTCTATGTTAGGCCGTGCAAATGGCTTTGTGCATAAAGTCAACCTTTCATCTTTGAGAGGGGCTGCAGTTTTCTCAACGATTGATCTGGAGAGTGCACATCATCAGGTGCTGTTACACCCAGACAGCCATGATGGTCATGTTCAGATTTTGTCAGGTTCCTTATGGCTTAGTGTCCACAATGTCTGCATTCCAGAAGATGATGGCAACCATTCTACGGCGCTAACAAAATGTGGCTAATTACTTAGATGACATCATTATGGGGGCGTACTTCAGATGAGCACGAACGTGCCCTCCAACCCATGCTGCAGCATCTCAAGAATGCTGGTCTGCAGCTGAATGAGTCAAAATGCCATTTCAATCAGACAAGCTTACGTTTCCTGGGTCATTCAGTCACAGCAAAAGACATCCAGCTGGACCAAGAACACATCTCTGCCATTCTGGATGCTCCTGCACTGACTGACAATATTGCGCTCCTTCCTAGGCCTACTGTCCTGGCACAATAAATCTATACTGAACTTTGCCACTGCTGTTGAGGCATTATATGCCTGCCTACGAAAAGATGCTGACTTCTCATAGAGTGACGAGGCACAGAACAGCTTCACGACCATAAAGACCAAAACAACTAACTGATGGTCAGTCCAGTCTTGGCCCTGTACAATCTAGATCTGCTGACAATAATCTCTTCTCTACCAACGCTTCTGAGTCCTGATTAGGCGTCGTCTTTTTCCCGATTCACACTGACCACATGAAACGTACCATTTCCTTTGCATCAAAAACTCTCACTCCAGCTGAGCGTAAATATAAAAGCTCTTGGATGCGTATGGGTGGTAGAAAAGTGGAGAACCCACACTGTGCACTGACCATCACTCTACTTACCACTAAAGGTGCTGACCCTGTGGGCAACCGCATAGCACGTTGGGCAGCGTGCTTACTGTGCTTCAGTTACAATACAGCTTACCTTCCTGGGTCTCAGAACTTCACTGCCGACTGCCTGTTTCGCCTTCCTCTGCCTGCCGTTTCTCCCGAGGGCGACTCTGACCCAAGTCTGAATTCATGGCCACATGAGTTTGCTGCCGCTTATTCTTCCTGCGTCAAAATGATCGCACAGATCAACCGACACTGGCCTTTGTCTTCTTCGGCATTTGAGGCAGTCCTGCTCTACTACATCACGAGACACAAACAGTCTGAGCAAAATGAGATTCGCTGTGCCTGCCTCGCTGCACCATACTCCGGTGACGCTGACTCATGAAAGTCACCAGGGCATTGTGCGTACAAAGCAATGTCTGAGTGACTTGTACTGCTAGCTACAGATGGATGCACTCGTTAATGAAAAGATATCTCCCTGCCAACTGTGTCAGTCCTCTGACAAAAATGTTAAGCTCTCCCCTGCTCCCCTTCAGCCTGTACTGTTCCCATCTGAGCCATGGAAAAAGTGGGCAATGGATGTCGTTGGCCCATTTGAAATGGCTACTCGGGACTGTTGTTTTGCACTCACACTGACTTACGTCTTGCACCAGCCCCAGCGGATGGGTGATGCTGTGTGCCAGCAAGTGTCCACTCAGTAAGGGACAATGAAAGCGTACTATGACACCAAACAAGTCTTCCGTTCACTAGGTGTCGGGGTCGGCAGCAGGAATTCTTAAAGAAGCAGAATACCTGAAGGAAGGAGAGTTTAAGTGCCGTTACAAGAACACTGCACCCTCCTGAGTGTTCGGAATAAAAAGCCCCATTGACCTTCTGCACGGTGGTTTTAACACCCTTTAAGCATGCTCAGAGAAGATAAAATTAAACAGATGTATCTATCAAGATTTGAGCTGTAGAGCTCTCAAATGTCATCCTGGCATATGATGGTTCATTTGTCATTTTATCTTTTGTTTATGTGGGCTGGACTGTGAGGCTGTTGATGGACTCCTGTAGTGATGAAGCTAGAAATCAGCAAGCAACCCAAAAGAACTTTTAAGCAATTTATTGCCAAACTTGAGTGATCGTGCAGAAGGCAAAAGACGCAGCTGTCTATAAATGAATTCTATATTTCTTTATAAAGTCTATACAATCCAATGTAGAAGAGTTAGTCTGTGTGAAGGTATTTTATTCTTCATTTTCTAAATCTGGTTTTTCTCAAGTCTGAATCACCACTGACAGTGCTCGTAAAATGAACCAATCCAAAGACAATTTTATATGTTTTGTATTACAACATTTTAATGAACTTATTTATTGTTTATTTTTGTACACAGAATGGCAGCTGACATTGCAAATAGGGGGATAAATAGATAAAACACAATATCAGTGTACAGCATGCAGCAATAATATTTTTCCATAGCTGGTATGGTCTGAATAATCTTAGTGAGGTTACTGGATTACCCTGGATGAATAGGAAGGGCTGTACAGGATGTGAAAATTCACAGGTGCTTTTTGAAGGGAAGCATCCTGTGCTGTTCTAAACCTCACAAGGATGCCTGTACAGGCTCTGAGAGCATATCCCAGTGCCCTGTGAGAAGTGTTATATCCAATGAAAAAGGGAGAAATATCTCATAACATTTTAAATAGAAATAATGAATGCATCAGTTCAGAATGACAACAAACATATGTATGTTTATGGCTCTGTGTCTCCATAAAAAATATGATGTATGTGTATGACATTGATTTTAAATGACAAATATCAGTTGATGATAATCTAACTCCAAAGCCTGATTAAAGGGACAAAGTCGTTTTCAGGAGACGAAACACCGCAAAAAATACTCTTCATCCCAAAAGCTCTGCCTGAACAAGGCAAGACGTGAGGATGGTGCCCACAGTGCTGTGTGGGCTGGGATGACGAGGAGTAGGCCGTGTTACTGTGGCAACAGCTGAGAGCAGCCAGCAGGGCCAGGGACTGAGCCTGAAGAGCACAGCACAGATCTGAAGCCTGAGCACTGCTGTCGGGCCCTGCCCCCTCACACACAGCCAGCCTGCTGCACCTGTGTGGGACTGGGACTGGGACAACCTATACTGCAGAGCCCTGCGCAACATTAGCATGAAGATCCCATGACCAAGAGGCTAGTCCCTGTTAATTTAAAAAGTTCTGCTCCATCGGGTTAAGCCATAAGAAAATTACAGTGGGAAACCTCTCACAGTCTTTGAAAATGGCTACATGAATTAGGCAATTATAGCCTGGTGCCTATATAGCTGAGAAGCACTGGACTGGTCTATGCAATGAAGTCTTACGGAGAGATACAGTAGGTAGAGTGCTTGACTGTGGGGTGGGTCCAAGGATCACGGGTGCAATTCTCAGGTCCAAAATAACTGTCATATTTGGAAATGTGGTATGTAACATCAATTACATAGACAGCCAGTACAAGACAACCAGTATGAACACATTACAGAGCATGTTAATAGTACATTTCTAAATCATCCAAATATAATAAAATCGTCTTTAAAAATACATATGATTGCATAACCAAACTAAAACAAGTCTCGGGTAAGTCTGCAGCATTTGTACTGCCATCAAGGAGCCATAATCCATACCAGAGAAAGAGAGATTCACACTAGGAGTTCTTCATGCAACCATCAAATCAGTCCTGCTAATATTAAATTATGCGCTAAAACACACATTCTTACCCATATGATTGGACAGCCCGGTCATGTGAGTCAGCCATGTCTGGTCTGTCTTTAACCCTGGACATACTACAGCAGGTTTGGGCTGAATCAGAAAAGACTATGGCAGATATGAAAGTTGTAGCAGGGATTGGCAGAGATCAGGTGATTCATGGCCAGGTCATATTCTTTTTCTAACTTCTATTTATATTTCTTATTATTGTTTATGATGTATATTGATGTTTATATTTGGAGAAAATTAGAATTTTTTAATTGATAAAAGTCAGGAAAAACTATACATAAGAAAGAGATTTCACTGGACCCTGTGCACTCTAAATTGCAGTCACAATTAGGCAGTTTTAGATTGCCTATTTGTTTCAGTTAGAAATGCTACTGCATGTTTTCTAAAAGAAAAAGTGAAAGAGGGTTGGCGGATAGAATATCAAAGAGGAAAGCCCGTAAACAGCTGAAGAAATGCAAATATCTAACACAAGAGAAGTCTGATCAGAGAAAATATGCTTAAAAAAAACAACAACAACAAAAAACAAAGCGGTAGGAAGAACAATTAAGTATTTGGCAAAGTTCTCCAGAGGGAACAGATGTTGAAATGTGACCCTGGCTTCAGCTCTGAGGAAAACATATTCCAAACTAATTATGATACTCACTGATGAGCAACAAGGAAAGAACCTGGAAACTGTGCCATCAATTCCACAAAGGGATTCCAATACATATCGTACCGGCCCGGTCTCTTGGTGCTGCACCACGCTAATTGAGAACTCAGCCAACTGGAGGAGGTCTCTTAAAATAAATCTAAAAATTGTATTCATCATTAAATAAATGGTGAACATATTCATGCACTTCCTCATCAGAAAATGAACTGCACTGCAGCCATTAGCAGGTAGAGAGCAGCAAATGAAAACACTATATGCAACATAATAAAACAGCAATGGAAATTTTATGGGCTGCCACCAAACATTTGATTTGTTACAGAACGCCCACTGGGCAACAGGGCTGCAAGGTTTAGACATTTCGAAAAACTGCGTTCACTTGATTGAGTAAGTGTCAGCTGTATTTGACAAACACAGCCTACAGTATAAATCCAAATGATGTTAAATGATAAAGAAAGTTGGATGCACTAAAAAAAAACTTTTAAAATAACAAACTTTTCTTTGACATATTTTTGTATGTTAAGGTCATTGAACATAACACCAAAAATAAACCAATGTTTTAGCAATGCCTTTTTCAAGAGTTCTGTTAGTAGCAAGATACACATCTGTATCTGCAATGAGAACAATTAGTTCAACTCACGAAGCCTCCTACAAGTAAGGATGTATAACAGAATAGCATGGTATAAGATCAAGAACAGTGATAATGCTGAGAAGGAGACTTGATATTTTATGATATTTTCAAAATATGGAATGAACAAAGCTATGCGAATTAGCAATATTATTGGCTAGTTCTTAGCGTGAAAATGTATGGTCTCATTGCTGCATACATTTATAATAGAATGCAGAATACATGTCAGATAAATTTATTAACTAACATGAAGCAGTCAAATTCTAAACGCATGCCTTCTCATTCTCTCCACAGTACAGAGTAGCATAATACTATTCTTACCACATACTAAGAAGGAGAACTGAACATGAATGAGAGGATGAAATTCTGTTCATCCAGAAAAAAACCAAGAACTATTGCCTGGAACGAGGCAGGCAAGGCCAGGTCAAACAGATCACTCAGGGGGGCTGGAAGTGATCTGGAAGAGATGCTGAAAGGAGTTTAGCGGTCTTTGTATGCCACGTAAGCCTGTAACTCAGCGTCAGCCAATGAAAGCGCTTTGAATGTGCAGCCATGACCGTACAATGCCACACAGTCTGGAGGACTGTCATCAACACTGACTGTGGTGCATGCTGGGTAAGAAAGAAGTTAGATGGAGGACGAGGTTATGGTGCTTCTGTTACACCGTCCATCTGGTGACCTGACCGTGCCCTGAGGTCTCTCTCACTCCACTGCTTGACCTGAGCACTCAGGTCTACACCCCTTTTCAGCCTATTGCGACTATTGATTTTTTTGGTTCTCCCTGCTGAACCCAGATGTTCTGGCACTCACAAGTTGAAAATTCTTTTGTGAGGTGGAACCAAAAGGAAACAGGAAAAGTACATTGAAAAAAATATTACAGAAAATATTGATGGGTATTATCAACTTAAATTCAGACACTAAAGGTTTTTATAATTGTAAGAATCTTTTTCTTAACAAGCATTTTTACCACTAAGATTATTTTGCTCAAATTAATATTATATACTGTACTTTAAGAAATGTGTTGAGTTGCCAGGTTTAAAAGGAGGGTTCAGAGTATTTAGGATATTGGCCAGGAGTGCAAAGCAGTGTGATGTTTCCAGTAAAACAGATTTTATTTGTACTTTTTTCTGCTTGTGTGAAGTGGCTAATGAGTGACAGAATACTGTATATAGCAACACTCATCAAACTGTTCAATGTCCATGCCTCGCTGAAGAGGATATAAACAACCTGTCAGAGCCATTGGACCTCTTATTCCAATGAAAATCATTAAATACTTCAAAATATGAATACTCACACTCAGGTATTAATAATCTCCCTTATGTCATATTTTTAATAATATAAAACTGGAATGGCAAAAATCTAAAAAAGTAACAAGAGGAAGATGATTCTATGCCCTAGGTTCAATGAAACACATCTATTCAGTTTAAGGGCATTTGCAATTCAATCAAATGAGACCTAGACTTTTTCAGATCAAACAAACCATAAAAGCCTAAAGATTCAAAAATCCACAAATCAGATGTGGCAAGAAAATGGTAATTTATTGCAGGGTCTTTTTGTGCTTTGTCAACTTTACAATCCCCAACATTTTAATACATCTGATAAAATGGAATGTAATAAAAGATAAAAATTTGAAGAATATTAACCAAAACATCAGCTCTAATAAAACTAAGCAATTCCCAGGAAGCATCCGTACAGTAACTACATTGCCTACACTAATGTTTTACAAATGAGTTTTAGCTTTTGTAGACATTTGCTAATCAAAAAAATAAAATAAAATAAAGGTATTACCTTTTTTTAATAAAACCAATTATTCCATTCATTTTGTTCATTTTTTAACTCACTGAACTCTATGCGACATGAAAAGTTAACAATTTCACTTTTCTGTATGTACTGCGCTTTCAGAATTAATTAATGGAGTCGATCCCCAACAACCGAAATTCCAAAAAAAGATCAATCAATAAATCATATTATGTTTAAGTAAAAAAAGAGAATCCTTAGTCCATCTAATCTGACTGAATGAAGACCTTCAGATTTTGTAAAATGATTTAGTAAACTACATAAAAACACTAAATTATATGAATTACCCTAAAATTCCCCACAATGCAGGCTCTAGTTGCAGTAGCTTACGATGTTTCTCCCGAACCTTATAAGGTAGCCTATTTGCTTTCACAAGAACCTGAGAGTGTTTTCTGTACATGCATCTGCATCTTTAATTCATAAAGAGGCGTTCTGAAACAGTCAGTGTCCACTTATCACGATCAGTCATGGCTGTCGGAGTGCCCTGGAGCCACAGTTCTTGGGATTCATCTGGTTGTCAGGCAGCCTTTACACTATACACATTGAGGTGATACTACAGACTTACACAAGTCACTTCAACAAGTTATAAAAACGTCTCATTGCAAATCAATTTGTGAAAAACACTCCATATTTTATTACACTCTATACTTTTTCCAGTTGCTGTGGTGTTAATCGGATTCTTTGAAGATCAGTTAAGATCCTTATGGTTTAGGGAGGGGTATTGTATCATCACCCTACCAAGAAGTAATATTGATAATGAACTCTGATGACCCTATCCCAGACGATGCAGTTGATTGTAAATTATATTGCAATCATCCAAGAACACGATCACCTTCCAGTGAACCCTAAAGAAAGTTATCCAATAATGCTGCAGACTGCTTCTGTCTGGTCACTGACTCCCCATGCTCTTACCTCCCAGATACTGTCTTAGGTTTCTCCTCTGTGAGCTTGATATGTTGGTGAATGAACCATTCAGCAAGAGACCATTACTGTGGTCAACACATATTACAATAAAAACAGTCACAAGGAGCTGTACAAATCCACTGAGAAAGACTAAGATGTCTTAGAAAATATCTCTGTTTGTTCACAGGATGATATCATTGAACATGACAGTTCTGTTAACCAGTAAACCTATTTTTAGTATCGCCTTTCATAAACTATCACATTTTCTTTTACAGCCTCTATATAAAGACATCAGGGGTGAAAAATAATGATTAAAATGTGTGATTCCATTGTACTTTCATTATTTTCTCAACAAACAAAAAATAAAGTGTAAAATGCACACTTGCAAAGCCCACTGTCTCTCATAGATTTACAAAATAAAGACTACGATTAGTAACAGAAAGGTGTGTGTATGTGTGTGTGTGCGTGCGTGCGTGAGAGAGAGAGAACTGAACGGTACACACCTGTCCTATTTTATTTCCTTTCTGGTGTTAAAAAGCAGAATCACAAAGTATTATAGCATTACTTTACTCATTTGCCATTTCTGAATGGCAACCTGGCACTAGGAGCTTCCTAGTAAAAAATGATGGAACATGTTATACGACAGTTTTAAAAAGTAATTATCATTATTTTAAATAAAATAATCCATTGCTGTAGTCTGTACACACCCAGCGGGTATATGATCAATCCTTCGATCATGGGTAAACTCAGAGACCAGTATTTTGTGATAGCTAATTGTCAGCTTACGTGCTGGGATTGTAATACAAACTAACACCTCAGGGCTCCCTCTCACCCAAAACATTGCAGTACATTTAGCCACACGGCTCTGCAGGCTTTTGCCATCATGTAGAGAACTGCTTCACTGCACTGTGGTGGGGACACAGCCTCATGGGTCACACAGCTAGCAGGAATCCCCACCTACTCTGGTTATTAATGTTGGATACAGCCCCCCAAATTTGACCATCAGAAAAAAGCTTTCCAATACAATCTGACGCTCCGAACAGCAGTTTGTTTGAAGCATGCAGAAGCCTTTATTCTACTGTACCTCTCCACTGATTCAGCCAATATTTATTTTCTCTCTCTCTCTGTCTCTCTTTTTGACTGGACTGGCCCAAATGCACCGCGACCCACCAGGCATTTGTCTGGTTTTCCAAAGGGCCACTCTGGGCCTGGAGGTATTTATTGCAATGTCTATGGGTGTCATCTGGTTTTCCTTAACAAATTCTCAATGTCAATCAGTCTCTGGTTTAGTTAGGTCAAACAGAAACCTTCTTTAATAGCTCATCTGGTGTATGCTGAACATTTTAAAATGGTTATCTTGTATCGCCCTGTTGGATACTAAATAGATGGTATTTCAAATAATATTGATTGCTGTACAGCCATTTTGACAGAGTGAATGGCTAAGGAAATACAATTCATCATCATCAGAATCCAGAAAGAAGGTGCCTGAAGTCAGCTCACGGCTCTCTGGGGGCTTTCCACCCATATCCGTTTCATTACATGCACATCATCATTACTTTTCAAGGCACTGCATTGATCCAGAGAAACACAAAAAAACTTCACCGCACTGGGGATGAATCTCTAGAGAGAATATTGCACTTGCACACATTGAATCTTGCACATTTGTCACCTCACAGTGGTAGCCCATTAGTCACATCATTATACAGTCTTTTGAGGGATGTGCAAGATATTCATTGACAAACAGCTTTACATTAAGTTGTATTAACACTAAAAACACAGATGTGCAATGTCTCACCCTCTATGTTAACCTGAATAACGGTCTGATGACTCCTCTGTCCATGTACAATTCCCTCAGGAATACAGTGAGATTGATTACTAGATGTGGTAATGCAATGTCTTAATGATACTTTGTTGAATTATTCATTATTAACCGTTCATAATTAGTACTAATTCACAAGTAGTACTAAGAACCACATACAAGTAGCACTATGAACCAAAAGTATAAGGACAGCAATCTCATCCAAAATTATGGCCGTTAATATGGAGCTGGTCCACCCTTTGCTGCTGTAACAACCTTCATTCTTCTGGGAAGGCTTAATACTACACGAAGCATTGCTTCAGGGATTTGCTTCCACTCAGCCAGAAGAGCATTAGTGAGGTCAGGCACTGATTGGACGATTAGGCCTGGCTCGCAGTTGGCTTTCCAATTGATCCCAAAGGTGCTGGATGGAGTCGAGGTCAGGGCTCTGTTCAGGCCAGTCAAGTTCTTCCACACTGTTCTCAACGAAACTATTTCTGTATGGACCTCGCTGTGTGCCTGGGGGCATTGACTTACTGAAACAGGAAAGGGCCTCACCCAAACTGTTGGGGTGCCACACGATTGTCTAGAATGTGATTGTATGCTGTAGCATTAAGATTTTCCAGATACTTTTGGATTATAGTAAAATACTGACCTCAAAGTTAAAATCAATTCTTGAGGTTCAGCATGCCAGCTTGTTCATCTTGAGGAGGATTTGAGTTGATTCAATTGAACATTCAAACAGTGTTATGACGTGTCAGTTAAATAATGTAAAGGTATTGGGACAGTGACAGAACTGTTGTTATTCTGACTCTGTACTCCAGCACATTTTAGGAGGGGGGGATAGTGAACCCCCCCTTAAATCAGGGGACAATGTAAAAAAAAGGGTGTAATTCATTCACCTAATATGGATGTAAATGCCCTTAAATTTAATGTGACAGTCTACATTTTAACCTCATATTAATGGTTTCATATCAAGTAAATTATATATAAACAACACATAGCAGTGATGATACCTGCCATCCCAGTCCATGCCATTTTCTATGGCAATGCAAAGGCTTTTCACTGTTCTTATCCAAGTCATGTTCAAACATAAAAATGTCAGACATGCAATGATACCTTCACAACTGGAAATGGTGGCAGAAACAATCCACCAGCAAGGGAAGATAAAAGTTCAGTGAAAAATACCAAACTTGACATCACTCATGTCCTTCAGTTAACCAGCTTTTTCCACCTCTTCTTACGCCTATTAGAATGCCCTGCTCCATCACAGTCCCAGCCTGTCAATCACTCTGCCCCCTCTCGCAAGCATGGAAGCAGGGGGGCTGCAAGCAGCTGATCACATGAAATGAGGCTGCATCTGCTGTCACCATGGGAAACCGTACCCATGGTTACCATATTAACTGCTAGACCATCCGACTGAGAGAGGACACAGTGAGGAGTGCTTCCTTGAGAGATGTAGAGTGCTTCCAGGACACAGAAAGTTTGGCCAGCTTTTATTTGCCTGCACTGAATAAGAGGGAATCTCCCAGCATACAATATGACTCCTGCAATTTTAAAGAGGTTTTTCCAGTGGCTCTCTACATAACACGTAAATATGTAGTCCTCATTCTTCTCAACTCGGGATTGTTGCCACTGTAGAATTTTAAAGAGGTGTTTCCAGTGGCTCAGTAAATAACATGTAAATATTGACGCTGTCTTTCTACCACCATTGATTCTCATCATGTAACAGTATTCACTAGTATGGCACATAGTGTATAATCTCTTCATTTTTCCAGGCCTGTCTATGAAGGCACAGAGAAGCTTGCAGGTAGGCTTGTTTTCCAGAGAATCTTCTGTGCACAATATTTGTAACGGCATGTACGTAACGGCAAAACGGACAACAATGGAATAGAATTTTTAAGTAAACAATAAACAATCTATCGAGGTTTCTCCATGTTAGTACTTTTCTGGGACTAAAAAAAACACACAAACGCTAAAAAATACAAAGAAGCACCCCCAAGCTTGTTTTGCCACCCCACGTTACAGAATAAGGAACTGTTGTGCCTAAAACATTGGCATCGTAAAATTGTTTATATAGAACCATTTTAACACTTTCGAATGGTGTATTGTGGGACCAGATAAATTGAAATTTATTTCAATATATATTTATTTGGGTTTATTTGTATTCATTTATTTCGACTTCCCCGTATTCGGGGATAAGGCAGTATATGATACTACTGTGTATATATTTCAAGAGCTTCAAACAAGTTAAATTTGGTAAAGATTGCACCTATCTTTAACAGTGCATATAGAGTTATGCTTCAATGCTCAGTCTTAACACTAATGTTAACATGAGCTGAACCAGTCACTTGATCAAAAGTGATGTCTATTAAGATATTAATGCAAAGTACAACCACTCCCAAAAAAGGTTATGAATCCAATCCAAAACTTGACTTTCTGTAATACTATCTAATGAACATGGGGTGGCCACAAGAAAGGGAATTAATGATTGGCTTGCTCAACAGTAGGAATAGGGGGGGGGGGGGGGCGGGCTAAAACTGTCCATCATAAAACTGATCATGAAATGTCTAGTGGAAATCTGATCCCCTAACCCCAGGACTTCTTGAAAGGCTTGAGTGAATAGCAGGAATTCAAGCTCTGATTCCTCTATTTGTTTCGCTTGGATGGGTTTGAGGTAGAGAAAACAATTCAAAACAATGTCATTCTTAGTACAATAAATATTTGATCTGGAGAGAGCGCTGACATTTGCTCAGTTTCCCCTTGCACTTTAACTTTTTGGGAGACCTGGCAGCTGAGGCTACAAAGACTCCTGGACCCTTTGTGACATGAGCTGGTGGAAGAACACTGAAAACCTCTGCTGCACCATAACTGAAGAGCATGCTGGAATTACAAAACGGGGGCTGGCTTCACCACTAATATTAAAACATTGGGTGATGTGAATTAACTGTCAAGGAAACCGATCTGGCAACAGCACTGATGACAGACATTTGTGCAAGGAACAACCATTACACAACATTAAAGATGAATTGATCTGCAGAAAATATATCAGTGTTTTCAAGGCCCACGTTGATGTGTTGAGGCATCAATACAGATTAAATGAATCAGTCTCCAAATGCAAAAGATGAAAAAAAACAAAAAAACAAGAAAACAAAGGTGTTTCTGACTCAATCTGACCTGGTTTGACTCTGCAAAAGAAACCAGGGTGAATGAACAAAACCTTCTTGAGAATGTTAGATATGAAAAAAATCTATAGTGAAACTGCATTATCCTTTGGGAAATATACCTCCAAGACATTGCCCAGAAGTGCTGAATGCAACAAAAACTGTGAGCAATTCACTGGGATCTCCTCCTGGGAGAGAATGGATAAACACAAAGTGACACTCTTGTCTGTATAAACGAGAAGGGAAAACAGGTGTCTTGCACAAGGGTCATTAAAAGGTTGATCTTTCCAGATACTTCTGGTAGGAGAATGCAACAATAATCCGCACTGAATAAACACGCTACACACTACAATTATAATCACAAATAATGTGTACATACTGAAAAGATTACTGTGCTTAGAAGTTCAAATCAATCAAATTTTATTTATATAGCGTATTTCACAGATATTGTCACAATATGTTTCACAGACAACCCTGGCCTAGACCCCCACAGGAGCAAGCCAAGTTTCATATACAATTATTCCTCATCAATCAAGCTTGGTATAATGTATCACTCCTACTAAATCAAAATGCAGAACTATCAAACTTGGACAAAACAGCATAGCTTAGCTCACGTGACAAAGAAAACAGTGTCTGATATTTCTTGCAAGATCAGGTCACTGAAAAGACTATGATTTTGACAACATAAAACATAATCAGTGCTCTAAATTAAATCATAATTACAGCTGGCTTCATTTTTAGTTCATTTCAACAAATGTGTATACCTACATAGCCAGCAATTCAGTGCACTGAGACAGCTACATGGAATGCTCCAGCTAATAAGAGGTAAGAATACGGTTATGTGAGCATCAGGTGCACCCAGCACTGAACGGAGCAGCTGGTAGTATCATGGGGTCAACACGGTTCACACACAGCACACACTATGATTTGGCAAACTTGTTGTATATACTTCCAGGGGGATAGCAATGCATTGTCTTCTGTGTCCATGTGCTTAATTCTGCTTTTCAGCTGTGCAAGTGACTGATAAACACACACACATATGTAACTGACAACTCTTTGGAACATGCCCTATACCAATAGAGCACAAAGAGTTTGACACTATTCAGGGTTTCCCAAAGAAATAACTATACTGACCACAGCCTCTCACGCTTACCAAATATGAACTTTTGTACTGTCTGACCTCATGGAAACAAACAAAATTCAGACACACATCTTCATTCAGCCAAAAAACTTCAAATTCACATTTCTTCCTTATTTTGTCTTTTCATCTTCTTAATTTGCATGCTTCAAGTAGTCTTTGAAGTCAAACAAAATTTGAAGAAATCAAATGAGAGATGAGAGGGGAAGATGAAGAAACACAGGGCTATTTTCTCAGTTCAGTGAAAAATATTTGTGAAATTTTAGTTGGGATCATTTTGATATTAATTATTAAGGACAGACTGTAATTAATATGGCCAAACATACACTGGCTGTATAAACAAGGATCAATGCTTTTATGCTGGAACTTCTGATCTTTAAAAACAGGATTCCAAAATTGACTACAAACAGACATACTGTGTTTAGTTTGTAGTAAACAGCTGAAAAGCAAGCCAACTAAGTTAACTAATGTATATTTGATAAAATCTAGCATATGCTCGCAATGTTTGCAAGCTAACATACCACCACTTACCTAACATCTACCTCAGTTTCAAAAAGTACACACAAAATCATTTTTCAAAAAGTATGAACAGAAGGCATTCAAACTTGCCTCCACCTTTTTTAAAAGAAGCTCTACAAAGTTGGTTACAATTCCAATTTCATCACCCAGAAAATACAGAACAAGTCTTACAACAAAGCACATGGTTAAACTACAACATTACGGTCAATAGAACAATGATTTTAATAAAGACATTATTTTTTATAAAAGATATAGTGAATGAGGAAAGCAAACTCATGTCTTACAAACAACTACTTAGTGGAACTGTCTGCATATTACAACAATACAAGAAACTTACTGTAGCTTCACCACAAACTTGGAAAAGGAAAATTAATGAAGTAACTGCATGGTAGTTAGTCTGTAGGCCGCATATGAAAACAGCAAGTTGGTTAAATAAAAGAAAGGTCAGCAAAGATATGTACAAGTTTTACTTAGGAATAAAGAACTTAACTTCACTACACCATACAGGATTCTAGATAGCTGGGAAAATGTTAGACACACCAATCCTGTGGAATCAGGTATTCATAATACTTTATAAAACAACACCCAATTAGATAAGATAAATAAGATATGTCCAGTACAAGTTAATTTTGAGATTTTGGCAACAAAAAGGTGCTAAATATTTGGGGAACTGACCCATCCCCTTTATGCCAATTTTGTCAAGAAGAGGTGGAGCCTGTAGATTTTTTATTTTGTTATTGTCTTTTTGTGGCCTTATTTTGATTGGATGTACAGGACTGGTTATCTGCTCATGACATTTGTCATCAATTACACTTGTTTATAAGTGTCATTGGGTGATATAAGCAAAACAAACTCACACAATATGTAACAATTATACTTCTGGGAAAATGTTTTATTTTGGGGTTGATATCAGTGGAGAATTTAGAGATTCAAGAACATTGGGATTATTAAAAATCAATGTTAGCTAATGCTATGCAACTAATAAAGACAGCTAATACTAGTTCACCACAGCATGTAACTTACAGTAGCTAGCTTGTTAGCATACTTAGTCAGCTAATTAATGCTAGCTAGCTAATTTAAACACTGCATTTTGTTTTACTTTTGGCTGAACTTCACTCTTGCTAATGTTTCTTCTGAGCCTGAATACAAGTCAGTTTCCCAAAATCCCTCCTGTTTTATTTAGATCACTTAAACAACACCAGATGTGTCAGAGGGAGGGTTGGTATTCCGGGAGTGTGGTGGGATGGTCTCTAGTCTCCACCTAAAAATGTTGCAGATTTTTGTTTACCCATCTGTATTGTATGCATTCTATTCTCCTTAACACTGGGGACAAAAAACCCAGAAATTTCCTTGATAGCACTGCATACTCTCAACTTAAAACTCACTACAGTAGAGTCCCCAGAGGAGAGCTGGGGGTTGTGCTGGGTGATGGTTGGATACATGTATGCATGTACTGTATGTACGTGCATATACAGTATTAGCCTATATCTGTGTGTATATACATATTTACAATACAATGAATACTGCAGAAAAGGCATACAACGCTTTCTGCCAGGTAGAGATCATGGGACACAGGCTGTGGCGCTCAGTTATAAATAGAACAGGCTGGGGCATTACAGCTGCTGTCTTTTTATAAACCAGATAGAAAAACTCATCAGTTTAGTGCAATTTACTTCGTTATTGGGCTTTATGTTTAACTATGAATTATGGCTTGTGTGGAATAGCAGAGATGGCACGGTTATGATCCCTTGATTAGACTCATTTTATTTTGAGCTTCCTGCAGCTGGCGTATTGTGTCCAGACTCCAGAGACAGTTTGCAGTCAACAACACTGCTGGCTGACTACTGGCAAGGGGAACAAACGGATACAGCAGGAGGCTGAGAAAGGCAGAGACACTTCACTACACGAACACTACACAAAAATACAAATGCACACACACACCTAAGTGCAAGATGGACAAAGCAGGGCACTGTGTGTTACAGTACATTTTCATCATAGCAATCATAATATCAGCTACAGCACTGAAGTTATTGGGCATCTGTCCCATACCCTTCAACTTCTGGCATCACAAATTTATATTTTTAACAACCTTTTAAGTCCAAATCACCTCAATTATCAGGTCTATATTCTCTTGAAAGATGAATATATAAAACACAATTGAGGAGATTAACTGGCTGATTTGTGGAAATTGCTGGTGGCATCATTACAAAATTTAATTAATAGATAAAGTTTTGCAAAAAATAAGAAAAATTAAAAGAAATTGTCCAGCATTACTGCAGCCTGCTGAAAGGTTCAAAGAATACAATAAATATGGTTTAGTTTTAAATTGCCTATACAAAGCAGGGGCATTTTTTAATAATTTAAAATTACAGTTTAACTTAAAACAGACAAGCTGGTTTAATGGGAACTCTCTGGAAGAGCTGGTTTCCCACATGGTCCAGGGCATACACATTTTATACAACTAGTTCATGCATGTACGTAGATATTTATATTTATTTTTTGAGGGCATGCTTGTCCCCCACGTGTGATTCTGAACACTTCACAGGGGCTTCTGCTCCACTTTCCACCACCACAATTAATCACAAAATAAATTATTTAAAAAAAACCCGCTGATGACACCCCATGGATGGAATGGAGGACAGTGAGAAGAAATCAGCACCAAATCAGCACTTACTTAAGCACCTCAGACAGCCTGGCCTTAATAAGCGACAAATTAGATTCCATTTCCCGTTTCCACCGTGTTTGGTTTGGCAGCCCCGTGAGAAAGGAGATGTGATGTGATGAAGGAGATTTGGATCACACAGCACAGGGGCTGATCTTGAAAGCCAACGTGGTCCATTTCTGTCCGTGTAATTACTGCACTGTATTACACTGCCAGCCTTTTCTCTTTAATTATACAGCATGTCGCACAGCGTCTCTGACGTCTCGCCGAATGCCACGAGGAGCAAGCCTGTATGCCGCGCTTATTAATGCAAATGCTAAAAGTGCTTGGCACACTTTTTAGAAATACTAGTATGTGAGTGAATATCAATTAGGCCTATATAGCACACAGGGAAAAGGGCAGTGGACAAATATAGCACCCAATGAGGCAATACAGATGAAGTCAAAACAGCAGCTAACACATTATTGAAGGTTGTTAGCTATAGTCTTTTGTTCAATTGTTGAGCTTCACATTGTTCTAAATACAGTGAGTATATGTACCAACTCATCTTAGCCCCTGGTCATACCTGTATATTTTTTAGTACATTTGGTCGCTTGTGTGTGTTGCGATAGTTAGTTACAGTAGAGGAAGAGCCACCTGATTCATATCACTGATTTCAGGAGAGTTTAATGACACAGCAATACTCAAACTCCACCCAAAGGTCACCTTCAAAATTCAAACTTGCCCAGATACAGACTACGTCCTGTTATGGATTCCTCCAAATAGCTTGGTACCAAGCTGCTGGCTTAATGAGATTCAAGCTGTGCCCGCAGACTATGTGTAACGCTTAGCCTGCACAAGAGCACCATGACCACTATAACACACAGAGCATACACATATAGATGCACATATGTACACACACATACACAGATGCTAATTTCGTATTCACATACCATTAATGAACTTTCATAGTATTCATTTTTCATATCCACTGCAAGAGAAAGTGAGTTTTAATGATACGCTTTCATGCCCCCACTTTATCCAGTTTCATACTTAACTTTTGGGATTTATTCTGTTTTAAATTTTTCTAATTTTCTATGAAATATCCAATTGTATTCATAAGCCATGCCATTGTTGCGAATTAATGATGGACTCATGATTTTTTATTTCATTTGTTTCTTTTCATTTAGTTGCAACAGTTGATCTACCAAGTCATTTTATTGTTGTGAACGGCATCACTGGCATTATGATCTTCCCTGGTTTTATTTTGTTAATAAAACTTCAAAATACTCTTATCGTTATTTCTTAATTATAGAATAGCGCAATTAAGCTATTTAGCTACAGGTTTAATGAGAAATTTAAACTGGGCCATAATAATTATACATTTGGAGCAACGTTTTATAGAAATTTTGATGGTAGAAAATTTTAAACTAATTTCTCTTATTTATGAGATTCCTTCAAAACGCAATTTTTGTAAAAACCGACAGCCCCACTCTGCATCTCCCACACAAGAAGTCAGATTCCCCTTTGGAAGTTTCTTTTGATGAGCACAAAGTGCCCAGCTCTTAAAGGAAATGAAAAGCGGCCATCTGATTGGCTATGACTGAATCCAGCTGCCTCAACCCACTGATAACATATTTGTGCTAATCCAGCCCATTTTCCACCTGCGCCATGCACTCCTCTCCCCTGATCATGCAAATACAAAAATTCAGCTACCACGCCCAGTGCACCCCTGTGCAACTCAATTTTTTTGTTTAAATTAAGTCAACTATGCAGCATATAGCACATATATCATGTGAATCACTTGTACTGTAAATCAGTGTTAACCTGTTTCTATAGCACTTTTCAAGGAAACCAAAAGTGAACTCGGACACAATCATTGGAATTTTTGGATGCTGGAGGGGGGAATGATTTTCATCTTTCTGCAGATTTAATTCTTACAGATTTCCACTTGGGACATTTTCACCCCTTATTATAATTTTATTGCCCACACGTTCTTGTGTCTGATGTAATGTTGCCATTCAATATTAGTGGTATTCCCATGTGGCTAGGGTTCATCCTGTGGGGGTCTTGAAGATACAATTTGGGCAAAGAAGGTTACCATGGAGATACTTTAAAAGTGATTAGCTAGAGTCAAACTAAATCAATATTCAGCAATATGGTCCCTTTTTGTATCATCCCCTTCTTGCATATTAGCTCATCCCAAAAACTCTTCATGCCAAAAGACTTCTTTCCTTTAGCTGTGTTTGCAATGCCAAGTATACTATGCTTTCATCATTTGTCTGACAATGTAGGCAAGAAAAGCATTAACTCAGTGTCAGCATAGGTATTATTCAACAGACTTTGTGAGACATATTGCTGAGGCAGGCAGTGCAATTCTACTTAAAAACCTGCCCAGGGTGCTTAAAAACCCCAATGGGTAGCAACCTATACAGTTTAGAAAAACAATACAATAGAGCATATTAGTATTTCATAATATCTACTGCTTCTACTATACTACTCTCTCTATTAATCACTATTAATACAAAAATCACTATTAATCTCAATTAATACAATGCATTTAGTGAACTCACTTGCAGGCCTGTATTGTAGGCCTATGTTTCTCCTCCTCTCTGCCTTTGTCTGAGGTTCTGCTCAGTTCCTATGAACATGTTAAGTTGTCAGACGTTACCATTACAGGGAAATTAGTGTCAAAATATCCTAAAAATGCAACACACATAATCACTAGGATGAAAGAGAATAAAATGGCACAAGCAAGCAACCTTAAAATTTACCTTGCTTCCGTAGTCTATAATGGAACATTAGAGGGGAAATGAGTTTGCTAAGATCAATATTTCACTGCATTTGAAGCCCTCTAAATTAAAAATTAAAATGTTCAATACTAGTTTTCAGGTTTATTTTATTGTCATGGTGGTGGTTCCGCTGTAAGCAAAAAGTTGCATATCCTAACTACCGTTACTAATCGAGTCATTGCACATGAAGTTTGCCCATTAATTCCATGATAACTAACACGATAAATAAAACCTTTGTGGAAAAATGAATTTATTCACTACTTAAGTCCCGCATCACTCATGAAGTACAGCGATGATGAGGCTCAAATACTCCCACAGACACCAAATCAAAACCTTAAAATCTAGACTAATATTTTGAAGACATCAGTGTACAACAGTAAAAACAATTCACTTCTGATCGTATGAACAGAGCATGTTAATGTGGTTTAAGGGTTTTGTTCACAGCCCTCATCTGTTATATTTCGACTAAAAGTCACAGCCGAAGGTAACTGCGTATTTTCATGGCTCGCTCAGGAATAACAAACAACCGTATCTGATCAGAACCTCGAAAGTAAGACAGCCTCAGGTGGCAGGCTTAGCAGAAGAGGATCTTGGGGCATTTTAAGGCATGTTCAGAGGGATCCGCTGCAAATAGGCATTTTATAAATTACCATTCAATAGCAGCTTAAAAAAAGCTAAATTTCATTTTCATCATTTTACTAATTCTGTATGCTCCCAATCACCAGAGCAAAAGGCCCTTAAATTATCTTCACAATTACTATTATAATGTTCATAATTATGAGCCAGATGAAGCATAAGAAAATCTTCTGATACTGGAGTGCACTGATGTGAATACTGTGCTTGCTTTAGGACTAACCCAATGGGAAAGTTAAATTTATGCTGAATAATATGTTTAATGCTTAATGTCTGTCAAGTCGGTTATCTAGCTTCCATATGTGTTTATCAAAGTGTCATGTTCTCTTGGGGGGGGGGGGGGTATCTCAGACATACAGTATATTATTAAATATATTATCTCTTCAAGTGTCTTTATTGAATCAGTATCTGCAGAAATTCTCCATATATTACTGGCTGTAAGTCCTCATTCAATAAAAGCATTAAATATAGATTTAAAAGGTGCAGTATATACTATATACTAAATTTATAAAATATAAAGACATCAAATATATATTGCAGTATATATATATATATATATATACTTTTTTTCCAGAAAACATACATTCGCATTCAAATGAGCTATTAAATATAAATGATCAGGGGTTTCATCGCAGGGAGCGAGTGACACCTTGAAAGCCCCTCATTGATTTATCCATCCAATCATTTGCTCAGAAACACACACCGGGTTAAGGCAGAGGGCGACCGCCTTGCATGAAAGGGAACCCGGGCCTCCTTGACGTGCCTCTGAAAGGTCTGGCAGCGACGGGACGGACAGGCCAGGGCGGCGCAGTGTCCAGTGCCGACAGTCCGTCAGCACAGGAGAGACAGACAGCGGACACACGAGGGTGCGAGTGGCAGTCGTGCCACTCCAGCAGACTTCCTCTTCTCACCCAATTAACCTAATTAGGAGCAGCCCCCTGCTGCTGAATGATAAACGGTTCAGCATCCTGGCTCAGTGTGTGACTGCAGAGGACTACTGTAGGTATAATTCTCCGGTGGAAAGCCAGGTATACGGTAGGGCTCTGCTTCCTGCAGCACAGGACAGCGTGTGAGAACACGGGGTTATGATGTCACTGCCAGGAATGGTCCAGTGTACTTGTGCTCTTTCAAAATAATGAGCCAAGGAGTTCTGTCAGGGATCTGTCCCGCTTCACCTCCGACTGCAGCCTCGCAGCCCCTCACCACGTGGATCGGAAAGAACAGCCAAAACAGAAACGGTCCCAGAGGGAAAGCAATTCTCAGTTCCCTCAAATTACTTTGCTGAATTCTTTCCAGGAAACTTATTTCTTAGGAGGAGTCAGAGTAAAGTCACAGTTCTGACGTTTGCATTATGATTCACTGGACACCACAGAAGCAGAAAGACCAGCAGCCACCAGGGGAGGAGTCTATTGAAAGGCAGCCCCGAAAGAGAAGGGGGAGGAAAAGAATGAAACAGTTTGTCATGAAAATACCCCAATGTTTTTAAGGGACGTTTAATCACAGTTTTGAGTCCTGGGCCTGTACCGAGAACACCTGAGCTCGTGTGCTTGCGGATGACATCTGGTGAAGGTATGGGGTCTCTAACAGGAGCTCAGCCATGCATTTTTTCAAAAACACACAGATAATAACATCCACAATAACAAGGACACTCTTTTCAATGATGATGAGCGCGCATTCATTTGCAATTCAGGCATGCGTATCAGAACAGTAGCACCTGAATTTGTACTGATGTTGACTACAAAGACCCTACGTGCAACCCCTGATTTTCCCTCATATACAGTATAAGCCCACAAATTACTGTAATATTGTGATTTAGTTACAAGATCAAGGTGGTTTAGTTACTACTGTAGCAAGTAGTAAAGAACAAAAGAAATCTCTGTATATTCAGTTAATGTTTCCAAACCAGTGATTGCATTTAAAAGATGATCCTTTGATTAATTATGACTGATTTATTCACTTACTTAAACTCTTTGTGAAAAACTTTGTGAAAAATATTTAATTCAGCCGAGGAACAAATTTTTCTTTCTCAACTGTAAACAATACCTGAGACTCTCTTAGCCATAAACTGGATCTGCTTTGTGACAGAAACACAGAGGGAATCCTTTGTGTTGCAGTTGCAAGAGTCTGTAAATCAAGGACTGGCAACAATGGTCCATTCCTGCTGTTCCAAGATTGCTGAGCACCTTTACAATTCATTAAAATACATGTTTCCCTGTATATTTCTCTCTGTCAGGTCCCTGCAAAAGCAAGAAAGACCTAATGGACACCCAGAAGCACAATGCAGTGGACTATTCATCATGTATTTGCCTGTCATAGTTAATAAATCAGTGCTTGTGTCATGAGCGAGAGGCTTCTTAGAGAGCAGGGCTGAAGGCCAGAGGTTAGAGACTCAACCAGGGCCAATATCTGACATTTGACTGGATTATTTGTTGTCTCCAAAAAGAAAGGACTTGATCCATAATTATAAAAAAAAAAGAATCAACTGAGTTTTGAATATACAAAACCTCTTCCGTTATTCGCATAGAGGCTATCCGCATGTAAAGTACAGAAACTTTCAAAAGATACCCACAAGAAAACCAAAATTACACCTTTAAGGTGTGACATCCACCGCAGAACACAGTGGAAAAGCACACACAGAACACACAAAGAGCTCTGCCCACACTGGACATCACTCTGACGAGACTAAGTACAGACTGTGAAAGGTCATGTGGTATCGAGGGTGCATTTTGTATTTGTAAAAGCTGCCAAATGGGGTGTTCTATTCCCTAAGAAGTGCCCATCAATGTCAGAGCAGCTGATTTTTCAGCAGGAGCAGGATTCGTCAGCAGGAGCTCTCTCCAATACATCTGTGTCCTCTACTGGTGCAAAGGTCATGAAGGAGAGCTGACCCAACCCTCTGCCTGAGTGGCTCTGGAAGTGTACAATCCTGCCAGTATTACCTGGACGGCCTTGAACATCATTAGCTGCACACCTGCCTCTCTCACTGCCAGTGGCTTCACTTCACACAGACAGAAAAAAGCCAATCCTGTCTTGAAATAAAGGTCAAGGAGCCTGACAGTAAAAGCATATCTTGACGCTGGACTCTCAGGTTAGACTTTGACCACATGCTCTACACAGCTGAACAAATGATGCAATCTTTAAAACTGAGACAAAATCTTGATACTAAAGCTTAACCATATTCATTCGTTCTAAGCAACTCTCTCTCTGTGAAAAATGTCCATCACTAGTACATGCAAATATGGGTTTTTATTAAGGGATTTAAAAATTAAATCCCTTAATTATCTGCACCTCACCACTGAGCAAAATGATCCCAGATTTAGTCTTTAAAAACGATTTTGCTTCATTTGTTTTCCAGTATTTCAACCTTGACCGCAAGTCGCAGGTAGGCTTTGCTTGTTCGCTGTTGCTGTGGCTGAGTTCAGAGCCATAAATCTCTGAAGTGTCACTTCCAATCTGCGAAATGATGGGGAAAAAGGGCTCTGCAATGAAGCTGTCCCTTAAAGGACCTTCAGCGCAGTGCAGCTGAAAGGGAACTGAGGAAAAGCCCCAGAAAATAAATAAGGCCGTGCGGATCTGGTGGTTCTCAGGACAGTAATGTCAAACTGTCAAACTAATAAAAGGACTCAGTGGTCTTCTGGCAGTTCTAATTCATTACAGTAAAGCGGAACTCATTGATGTTCTGGTGGTCCTGCCACTTAGGGCACTATTATGAAGCTGTCACAATAGCAGGAGCTGGGAGCTTCAAACTGTGGGTCTGTTGAATTCTAACTCTGCAGAAAATAAGGGACAAGGAGAAAAAGGTTTACACTAATCTTCCGTTTGCTTGTGTCAAGTTTGAGACCAACAAGGTAGAGGTCTGTCCCTTATTTCCTATTTCCCTGACTTTTAGAAATACACAGTACAAGTTATGACTGATGCTTGTATTTTATTTTATTTTTTAAATAAGATGAAGTCAACTTCTTTTTTCTGTATAAGTGACGTTGCAAAGTCTGGGTACAGAATACGACATGTTTATTTGTATAAACTGTATCCCCACATTTATGACATGTGACAACCTACAAATCACTCTAGATCCAATCCAAAAAAATGATGAATGAAGGTATTACTGAGTGGGAATGGAATTCTGAATCCCCTGCACAGTCTGACCTTGATCATTCTGCTACCAGAATCACCTGTCTAATGTACATATAATCCATACCCAAGAAACAAAACACCCTGGGACAACTGAATATCTCTGCTTATCTATGAAGCTGCTGTATTTTCAATAATTGTTTTCTGGTAATCTGCTTTTCTTTGGTGCAAGTGTGTCTTTAGCAAGTGTGTTGCTAAAAGTTTAAAATTAAGGGCGGGAAGATTATTGTGTGTGTGTGTGTGGTGTGTATGTGTCTGTGTGTGTGTGTGAGTGTGAGTGAGAGAGAGAGAGAGTGAATGGGAGAGTATTTGACAGTGGATGAGTGTTTGGGTGTGCATGTGTGAAAGAGAATGAGAGAAAGTGAATACATGCTGCCTCTTTCCAGTTTCTTGATTGCTCAGCAGTGTCACAACACACTCTTAAACCCCATGACATAATACACAATTATGGCTGCTGTGTTAGTGTTCAATCAACGAATGCTCTGTTTCATACAAAAACATCCTTGACACATCATACACTGAATAGAATTATTTGACATTTTCTTTAAATGTCAAAGTTAGAAAGGTGTTGCCATAAGTGAATTCTTATAAAGATAGCCTTATGATAAAACTATGATCATTCCCCCATAAGACTATTTTCCATTTTCACATTTACTGCCTGTCTGCTCCTCACTCTCATAGCTTAATTCAATATGGCATACCTCCTCTCAGGGAAAGCTTTTGAATTTGACTCAATTTGAACTTGACTTCAAAATGTGCTGCTGATGGTCTGGCCAGAACACTATTTTAAAGTTCATGAAAAACAGTCTAAATAATGTTAAAATGAAAACAAATATTTCAGACATAAGATAACAAAAAGAATCTCCTGCTTTGATGTGTGGTACTATTTTTATGTCCACACGTAATCATGCTATGTTGAATGTGCCATTCATGGAAATAATTCATTTGTACTTTGTTCAAAAAAAAAAAACACACAAAGATAGCATTATGTTTGTTCACCTTCGGTGCTTTTCTGCAGTTGAGTAAAGATCCCTCCTTGACCCCAATTGAATGATGACCCCTCCCGTCCTTCTGCCATCATCACATTAGCAAGAACCATACAGGGGCAACCTTCAAACCAACATTTCATTGAACTCATGACCAGACTACACACTGTGTGCCCACAGGGAAGAACAAAATGCTGGAAAAACTGATTACAAAATGTAAAAATGTACCTCTATAAATATATGACTCCACATGGGAAACGCTGGACAATTAAAAACTGGGTGACCTTTCAAAAACATTTTCCACTCGATGGAAGGAGTCCATGGCCCTGAGTATTTCTCTGGGGTCTGAAACTCTGCCCCTGCTGCGCTGAGCTGGCATCTTATGCCTGCCGTAATCCTCAAAGTCAGGAAATATTTGAAGTGAAAACTATTCCAGCTGCCACTCAGTTAAGTGAGTGGAAAATGCCTGTCCGTATTGTGTGTTGGTGCAAGCGGGCCTAACTGATGACCTGTGGTCCAGCGTTAATCAGAGAGGTCCAAGTCACCCCATCATGGACATGCTGTCAGTCCTCTGCTCTACACTGCCTGTGAGTCACACCCATATGTTCAACCCTTCACTTCCAAAAGGCATTTCAAAGCTCTTCAGAATCCTGATGGACAGCTGAAGAGCTTCAGCATGAAACACCAATGTTCTTTTTTTCAAATCAAACCACTGGGCTCTCCAGCAAGAACAATGGTCCAGGTAAAGTGACTGATTGGATGTATCAAGCAATTAAAAACTGACTTTCTAAGGGCCCATTGTCTATATTTATGTGCCCATTGTCTAGATGAGAAAGGGATAATATCTGACATTGAAGTCATAGATTATTATCTGATGAGGCACAAAGGCCCAGACAATTCCCTTTAAGCCTATTGTACTGGGTGACTATTTCCTTACAAATGACTGTATTTATGAACTATTATTAGTTATTCATGATTTGTTATGTTTCACATAATTCATCACATTATTATGAATATGTTCTAAAAATTGTCCCCCATCAAATGAAATCTTTACTAAAATAATTCCAGTGAATGTCACGGAGGATATATAAGATAATCTAAGAGGATCATCCTTTCTGAGGTTTTCAATAAGGTCTGGTGATGATGTATGACGTTGGCATACTAACGCCAAAGCCACGGACCCAGATTACCCATCGCATCCTGCAGTATTTTCCATGAGAGTGGTATAAGGCTTCTAGCCAGCCATTTGTTTTGATATAAATGACTAAAATTGTAAACATAACATAAGCACTCATGTACAAACAGTAAATATGATTACTGAAAGTTTAGAGGCATATAATGTGACATTTCCAGTGAAGTCACAGTTATGTTCACATATGAGTCATATTTGATTTCGTTGGTAATATTTTAAAAAATCAATATCAATAAAATTTTTATTTGCATCACTGAGATTTTTTTTTGTGAGTAAAATAAAATGTCACTTTGGATAACCAGTGGCATTACACTACTAGTTGTAAATTTTCTTGGCACATTTCATTGTGACTTAATTTTTTAAACAAACGATTCATTTATACAAAATTCATATTTAACGGAAGCAATTCAGGGTAAATTATTTATGGGCATAAAATCTCACACTGAAATCGAGCTGGCAACCTCCTGGGCGTGAGCCTGGTTCACCAGAGTCCACAGCAGCCTGAAACCATGCCTTTCTGTTTGGAGCAGCACTGCATCAATGCAGACCCATGCTGTGCAACATGAGTGAAAGGAAATGAGTCCTTAACCTCAAACCCAGCAGTCACTGCTGAGGCCCCCCTCCCATGCCCCCCCCCCCCCCCCCAACTCATCCAGTGCAGGGGGGGGGGGGCGTTTGTTGGCTCAAAGGCAGCTGCTTATGTGGCCTTTTAGCTAATCCTGCTCGGTGGGGTGATGTCACCAAGCTTTAATATCCTGATCCTGTGTCAGAACTAGTGGGTTGAGAAAGGGAACAGTGAATTTCCACGGCTCCCCCCATCCTGTTGATTCAGCACAGTACAGGACGCACACAAGAAAGGACAAGAATGGACAATGCTGTGACTAGCACCAGTCTAAAAATCTGAGTAAAGTTATATTCGGTGGAAGGTGTAGGTATGCTTTGATGGAGATGAGTGCCCTGTCCCATTCACCAGTGAAGTGTCATTCACAAATATATCCTTAAACAAGAAGCAGAACCAAAGTGCAACATATGTATTAAATACATTAGAAAAACAGAAAATGTCTAATGTAGTTATTTTGTACGGTATAGATACTGTGGAAACAGTTATTTCCTCACTGGGTTAGTCAGTGCTGATTTTTAGACAAAAAAAATCCCCCAGAAAGAAACATCTTGGGAGACAGATGGGCTGAGTGTTAAATAAAGAAAGCAACTAGCTGCTCTGTAGTGCAACGGAATATGTGTGTCTCAAGACTAAAGGTGCCAGTCATATCAAATTGTACATTCATGCTAACACTTCAAAGCTAAAAACAGAATCTTTTCTTTTGTCGCACCATGTGGTCTGGTTAATTACTGTTAATTTCTTAATGTTTTTCTGTACATCTATCTGAAAATGTTCTTGTACAGCCAAATATATTCACTATGTATCATCCCTGATAGATAATTCAAGCAGTCAAATTATTGTGATGATAATTATATTAATGACAGCAGCGGTAGCACTAATTATTGTTAGACAGATGACAGAAAGCATCTGCAGTTTGATAGCATAATTACTCTATTATCATTCACCTATATCAGTATTATTTTTTATAGCAAACACTCTCATCCAAGAACTTACTGTTTTCCAGAGATTTCATCAAGTGACTTACAATACTGTAAACATACTGTAGAACCAACTGTATTACTTAATTTACAGCAACTTCCCAGTGAGCACAACCCCATCTAGACATTCGGTTAAAAACTAGGCTAGATTTGGTTGGAATGTTTTCTAGCCGGCTAGGACATAGCCAGGCTAACAGGGTAAAACATACGATAAATTAGGACTAAATTGAGCTAACCTAGTCGATAAGATCAGGAATGTGGGTCAGATTTTCCCGTTTAATCTTGTGAAACCTTGCCAAGCGCCCTGGCCCTAGACTTACTGTAACTGCATTTAAACTCTGGAGGCTGATGAAACTGGAGAAAGGCTGTTACATTTATATTTACATTTAGGAAAATGACATACTTATATAATTAAAGCACACATACAGTAGATTGGGACAGTTGAATCTCATTGTACCTATTTTTGTGCTCTGTTTGAAATAAGAGTTGGAGAACTTTGGACAAAGTTGTGATGCCAAGTCATAGAAGGGCCAGTTTCAGTGTAGTAGTGTGTCACTTTGAATAGCACGGCTGTTGGGTTCTACAGTTTGTCTGTCAAGTTTAACGGAAGTTATCAGTAACAACCCTTTTATTTTAGGAATATACATATTTGATGTATTTTCTGTTATTTATGATTGAAAAATCTGACTTTTTCCATTATATTCTGAACTAGATAAGCATTAGATCTTACAGCTCGTGCAAAATTAACAGAAAGGTAAAAGAACCAATCAATTGTTTTTAAAGATGAGAATTGCACATTTTATCCTGGCTGCAATACAAAACCAGGATGAGAGAGCTGCTGTTTTTTAGCAGCTCACACCATTAATGCCAGGAAAAATGTCTTTTGTCAACAGCAAGAGCTAGAGCCATACAGTACCACTGACAAGTCAGTGTCAAGAAACTGGAGTCAACCACAAGGCTACAAAATGATAGCAGTATTGCTCCAACTCACACATGTGCAAAATCTGTACAGTACTGTCACCTTGTTTCACCTTCACCATGGTTCAGTCCCATTCAATGTGGAAGAGGGCTGGAAAGACCCACACTCTCTTTCTGTGAAACGCTAAAACTTTTATCCGCTGAGATCACTTTCTCACATTTATGAACTCTGGCTGAACTAGACAGCCTACAGCAGTTTGGCCTGAGTGCTTAAAAGTAACAGAAATGGAGGCACTCCCTGGGACCCCCAAGCCCTCTGACGTCCTGTTGTGGGACGGTAGCCACATACAGTACACTTACCATGTACAGTAATGTTCTCAAGGTTTTGGTCTTGAGAACCGTTTCAGGCCATGAATCAATTACGAGTTTACTAAGAAACATTTTCAAAACAAACATAAATTCTTATTGACATGCTTGGGAGGAATAAAAAGCAGTGCTCTCTGTGGAAAGGACCAATAAATACTGTCGCTCTTTTAGCATGGGAAATGAATACTAATAACTTACTAATGAATTAGGTTAGGTTTATTCAGATTTTTTTTCTAGACCTTCCAGAGATGATTCTAGACATGATTTTTATTTGCCCTGGGCAGGTGATTTTTCCCCAATAAAGTGTTATGTTTTGAAGCTTTACCATCATATTTATTTTAATGACCACATTTGACCCTTTAAGTACAGTGAAATTACTGCCTGTGTTTTGTCACTAATTTCGCTAGGGAGCGTTCGCCCGTTTCTGGAGACAATTGCAAAATCGGTCACGTTTTGAAAAGAAAAAAGTTTACGGGATAAAAAGAGGGTTACTCCGGGTCAATGGCACCCAAATCTGGGTTAGACCCCTGACAAAGATGACCCAGGATGCACTGCGAATCACAGCAGCTCACTGGAAGCATTGGGGAAAGTGGGGCTTGCGTGTAAACATCGGCACGCAGAATGAATTTGCTGAACATCCTCCATCCTTTAAATCCCAGTGCTCTCGGGGGGACAATGGAAGAAATATTTTAACTTTGGAGCCAGTGTCTAGAGCCATTCAGCATGGCCTCTGGGATCGGATGCAGAGTATTAGCTTAAAGCCACAGAAATAATAGGGGTGATGCAACGCGTCAGCTATGGCCACACATTCTGGCACTCTGCAGCAAAGGACACCAGCTTAACCTGGCTCCGTTCTCTTGCACTTCCTTTTTAGTCTTTTTTTTGGATGCATCGAGGCGCTTTCCATCAGAGCCACACAATGAGGACTCCGCTGACAAGTTACAGGAAACTAACCTGCTTGAGCAAGTACCCACCGCACAGCATACCAAAGCATAATTGCGCTATTACAGGAAATCGTAAGGACAATGTACACACATTTCCCAGATTCTGCTTCCGTGGTATGAATAGCATTTACAGCAGGGAACAATAGGAGGACAAGAAAGCTGCTTGTAACATGCTAATGTGAAGCGCAGCCATCTAATCTGCGGGAGCAAGCCTGTGTCTGTTCTTACAATAAAGTGTCCTGGGTGAGGTAATATGGTTCCTACTGTAGAGGTTTACTGTTGGTGTTGAACAATTAAAAAGAAAACCTGCCATCTTTAATCTGAAATTCACACCTCCATTATCACTACAATAAAAGCACAAACCACATATGCCACCCCCACTCCCCGCCAGTATGTATCTCTATCCCATAAGCCACCTTGTTGTGTAAAGGGCCGTGGCTAGAGGATGCCTACAAGTCACTCAATCCAGATTGTCCTCAGGAAGGAGAGGCTTCCGGTGCACTACCATATGCCAAAGCACAGCAGCCATATGTCTTCCTTGTTAATTATTTATTAAGGACAACTGCTCTTACTATGTACCGCACAATAGCAAATCCTTATATTGGCAGATATCATAGACCATTTGTTTGTGTAGATCTGGTGGGAGCTCAACAGCATGGGTTTGCAGAGGAATGAGTTTTGCAACAATAGTGCAACAGAAGTATAGCTATGGTGTCATCCCTCAGCCATTTAGCAGACACCGGGATTGGTTCTGAAGACCCGTGTTGTGAAAACTGGGCTATTTTACCTCTGACGGCACTTACTTCAGAATGTTCGGTTAGGGCCTCTGAGGAAGTGTGAGTGGTTACTGGTGGGACTGCTTCCTGGTGACCGCTCAAAGGGCCTACGGTGATGATGAAAAAAGGAGGTCTCCCAGTGATAAAATTAGAACTCGGACGGCACTGAGTGGAGCACCAGATAGAGGGAGAGCTCCCAGAATGCCCGGGCCAGCTGTAAATAGCTCTCCGCACACAGCAGGCTCCGCGGGGAGGGCAGCGTGCGGACTTCAGGTGCGCTCAACCGGCCCCGCTAATTCCATCAGCACTGCTGCAAACGGTGCAGGAATACAAGGGGCAGCCACCCTTGAACACACACATACACACACACACACCCACAGACACACACACAAACAGACACACACACGCATACACACACACACACACACACATACACAGACACACACGCACACACACACACACACACCCACGAACACACAAACAGACAGACACATACCCACGCAGACACACACACTCACAGACACACGCACATACACACACCCACAGACACACACACAAGCACACACACAGACACACGCGGCAGCGAATGGGTTTCCCGGACGCACTGGACGGCGCTGATCAGCAAATGTGGAGCACGCTGAGGAGAGGGAATGAATCAGGGCACTATGAAATAGGTCCCCTCACGCTGGAACAGCTCTCTGCGAGCGGAGTCGCCGTGAGCTCTGCGGGAGCCGTCCAATCACGTCACGGCTGAGCCCTCAAGGTTGTGAAGAGGTGTCAAGGAAACCCTGTGGCTGTCCCTGCCTACCAGTGCAGCCTCTGTTCACGGGACCCCGCTGACAGCACTTTCATCACAAAAATTCACCTTGAGAGACAAGAGCCAGACTGCTACTTTTCATAGACTTACTGCAGCATTAACCTTTGCAAAAGTACAATGTGACACTGACAACGAGGAAGCAATATGTTTTACAGCTGTGTAAAACAGGGCTCTTTGTTATGTCTGACACATCCATGATGCTCTAGTATAGCATAATGGTTAGCAGGAGCGGCGCTAAGGGGGTATAACAGAACAAGCGTTCCCTAGAAGTGGCGTGTGTAAGTAGGTGTGCGTGGACACACATGAAGGGGGGGCCTTATCTCATATTTATTCCCAGCACAAACTATTTCTAAATCTGTCCCTGATGGTTAGGGATCTGTGCGTATAACTCTGAGGCATTAGGTTTGATTTCCAGGTAACAGGGGTGCTACCACTGTAACCATGAGCAAGGTATTTAATCTTAGTTGCTTAAGTAAATATCCATCTGTGTAAGTTGATTATAAGGCAAGTATAGAATTTAAGTTATGTAAAGGTCCTCTGGATGAGAGAGTCTGCTAAATGCCTACAATGTGACCAGTCCTTCAAGCGCAAGTGAGATTACAATTAAAACGGCAAGGACGGACTACAGAGGATATGAAGAATGACTGATACACAAAAATGTTTTTGTAATCTAACGTGAGCTATTATACATTTTAAATATGTATATGGTAGGCTAGCTGGGACTGCATAAGTACATTTGTTTTTCTTGATTAACACATTTTCGGAATTACTGGTGACCATTGGCAGGCAGTTCATTTTTGCCTATTTCAAGTCATATAAACAAATGTGTCAGGAGTTAAATGGGTACATACACCAAACATACAATATCGTGGATGTGTAGCTGAGGGCCCCTATAATGAGCTTAAGTTCCTCCAGTCAGGATCATTCCACTTATTAAACAACACTCTGACTCTTAAAGGCTGTTTGACCTCCAAAACTGAGGTTAAATGTGAAACTCTACTAGTGGTACTACTACGCGAAACCTCATTTCACCAAGTCCTCATGCAATGGAGTTCTATTAGGAAAGTTATATAGTACTTAAATCAATATGTGAAAGGCCATCTCTATAGATGCAATGCCACTTGACTCTCTGGAGACCACAGAACAGCACAGAAGAGAGGAAAACCAGGACTATAATGCGGAGTGCTTGGCACCCCCTCCACTTGGTGATTATGGACTAAAGCAGCTCCTTCACTGGACAATTGATTCCCTGCTCGATGCTTAACTGAGAGGTTGGGAAGGTCATTCTTGCCAGCTGTCATCTGTGCACTCAGTAGCACCAAAGCACTCGCACTGCACTCTTTTTCCTATTTTTCAAAGCATTAGAATTTTTCTGCACCCATGTTATTCATTTATTGTTTTTTTGTGATTGTGTATTGGAATATGTGGTTTGACAAACTAATTTCCACTCGAGAATAGAATAAAGTAGATCTCATCACAATGGAAACCCTCACATCAGGCTTTAGTGCAGTGGAAGAAAATCTGTCATCATTCAAAAAGCACGGACGATGGTATACTCCTCTTCCTACTGTTCAGTCAGTTCTCTCTCTCCCTCTCTCTCTCTCTCTCAGGTCATTACTAAGCCCATAAATAATAATGAGCAAAGAAACATGGGCTGTAATTATACCGGACGAAAACTGATCCCTTATCTCCTACATTTTCCCACCTTGTCCTATGTCATTACTTAATAAAGTTTCTGTCAGTTTTTAAGGGGAAGGCATTGCCGAACCTTAGCCCTCACCCCCCCCCCCCCCCCCCCCCTCCCCAGTGTCATGCATTAAACTTCTCAAGCAGCATGAATTTTCATGAAATATGCTTCACATTTCAGATCATGTCCCTTATTAGGTATTCCACCTTGAAGGTAAACCGCGCTTATAGATTGAACTAAACTTCTATTAAAGGTGCAGTATGTATGTTTTTTAACACTTTTGTTCATATTTGGTTAAATTTCCCTCACATCGTGACCGATATTAATAAATTATAATCTCTAAAAAAAATCTGGTCTCTCTGACTTTCCCAGGCCCTGAAACTAGCCACTCCTAATTTTACAGCACGTGAATCTTAGCAACCAATCACGGCAGCTCTCTACAAGGAGGCCAATCAGGACAGGTCTCTGCCTGTCAATCATGTTGCATGTTTACAGTGCTATCAGAGCAGAGATACTGCAAAGCTAGATCTATAGCTAACTAACTGTCATTGGCTCATTTTACATTAATTATGATGACATTATGCATTTTATTTTCTACCTGTGAATGAGGCATGATGTGCTTCACTCTCCCTACTTTACTTTCAATGCTCTTGTCCTCTCTAAAGTGCTGAGACAGGCAACGTGCACGCATGTATTTGGTGGGCGGGGCTTTGGAAGGAGAGCTAAAAATCTAGCTCTCTCTCTCACTCTTTTCTCCAGACTTACATATTGCTCCTTAAAGAAAAACATTTCCAAAGTAATCTCGGAGGTAAGTTATACCTGTCAGAGATGAAGTTGAATGAGCATAGAGTGGCTCAATGATTAAAACCTCAATTGACCAACCTCAATATTCTCAATGGACTTTGCATGATCACAGGTTGATAAAAGTATTTAAAAACACACACAGTTCTTCTCAAGAGTATTCGCCTCCTTAAAGTTTTCATATTTTGTTGCTTCAGCTTGTAATCATGACATTTTAAATAGAAATAAATATTTATGACCTGAGAAACTCTTTTGTTTTCTTTTACCTTTTCTTTGAAGGTTTCCTGACATTTAAACCATTTCAATGATAAAAGTGCTCTGTTTCAGTTTCACTCCCACTTTAGGACTGTATGCGTACACAGTTTGTAAGTCAGCAAAATGGAAAAACAATTAATACTCTCTCACAATACTGTGTATTGTATATTGTTTCAGTAGGGTTGTGATAATTTAAAATTTTGATCCAGGATTCATCACAAATTATTTGATTAGAGCATCTATGAAGGTGGAAAAATCACCATAGATATTTACAAAAATTTGATAGAGATTCCCGATCAGTGTACTTTTTTAAAATTTCCACAACCATTACAACTTTATTCTTGAATGTGTCTTGAATATTAACACTAATAGTCAATGACTTTCAAATTCATAAAAATGTGTCTTCAAATATATCAGGTTCTTCTGTCAGAAAATACTTATTTGAATAGTTCTGTCATTTCATTGATTCCAAAGCAAATATTTTCCATAATGTTAAAAAGGCTGAAAAGTAATATATTTTGTGTTTTCATACTGTTCATTTCTCTCTCTGGATTTTATTTGAAAAAGACATGTGATTACACATTATTTGCTCACGATTTCCCAATATGTCTCCTGAAGGACCATATAATATGTCTCCTGGAGTTGTACAACTGCTTGTAAATCACAAATGTAACTGTCTAGGAAAAGCCTAATTGGTTCAATAAAGGTAACATTTGATTCATTGAGAGAACTGAAAACCTGTATAAATGATGAACCTGCAGGTAGTGATTACACATTGTATTATATATTGTATCTGAAACATAATTCAATCAGGTATAATTTATCCAGATAATTTTACAAGCATAATGTTCAGGTGTCAACATGATGTTTCATAAAGATAGTATGATAAGTGGCAATAGCGATGCTATTATTTATGTAAAATGAACTGATAAATAATTTTATGGTATCTGAATGATGGATTTCATTTAAATGCAACAAAGTAATTAATAGACACTTGGAGGATTGGCTGATTGGTAGAAGAGTAGCCAGCTACTTCATTTTCATGTAATTTTCATTACAGTGACTGTGAAATCAGGCTGCAGCCTGAATGTTGACAAACGTCTGTCATGGATCTCAGGGAAATAACTAGTCTATATGCTTCTGAGCTTCAGAGCATGTCACTTTCCCCTGCAAGAGTATATCTGGCAAAAAATACCAAACTTTTTCATCCCAGAAAAGAAAAGGGAGTTAAGTATCATAAGTATACTCTATTCAGAGTACACTTTAAGTGTACAAAATGGCTGAACTGGACGCTGTTTTTCTGTGTATTTCTATAAGAAAACAGTGTGTGCTGTCTCAGCCCTAACTGAATTACACGTGAATCAGAATATGCACAGAATATGTGCCTGCTTAGTCTTTGTAAACTCTTCTCTTGAACTTTATTCGATATTCATCACCTCACAGTACCTTTGGTTCTCAGCTTTATTTATGGCTGACTCTTTTCTTTCTCCTTCGTAACACCTCAAAACACACACACACACACACACACACACACACAAGCAGAGCAGTCTAGGGGAATAATGAATCCCTCGCTTTCTTGTGCAAAATGTAATGAAATATTGATGTTGTCCTTGGAATGCAACTGGCGTGTGACAACTGCATGCATTTGCCATGGGACCCTTTTTGCAACTAACTCACTACAAAATGGTAAAATAGAATACAAATGCAGTTATCCATGCATTTTCAGATGTCTTCCTAGGCTCCCTCTCAAATTACCTAGACCTGGATTTAATCAATATTTGGCATGAACTGGCACTTATGATCAAAGTGTTAATCTTTTATTCAGAAACACAACAGGGCAATTTCAGTCATCCTGAAACAAAACTCAACAAAATGCATTTGTGAAGAATACTGTATACTACTCTTAATTTTGAGTTACGGTCAAATTCTTACTGAATTCATGTTCTAATTTTGAGACACACAGTCTTGTAAATGTGTCTAGTGATTTTTGGTTATGTATGTATTGTGAAAAGAAAATATAAAGGTTCTGCATAATGCCTGGCCTTAAAGGTGTTCTGGTGCTGGAAAATTAGATAATCTATGCACTCTTGGATATGAGCAGCTTTTAGTAGTACTACTCCAAATTTTGGAACTCCTAAATGCAATGGCTTTGCGGCTAGCGTCCTGATAATTCACAATCAACACTTCAGATTCATCTATTTAATCTGGTTTATAATTCATTCCATTTTTTTACTCCGGTCTCTTCCATTTTATTATCATGAGCAGTTGTTCTTGTCCCTGCCTGTACTGGCTGTACTTTATGTTCTCATAAATGTATTTATGCATGTGATCAGAGCCTTTGATTTTTTTTGAAAGGTGCCATGTACATTTACAGAATTATTATTGATATTACTCTGTTTAGAACTGACAGAGCTGTAGGAGGTCATGGTCTAAAAATACAGCCATGCTTGTGTGTTGCTTGAGGGTGAGGCAGCTGAGAATGGTTTAATTGAACAGCGCCAGGAACAGCAGGGAAAGCAGGGGGGGCTGTGGAGGAAAATTTATCAACTAAAGAGGATCGAGGGGGAAACCAAGAAAGAAAAGGATTTTTCCCATGGGGGAACTTAGATGTGCTCTGATTGGACATCTCAGTATTAAACCTGCCTTCTCTCCCTCCTTCAACATCCTACACACTGGGGAGAAACATAACACTCCCCTATTTTGAGAACCTGCTTCCCTCTGTGTAATAGTTAAAGCCCTACCAGGGATCGTACCAGTATCATCAAAGGGAGAATTTCTAATGTCTGAACAAACTGTTGTCATTACACTTAAGAGCAGAGAAATAATTAGCTTTACTTTTAACCATGACATAATACAGCTCTTAATCACCTCAACTCATTTGTCATTTGTAATAATCTTAGGTATGATAATTTTACAAGGTCTTAGTTTTCAGATTGTGGAAACTCCATGCTCCATGTAGAAAAGTATACAGGTGCTGTGGAAAGAGGATGGCATCAGCTCACAACCTCACGTGTTTTGTACTTGTAGATGCAAGCCTCAGTTCAGAGACAGGAGATGGAAACGGACTCCCACAGGGGGATGGCTTTTCTCACCCCCACAGCCCCAGTGACAGATGACACCTTTTAACACACTCCTGTCAACACAGCGATGGAGGCTGGGATTCAATCAAGTCATCTTGTGCAATGGCTTGCACAAAAAAGAAATAACTTTACTATTTACTACTCTTCTTGGTTACAATATAATATACAATGGTAAATGGTAAATGGGGCGACATAGCTCAGGAGGTAAGAGCGGTTGTCTGGCAGTTGGAGGGTTGCCGGTTCGATCCCCCGCCCTGGGCGTTGTCGAAGTGTCCCTGAGCAAGACACCTAACCGCTAATTGCTCCCAACGAGCTGATTGGTACCTTGCATGGCAGCCTTTCACCGTTGGTGTGTGAGTGTGTGTGTGAATGGGTGAATCAGAGGCATCAATTGTAAAGCGCTTTGGATAAAAGCGCTATATAAATGCAGTCCATTTACCATTTACAATACAATACATTTTTTAAATGCAATACATTTTTAGAATATAAAACAATTGCTTTGAACAATAGCTATATGAATATTTGTCACTAGAAAACCAAGATTCTTATTAGTTCAATTTAGGCCCATTAGAAATGGGCCTGTCAGTGAAATTTAAATATATCAAATGTAAAATGCAGTGGTTCTTGATTCAGCTACAGTCTACCATTAATTATTCCTTCATAACAGGGCAATCATGATACATAAATGTCCACTTTAATATGATGTGCCCTGGAAAACGGCAATTCCAAAGTAGGAAGCCTCAACAACCATTATAGACATTAATATGGTTTATCAATAATTTCAATGCAACATCACAGATTGTTATTTTTATCTTATTGTGAGGTCATGGGATATTCAGGGCACTCATCCGTTCGGAAATTTCCAATTGCCAATAATTAGCCAACATTGGCCTGGTGCAATTAAGATTACCCTGATGATGTCACACAGAAACAGTGCTAGACTAGTTTTTTTCCCCCTAAAATAACTGCATCAAAACAGAAAATAGATTCATACATCAAGGATGACAATGTTCCTGAACTAAATCATTTATTTTAAAACTTTTTAATTTCAGTATATTTTACTGGTTTAATTAAAGCTGGTGGAATTTTAAGTTTAAGATAGGCAAAATGATTCATTGATGAGATATTCATTCCAGAATAAGTTAAATTTATAGATAATACTAATAAATATAGCTGCAAGCAGCAATTATAGGGTTCCAATACATTGCAAAAATAGACAGAAAACATTATGGAACACAGACAAGACAGACAGACAAATAAGCAAAATTTTCATGAAGATTGGACAGGTAGTTGTCAGGTCATGGCTAATTTTGTGTTAGGCCATGGCCCTTTGACACGTTTTTGAATTAAGGACATGAAAAAGCGGATTTTTTCCAGAAACCTTGCTGTGGGATCATAGTTAGTGTGACAGTGGATCTTCCACGCAGGGGATCATACAGGTCACCCTGACTGCACTGACAGCGTCTTATTAGTTGACTGCTCACGTCTTGGAGATGACAGCTTTGGAATTTCAGCCGACAACCGTGTTTTGTGTTTTGAAAGCCTGATCCTTATCCACTAGGCGAATCCCCACTTTAGTGGGTTGGAAGGTAGATGGGGTTGTAAGGGGTGGAGTGTCATGACAGTCCCAGCTACAGTATGTTGACAGTCTCAGAAAAAATATTATAACATTATTAGGGCCTTCCATTAGTCAGTTAAAAAATTTATTGTCTTTAGTTTAATAAGGACAAATTATATTGAAACTTTCACATTGTCAGTTTCAGATTCATTTCTCTTGGACGTTTTGGTGTAATGTACGCCCAGTTTTCAACATATCATAGTTTTTTGTATATTTGCTGAAGAGCGTATGAAGATTCCAAGAATCGTGTCAGTTTTTTTCTCTAATCTATGGTTCAAGAGGACAATGCGATCACAGTCAGTTTTTGCAATACACAGAGAGGGTCAGTGGTAGGTACTAGTATAGAAAGATTTGTCTCACTTGACCAGAAAGATTTGTCTCACTTCAGCCAACATGTCCTGAAAATTGCAGCACTATGTGCTTGCAACCCTAATAACAACCATTATCATCAGTAGACACTGTTATTCATTTTGAGGTTAAAACAGCTGGGTTGTCAGCTGGTATCCAAAATGGAGAGAAATCCTACAGTTCTACAGGCTCTGTACACTGTACCACCTTCCACTATTGGAAATAATTTCAGTTACAGTTGAGCAATTAGGTACCTTACACTGCTAACTCAGTTGTAATTACATATCTGATTGTAGCATGAAAATCCACCCATTGCTGGTAGGAATATCACATGCTGTATACTTTAGAGTAAAAGGCAGAGATATACTCACAAAACCCTAAAGTTAGTTGGCAGTTGTAGGGGAGACCAGGGCACAAACGAACACACGTTATAACATGGGAATTTTACGTAGTTGCACTGGAACAAGAATGATGTATTTGTTTTCACTTATGTATTATAGAAATGCACTTCTCACGTATGAGCGGCGGGTTGATTTGAAAACTTCATCAAGAGTTATTATTAATAAAATTTGTTTTGGTGCTTTTAGCACCATGCAAGTTAAATTTTTCACCAATGTGTTTTTCGATTGATTAATGCTGTGTGTATACCACAGAATCCAAACATATGTTCAGAAAAGTTAGTGTTGGCACTTCAGGAAAGCTCAATGATAAAAATACAGCAAAGGTGCCTAGTCCATGGAAATGAGCATGAAGTTATGAGGCTTAAAGACAGCACTCTTCTCGGAAGAACTTATAAAATCAAGGGAAAAATTTAATCTAAATATATGTTATTTGAATCACTGTCGTGTGGGTTATCAGATTGTATAGTTTTGACACATGGCACTAGCAAGCAGAAACTGAGAGCCATGCTAGAGTATGAGCAAAGCACAGAGCACATTGTAACGCCGCGTTACAACATGCCCCTGCCTGCAGTAAGCACAACCACAATAACCTTCCATGTAACATTGTATATCCCATGTATACTATGTCCTATATAGGCTACTATAGGCAACAGCGAGCACTTGCTCTCATCCACGGCTTTGGAGACCATCATCACATACTAATATGCATAGATATTTTTTAAGTAAGCGAAAACATAAGTGTGAGGTTGTGCCCCAATCTCCTCAACAACCTCTTCATGGGATCTGTCCAAGGAAAATGGCCTCTCTTCAGGAATCTATTCTCATGGCATTGCTGTATAAATTAATCAAAAGTTTCCCATTAAATCCTGTCTGCTGTGTGCCAGCATGCCCACTGTTGAGTGGGCCTCCTCAGACAACACTGTGCTTTTTAATGAGACAACTGGTACATGCCCAGCTGCCTCCTCCATCTCCCACTGTGTACTAGGACCGCATTTCAGGCCCAAAGCTATTTATCATCGCTAGAAGCCTGTGTTGTTTGGTCTGTCCTCCTTAGAGTGGCCTACTCCTTGGTTCCACACTTCAGCTTCTGCACTGTTACTGAAACAATACACAGCATTATGTGGATGTATAATGTTATCTGCTTAGTACAGCAGATCAGCAAGTGATCAGGAAGTGTCAACAGTCAAAAATTCTCACAATCTGGAAAATCCTGAAAAATGAAAGAGGCCATTGAATTTTCAACGGGAGAGAAAAGAGAGTGATAACGGAATACCAAAGGCAGGAGGCGGAGTATGAGTGAGAGGTGGGAGCGTGCCTGTCCCTAATGTGACCCGAGCGGGGATGAGGCCCAGCGCTCCACTCGCGCAGGTGCACCATTTTGAAAGCCAGCGGAGCATCACAGAGCATCAGACAGCGCCAGTGAGCAGCCTGGCACCGCTGCGGCCCCGGGCCCCGCCCACCCTCCCGCCCTGGCAGCGGCTCTCACCGTAACCTTCACCTTCAGTGACCCAACGGACAGATGGAGTGAGACAAGCAGAGACAGTGCCCTGATTGCATTCTAGTACATTAGCACTGGACACATACTTGTGTTCGTGTACAACAATTACATCATAAGTACATCAATATGATTGATATTAATTATTGTTTCTAGTATATTGTACGTTATATAGTATTTGCAGTATATAGAATATTGTTATAATGTTTTGTATACAATAATGAGTAAAATGTCAATTATAATTTATCAGCTAGCTTTAAAATATTAGCTGGATTGTTAAAAATAAAAAATAAGTCAGTATTTCTTGGAATCAACAATACTAGAAAAATGGAACATGACAATTCAGAAGAGAACATCTAGATGAGAGGGATGCAAAACCAGATGCAACAGTGGAATTAACAAAAATATTTCACATGACAATAAAAGCAGTAACATTATTATCACCGTTTCCCTGAAGATAATATTTGTCAGATGTCAGTGAAAAATAACCAGACGTAACCAGCCCAACTCCAAATCCTCTGTGGTGTCACGTTACTTCTACTATCAGGAATAGTGAGATTTTCATTACGAGACTAAACCGTCATTGCTGCCCCCCACCCCTCGCAACCGACTGTAAAACATACAGATTAAAAATCACCTGCCTCTGGTTCTCAGGGAACAAAGGTAGGAATTCTGCTGTTCTGAGTATTTGCATACAAGGTTAAGGTTTGCAACTGTTGTGAAAATTACAATGTTGCATTGCTGTGCCGCTAACGGTCTAACTGATAAGCTTGATCTGCATTATTAATTGCATAAATGACCACATGGATCATGTGTAGCACGCAACCTTAAAAGCTTGCTGTTAATTCAACCATCTGGTACTAAATCATAGAGGACTGCATGGACTGGATCAACAGATCAGAAATCAATCACGAATAGTGCTGCCCTGCCATTTGAGCAAGGTCATCAGAATTAGGACAACATGGTTCCTTTCAGCTACTTCAAGCCCTTTGACCGCTAGATCCTTCAGTGAAAGCAGTAATTACTTGGATACATCACTTTACCAAATAATCAAGATAATTATGCATATCTCCCCCCTCTTATTTTAAAGAACGTAGTAAAGCAGAGTAAATAATTGCTCTAGAAGCCAAAGGCCCATTGATTCTCCGGCAGTTGGCCAGTCCATCAGTGGTTGATAATGAAGCTCAGATAACAGCACCGTCTTACATAACAGCAGGTCAATAGCCTCGCTGGCTTCTGCCTCGCTGGATGACAAATCCCAGCCTGAGTGACCAGAGCACAGAGAACGAGGGGCACATTATTCCTCTAAACATACCAGGCTAACATTCGTGAGCATCACGAATCTCCACCTCAACTGACTGAGTGCAGTCAGGTGTTCCACATATCTTCTACAGAGGCAAATATACTGTACTTACCTAATGAAAGAGACAAAGTTATGTAACAAGCAAATCTTCACACAAAAGAAGAGTTATTGCAGTTATTTAACAGTGAAATAAAATATTATAGTAGCATTTTAAGGAAATTTAGCTGTAGCCCCAGCACTGACAGTAAGAGGCGGACAATCCATCAAGAATCAGCCACTCCACGGTGTGTCGTCTGGTCAAGTCTCCAGAAAATTAGCTTCAATCTTGAAAAGAACCAGCTTTCTCTCACAATATATAATAGCCTCCACTCCCTACCCTAACTTTCTTTGAAAAAGGAACACTTTGCTGTGCTTTAAGGTGGTATCGATTGTATTAACAGTACTAAGAGGACAGTGCCTTTTTTGCAGTAGCGTCTCTTAATTTACACCCCAGTAGCCTGCACATGCTTAACTTCCAAGAAACTACAGAAAACAAATGCTTGGATACAAATTTCAAGTTGATCAATGAGATCTCCAGATCTTTACTAAGACAACAGTGTTTATAGAGCCTTCAGTCTATCTGTGTATTTTTAAAGAGAATATACAATGAACAGACAGGAAAAAGAAATTCTGTAACCTATATTGACACCGTCTATTTAAATATCGATTGGTACAATGATTGGACAAATGTATAATGATGCAAGTGAATTTAAATGACATATTAAAATGACGTGACTGCAGTCACAACTTTGACCAAAAGATCAATACTGTTACTGTGGTCTACGTGTGTGCTGACTGCTTATGAGCTGCTTAAAAAAGGTTTGGGGTTGGTGAGGAAATGTGTGTGATAGATGGATGTGCCAGTGTCAAATACAGCTGCCCTATAAGCAGTTCATTCATCAACAGGACACAGCTGTCCATAGAATTAAGACAAATAATACTCCAAAAAAGGCAAAAAGAACTTGCATCACCTCGTTATATGAGGCTTCATTTATTAAAAGATCATTTTCTCTCAAACAAAGAAACACTAGAGGTTTTGCGGGGGCACTTCCACAATTTCAAACATATATCTCTTTGGTGAGATATTTGAAATGAATGGAGCTCCTGAAACCAGCATTATTTTTAAACATTTAGAGCAAATTACTACCCCTTTAAAATTGCTGAGGGATTTTGAACAAACCAATGGAACAACAATATTTTGACTTGGAGCTTGACAACTAATAGTATGCAACCTTCAAGCAAAATTATTTGAATAAGAAATAAATATTCAGGAAAAGGTTGACATTTGGAACCCTGTGTCATAACCGTCATCACTGTATAGCTTCAATCTTGTGGTCTGACGGCATCAGAGGTGTCTGGAATGTCCAAATAGGCTCATTAATATAAACTAGTTATTACTACAGTAATCACTACCACATTATCCAGTGCAAATCAGCTTGCCCTATCACTCCAGTGTCCTCCATCAATTTAAAAGTGAGCAGACTAGCATGTCTGCACCAGGCAACTAAAGCCTGCTCTCGCTGGGCAACAGCATAGCCAGCAGTGGGAGTTACTATTGCATAGGCTGTCACTGTACAGTAGTGTCAGGTTATTGCGTAGTTTGTTATATCCTATAGTGATACTCAGTGTCCCCCCCCCCCTTTCAGTCAAGGCTCATATTGTTATTGCTTGTTATGAAGTACAATGCCAGTAAGCGGCCAACTGAGACATCTATTTACAGTCTGATTATGAATTACAATGATAACAAGAGAGTTCCATTTTTGTTTTACTGTCGTACTAATATTTTTTCAGGAATTCCCTAAATAAATGGCTGGTTGTACAGTAACTGTGAATAAAACCATAGCCCTGCAATACTGTATTTCTGTTTCTTCTTTCCAGTTTTGTTGAAAAATTGTTCCATTCTCAGCTCAGTGACAAAGGGCTAATGATACGGTAATAATGGCCTCATTGCAATGTTAAGTTTCCAATTACCTGAACTTCCCTCAGGCCACATGGTTTGCTACAAAGAAACAGAAAAAGAGAAAAGCAGCAATTATACTAAAATTAAGTGGAATCAGAGCCATAAAATAAAGTGCTAGTCACACTTCCCGGGTTCAGCTGAGACGAAGAATTAATCTTTTCACTACCTGTTGAGGATCCCACAGGGAGACCAGATGGCTCTGAGTGCCACTGAACAGGTTGGAACAAGTTGCTGGAGCATTCAAAACAAATCATTTCACTTACGTGACAGAAGTCTCGCAAATACTGAAAAGGTTCTCGTTGAGCCCATGGGTCTTTAATTTTAAGCTCACGATAGAGTTTTTTTTTTTTATCCAAGAGACCTTCTTTTCCTCCCATGCAGCTAATACACTACAGCTCATTCTCGCTCACTTACTGTGATTTGACTAGGACTCGGTGTTTATCCAATCAGCGTCTGTCGCAGCTGTAGAACGATGGAGCCAGATAGCAGTGCCACGGACAGAAGTCACCCGAGGCGGGTGCTGGTGCATTATTATCGTCTCCATTCCACCACAGCACTCGAAAGAGATATCCTCTCTGTATAACTGAACGGTATTTCACCCATTTTCTAATACCATTTTCTTTCATTTTTAAAATGATTACGCCATGAAGGTTTATTCTGAAAACTGAATTTACTTTAATGCTGTGGATATGTTCGTTGTGTGAATATATTATATAGTTGCTGATCACAGAATATATTGTCAAACAGTGAAACTTGAGTGATATTTGACTGAGTACTTGCACTATCCTGAACAGTTGACCTGTCAGTCCTAAAATAATCTTCTCTTTTGTCCTATATAGCATAAACAATCAAGTGTTCCCAAGTTGGGTCCAAATATCCCAAAATAGTGATAGCTTTTTTTCAACTTGTCCTGGCAGTTTCACAGGCAGTTGTGTGGGTACACAATCAGAAAGGAACACAGAGCATGCATATGACCTGCAGGGTGTGTAGGTAGTGAAATTACCACTGCAACTGCTTTCTTTAATCAATCATTATCAGCTTTCTTTACTAGCAGGTCACAAACTCACATTTTACATATATAGATGGATTTAGTGACATTGTTGAAAAGCACGGTGATTTTTGCCAGGATTCTGGATGAGTGACTGATCAGAGAGGTGCTGTTCTCACTAGTTCTGCAGGAAAATAGACCAGCCACTCCTCTATACTCAACTAATTTGCCATCCACTGGATACTCATAAACACACACACACACACACACATACACCTTCCATTTAGTTCAATTAGACAAGTATCCTCTTTATCTCATTTACATTTCATCTTCAAAGCACAAATTTGCCCCAGCAGTATTGGATGTCTGTAGCACATATTGCCCAAACTGATTACAACACACTACACACCCATTAATAGATGAAAAAAGCTCCTACACTTTTCATTAGCGAAGCTACAACTCTTAATTTACTGAATCATCAATGTTGTATCCATCTGAGCATGACTTTTCAGTGTAAGGTATGATTTTATGATTTTTAAAAAAAGGGTAGTTTCACAAATACGAAAGTGATCATCTAAAGCATACAATACAATAGATCTCAAAAAAATAGCGTACTATTTTCATTTGAAAAATAATATCCTAAAACTATGGACATTTGCTGCAGTGTGAATACAGTGCAATGTATCATAAAGCTGTTTTGCTCATGTAAAACAAGGGATTGTTTGAGACTATGCGGAGGGACGGATTGTGAGTCTGGACAAGACATGATTAACTTTTTTGCTCTTCTATATTGCATAGATGGACATGAAAACGCTAATAGTCAGCTTCTAAAAATAGTGTAACATGGCCCCATTTTTGCCTTGTGGGGATCTTTAAATTTTCATGCCAATGTGACATAAAGGCACAAAAAAGAGTGAGCCTCTTTTGTGGTTCACTCACTCTTAAACTCAGGTGGGTCAAATGTGATGTCACTGCTTTAGAGGTCTGGAACAATCATGTTTCACAGCACACAATGTGCACAAATGCTGAAACACCACTCCTAATGCAAGTAGTAATGCTTGAAAATTTCCTGAATTCGACTTGTAATGCTGCAAGATTCCTTTCGTTGATAAGGGCACATAGGCCTACATCCGATTCTTAAACGCTTTCAAGAAAGGAGCTTAAAAAATAAAGTCCGGAATGTGAGGATGTACTCCGATAGATTCATAGAAAGACAACTCCATGCATAAAAATAGTGAGCAAAATCGTGGTTGGCATTCAGCCAGAAAGCCTCCTGGCTCCTTGAAGAGTGGGTGTTCTATCAGTGCATACAGAGGAGAAAAGGGCAGGGTCAGCACATGCTTTACCTTCAACCTCCCTTCTCTATGCTGAGTCTTGGCATCCAAGATGCAGGCTTGTGTCTCATAAGAGCATATTATGGAGCCCCCACAAATAAGCACGCAATCCTCCTCGTCCAAAAAAATGTTCTTGAGTGCATTTGCAAGCACAAGGCGTTCAACACAGAGCACAATTCACAAGAAGGGACTACTTCCTTGGAAATACTCTTACTGTGATACGAATGTGTTTGGGTATTGTGCCAAAATAAGAGCTTAGGCTCATTTACACAAGCAAATTTTTTTTTTAATTATGTTGAAAACTTTTGACATCAGTTTCTTCTGTATTTTAAGCCAATGGCTAAAATAATCCAATTTTTGTCTCAGATAAGACTAGAATTAAGCCTGAACAAAGCCTGTTTGACAATCTTGACAATGGCAGAAAATCTCTTTACAAAATGTCTGCAATTCATGGATTGTTCTTTTTTTCAGTGGGTGAGGAAATTTGGGCTCCTCATTAGCTGCTGATGGATGTGAATGTGAGAGATATGCCAAGATGTCCAAACTAAGGCACACATTGTCGTGCATCAGTTCCAACAGCTCAACCCTCAGTTGTAAACCAGCAGCTCACTCCTTAATTTATTCATATATGAATCAGAACCTTGACTCACGATTTACTGAGAGGTTTTGATTATTGACCTAGATTCAATCAACACTTGGCTTTCATGTTAGTCATGTTGGCCTTCATAGTTTCGCCAGTTCGGTTGTAGTATCATTTCACTTGTGAAACTGTGATAATGGGGGAAAAATCTCATGCTTGCAAAAGTCAAATTTAAGGACATATATTGACTGATGTGTACAGATGACAAATTAAAGGAAAAACCAACATAAAGTGTTTTAGTAAGGTGTTGGGCCACCACGAGCCACCAGAGCAGCTTCAATGCACCTTACAAGTTTCTGGAACTCTACTGGACGGATGGAACACTATTCTTCCTAATGATATTCCCTCATTTGGTGTTTTGATGATGGTGGTGGAGATCACTGCCTCACACGTCGGTCCAAAATCTCCCATAGGTGTTCAATTGGGTTGAGATCTGGTAACTGCGAAGGCCATAGCATATGCTTCACATCATTTTCAAACTCATCAAACCATTCAGTGACCCCTCATGCCCTGAGGATGGGGGCATTGTCATCCTGGAAGACACAACTTCCAGGATGACAACTTCCACCCATCAGGATATAAATGTTTCATCATAGGATAACTGATTTGCAGTGATCCTTCCCTCTAAAGGGATAAGTGAACCCAAACCATGCCAGGAAAATGCCACTCATAGAACAAGAGAGCCACTGGACCTCCTCACTGTAGGGGTCAAGCATTCAGGCCTGTACTGTTCACTTAGTGTATCTCACACATGCACTCGCCCACCTGTCAAGAATAAGGTGAAGGATGACTCATCTGACCATATCACATTTTCCACTTCTCTCTAGACCAGTCCCTATGGTTTTTCACCACTGAACACTCAAATGCATTCACATTTGTAATGAGGGGTTTATGCACTGCAACCCTACGATAATATCCCTTCCTACGTAGTTGTCGACAGACTGTTCTTGTTGACACAGTCTGATCACGTCCTGCATTAACATTCTCAGTCACCCGAGGAAGAATTGCTTTTATTTTTCCTTACATATCGCACTAATGCACAAGCATCACTTTTGCCCACAATTTCTGACCCGATTTACTGATGTCTTTCCCATAGATCTAAATGCAGATGTCACTTTAGTCACTGTTCCTATTGAAGCACTAGCCAGTTGAGCAATCTTTGTGTCTGAAGACCCTGCTGTCCGTGCCCCAATAATGAACCCTCTTTCAAAGTCACTTAGATCTTTTCCTCTTGCCATCTTGATCCAAAATTGAGGTCAACTGGGCCTGCTCAGAATTTTTATACATGCCACAGAGCATGATAGGACGTTAATGGCTTAATTATATCATGCAGTGCACCTGTACGGAAGCATCCGCATTTGTTGTGTTTCTCCACACATTTATTCAGGTTTTTCCTTTAATTTGTCACCCATCTGTATTTTCCATAGACTGTAGATGGAACACCATTAGATGTGAGGAAATGCATCACCATTTAAATGATTTGAAGATGGACGCACAGTAATTAGCCGGATTAGAGATTACATTACAGTTGCTATTTCTGCCCCGTGAATGGCTGATATTGGCATTTGTGAAGTTGAGCAGGCTAGATTATATCATTCAGACTTAATTTAGAGGCAAGTGGGTGATGGGTTATGTAACAGTAAAGCAGAAATCCAATGCATTCATCACTAAATGTGGCACATAGGGCCAGTTATATCAGATTGATGGTTATTAGATCAAAGCTTCATTTTTATCCTATTCCTGGTCACTGTATGGAGTAATATAAAGTGATGAGAATGTGGAGAATTTGGTCCTAATTTAGAGGATACATAACACTCATTAGTATGTTTTACAGCAGTCACAGACATTTGGATTGGTGTAGAGACCTAAAACCGAAAAATTTGACTGTGTGGTTTTGTGTAGGTTTGCGGGAAGACCACAGAAGATGAATGACTCATTTTCTAGCGCTTTGTAGCTTTGAAGGCAGAAACAATTTGGGCATTTTTGGCAGTCACTCAATTCCATGAGTATATTCACGAACCGCCAATTTAAAACAGTATTCAGATGATTAGCTGACCAACAGCAAATTAAACAATATGCCATTCAACCAATTAAAATCACATAGTGATTTATTCCCAGCGAGAAGATGGGGATTGGATGTCAATACATACACTGTACTAGAACATGGAAAAGACACACAGCTTTAATCAATGTAAATGTAGTATTCAGGCATATTAATGGAAAGCCTAGGGCCTAAAGCCTATATATTTAGGGGATGGTGCCATTTACAGATCTTTCTTTTCACAGATGTGGGAAAGCCTGCTCATTCCCAGTTTGGGAAGGGGGACAGTGGAGGACATTGGTCTCGTCAGAGCCTGGTTAACCGCTGGCAAATGACCTGAGGCAAACCACAAAGATCAGATCGATAGCTGAACATGCCTGAAATAACATGTAAATAATGACAGCGCTGGACCGCATGCACAGATTGAGTCAGATGGATGGAGGAAGGAGATGGACAACTAAGAGCCACAGGGAGCTGAAGGGGAGTGTAAAGCTTTCATATAATACAGCTGTGACAAAGAGGGGAGAAACCATTCCTGTGTGCTCCCTTTTATTACCAACAGGTTACATGTTCCTTAATGGGGACAGGAGCAAAGGGATGTCAGGACATGAAGAAGTAGCTCTGCTAGCGTGGAGCAAGGGGGAGGGGGGCAGTCACAGTCACAGAGACATTCTGTGAATAACGAGGCTGAAACAAAGGCACAGAGAAACAGGCGTAGTCGGAATGAAGCCCAGGCACTTTGAGAGGCTGGATGGTGCTACAGTGTTAAAGACAGTGGCAGGAGGGGGGGGGGGGGTTTCATAATCAAATCAGTGACTGTGCATGACAGTAGAGGAGTAATCCCTGAATATCTGATGCTAATTATGGAGCAGGGTGACCCAACCAGCCTTAAATCAGACCCTAGCTGCAACCCACATGGCACACAATGAAGCTCCTATTCAACTGGTATCCCTTAATAGCTGGGAATCATCATCCATTATTTCCAAATACGATGCTCAGGTGGCAATGTCTACCAAAGCAGCGGGTGCACTGAGGACATGGTTATCAGCCATGCCTGAATATTCGTATGATAATACAAGCTAGTAATGAGATGCGCTAACACTCCATGTTTCCGAATATGCTTTTTCTGTTGACTAAAGGGAGTGGAGATATCAAGCTGTGGAATATTTGCATGAGTTAATTTAATATAGCACACTCTCTTAATGGGTTTTTACAGAGATCAAATCATGTCTGCGTATGGTACATAGCAAAAACACATCACTCACATACATGATGATGAAATGTAATGCAATGACCAGTAATGTGACACACAGAAAGGTCTGTGTACCAACTGAACAATATGATATCATAATGATGTAAAATTAAACCGCCACTGCTGCCAATTACTAATTGGTGGCCTGGAGCATTTCCGATGAAGTAATTGGTGGGGAAATTGAGGAGGAGCAGAAGATGCAGTAGATAATATGGAAGATACAAAATTTATTGTGTGGCTGTTTGAAACTGGATCTGAATTCTGCATGTTCACACATTGTCAGAGGGTACATACTGCAAGTTATTACTGGTAAGGAATGAGAGTCTGTGGCCATTTTGGTCATTTCTGTCCAAATCCCTGAAAAATGTTAAACTCTCTATACTGTATAGGAATGGGCTAGCTTTGCAGATGCCATAACTGCCTTTCATTATGTAAACAAGCAATTCCATAGCATTTGTGACACTGTGTTAAGATAAATAAGTTCAACCATTACCTAAACACATACCTAAGCCCAAATAAATATTATAATTTTAATATTTAAGGACATTTTGTAATGCTGAGCTATGACCAATCATTTTAAGAAATGGAGGCTCTTTTTTAACTCAAAATTCTAGTATCTTTATTCTGGACTCCGAAACTATGAATTCAGTGTTACAGTCCCAAGTTTCTAGTGTACATTTAAAAAAATACTTGGCAGATTATGAAAAGTTTGAATTCAAAAGGAAACGCTTAAAATTTTATAAGAATAAATGATTGGATAAATACATTTTAAATAAATAAATAAATAAATAAATAAACAAATGTATAAGAATATAAAATGTTTTTCCTATTCCCTAAGCGTATAGATATTTACACTGACGCAGTAAATGAATAATTCATAATTTATATTATTCAGATTTGATCATGCTGATCATGATTAGTAGTGGGTGTAAGGGTTGAAACATGTTTTCAGATGACAGCTGGGGTTTCAATGTTCATGCATGACAAACACGATATATTACAGAAGCAAACGGTTCCCATCCAGACGTGAAGCTGCCTATTTTATCAGTCCGGCAGAAAGGCCCTGATGAAACAAACTGTGTCAATCAGGTCTGTCACAGAGTGACGTGTCTGAATATGCATCATGCATGCAGTGAACGTAACACAGCCTGCAACACTTGCAGACTCCCCCTATTGGTCACAGGGTGCAATGCAGTACAACAGACTTCACCCCTCAATACCAAATCACTACTGAGCTGCCATGTCTGCCAATGTCTATTTCTAAAAATAATTTACAGTGACAAAATAAGTCTGTGTCTTCCTTTCATTTTCAGATTACTAATATTAATAAGCAATATAAAGTAACTGGAAGTTCATTTATTTAAATTTTAAGTGGATATAATGTTAGTTACTCCCTCCTGTTATCTCTGTTTAACTGTATTTTGCTATACTGTTTTAGACACATTACTCAGTGCACTACCCTGTGTTTTCCTGCAAGAAAATCAATGAACAATTATAGCAAAAGGATTCAGACTGATAGATAGCAGGACCAAACACACTGGGCAGGTGAACAATTCCCCCCATGCGCGATTGCAGTCATTATTGCTCTTAATGTATTTATAGGGTCGGCTGATTAATGCAAATGAGGACAAGTGCAGTGCAGCTGGCAGCAGCAGATTGCACCTTGTGATGACTCATGGTCATGCAGCCGGAGCACAGGGCCTCTCCGTAGGAGATGGCTGCGGTGTTCATATGGGGCGCTATGGATACCCCTGGTCACGTGACCCCTCAACCCTGACTCAGATATCACCTGCATTGTTTCACAGGTTCACAGAGCCTGACGCTCCCGGGGTTAAATCAAATTTGTGCCCGGAATCTGCAAGCAGCACATCCGACAGTCCTAACAAGGGATGAATAAGGTGCTTCCTTACAAGCCCTCATTTTCAAAGGAAAGACATTCCGCATGCAGAATGACCCCGGCCGTGTGTTTGCCCAATAAATAGTGACAAAATGGCATTGCAGCAGCCTGTCCGATGCAGAGATGGACAGAGGAAACGGAAGGCAGTTTATACCAGACGCAGTACAGTGTACACAACCAAAGGGCATCAATAGGAGCGCTTTAATGCAGAGCTATGGTAAATGTTCTCCCAGTATGCAATTGTTGAGGCTGAAAAGAAAGCAGGAAGTCTCTTTCTGTGTCTATGATTCATATCTGAGGAAGACTGAATGCTGCCAAAAAGGCTGCATTTAGACTATTCGCACTCATCTCTGCTGGGCACACACTCTGAATCAGAGGAGCCTCTTGTCCTGTGAGTCATGCGAACTCCTTCTCCTTAGCGCCGTGGATTTGAGCCTTTGTCTCAAGTGCATGCTAAAGCCATGCTATGCTGCTTAGCATTACAGGTGCACACTGTGCAGGAGCTGCTCAAAGTGCATATCGCTGACGGAGGCCCCAGACATCATGCTCCAGGAAATAATTCTTTTAAGTGAAAAGTCACTCACAGGGGAACTGCCGCAGCTGTCTGCGCTAAGGTAATGGAACACCACATGGCTGAATCGAATCCCCTGGTGACAGAATGTTTCCCTGCCTCGTGGTCTCAGGTACTTCTCGAAAGAATAAACCAATTAGAGAAATATGACACAGCCACCAATGTAAGACCATAAAACAATCTTGATATAGTACACGAAAGATATATATCCGTGAGAACTGCTGAGAGCCACAGACACCTCTACGGTATATACTCTAAACAGGAGGATCATTAGCAGATTGAGTGGTCTGTGTGATACTGTAAGACTCTCCCATGTCTGTGCAGGTATATGTGTCTGAGTGTCCCTGTAAGGGAAACACACAGCAAAATGCCCAGTGTTTATTAAACTCTGAGTACTTATGAGTCCAACAGGGACAATGAACATTTTGCTGCTCACATGCAGTGATAACACACTCAGTGCCTGGGGCTTCACAATTCATGAATGAAGAAATTCTGGATCTGGTGTTGCTTCTCGGTTAAACCTTCCCCTGAGTCTGACAGTCTCATTTGCCCCCTTTCAAAATCCATATATTACAACTGTTTCAAATATGTCAGGAGCATAAAATAGTTTGTATCTGTACAGTAAGTGACACCAACAAAACTTCACGTCAGGACTGTATAAGGTCTCAGATATAGTGGAGCCTCAGAACCTCAGCAAGATAGGTACTGATGCAGTTCAAAGATAAAATCAATCAAATCAAAAGATAAACAATTCCCAATAGACGTAGCCTACTAACCTTTGTATATTAGTATCAATATGTTGTGCATTATTTTGTATTGTAATTTTCTTAAGACAAAATGAAATGACTGTCTTTAGGTTTGACAGAAACCATAATTAACTGAATTAATAAGACAACAGCAGGCACTGTCTAGAGTAAGGAGTTAATGTGGCTATTTATATTATGGCTTGGGGATTTTTGCTATCATTGAGAATCAGCTTTCATTCTTTGCAAAGGCAGCCATTAGAGGGGGCGTTGAGTCATTTTGGTGGTCCCGTCTTTCGGAGCGTCACTACTGAACACAAGGAGGAACCACATCAGGTGCCAGCAAAGCCACACCCTCCAGCTGTCCCTGAGGACCCAGAGGAGTCATTACAGATTGACCCTCTCTGTGCCCTTCCAACACAACCATATTCATAAATATCTGTGAGCTGGCAACCCCCCCCCCTCCCCACCGGCCCTTACCCCTGCTGGTCCGGTGAAAACACAACGCCCCGGGCGGGCACTGGGATTCGTTTCCCACACGGGGTCAATACTGATGACACGGCAGGCGGGAGTGACGGGCGTCTCTCTCTCTCCACGCCGCCCGGCCCCGCGGGACGGTACATCAATACGCCGCTGCCTCCGTCACCAGGGAGACAAAGCCCACATGCACTCCACCAAAAGAGGAATTAATAATGCATGGAACATCCATTCATATGCCGCGCATAAAACCCAGTCCCTTTTCACCGGGCGGCAGTTCTGCAGTGCGCTCAAAGAATGTTGAACTGAGTCCCCGGCTCTAATGCAGCTCCCTCAGCGACGCGCGCGGCAGTTTAGGAAGGAGTTAGAGTGACATGGCAAACACCTACACACCCCCTCCCTTGAGCTGCACAGGTCTGCCATATTAAGAAACTGCCATAGGATCCCACATGTTTCCTTTCACAGTGTAAGAAAATGTAACCTCCACTCTGAAGGCACTTCAGGATCGGAAGGTACTCTGACAGGGAACGAAGACCATAAAAATATGCTCCGTTAAAAAGTTATTCAGAACTTGCAGAAATACAAACTTCTTGAGCACAGAAATATTTTCCAAATACCCCGCTGTACTCCATAGAGCACATGTAAAACAAATAAGCATAAAAATAAACTTAGCAAGGAAAACCGCAGCAACAGACATCACCTTTCAAAGTAGAGAGTAGGTTGTAGCTGCTTTGATGGGAGTCAGACCTCAGTGTACAGTAACATCACAACAACAGGAGTCAGTGCATTGATGTGCCCAAAAAACATCAAAGGTAGTGCTGATGCGTGGCTTTGCCTGCACATATTTGCGCATCAGGTTGCCCTTCGCTGGCAGTGCGGTGGGAGAGAGTGTGTGTGCGTGGAGCCAGCCTACAGTGGCTGCAAATGGCATCTACTGTGACACACTGAGGGAGGGAGGGAGGGAGGGAGGGAGAGAGAGAGAGAGAGAGCGAGCACCAGTGAGAGAGAAAGAGAGAGAGGCTGAAAACTGCCACAGAACTGGATCAGATAGCAAAGATAGAGAGAGAGAGCAAGCACGAAGAGAGAAGAAGTGGAAGCTATCTTTTTAGTTTTAGAGACTTTTTTTTTTTTTTTGGCAGATTTCTGCTCGCTGCGGCAAAACACGCAGGCATACAGGATCAAAGAGGACGGATCCCAGTGGTTGAGGATACCATGTGGTTTTCATGCCAGGAAATTATCACCTAGTTCCCTCTTCTAAAGCAGAGGTTCTGGGGTGTCGATTGCTTTTTGGAGTGTGACCTTTTCTCATTTTTAATTTCTATTTTCTTTCATAAAAAAAGAAAAAAGAAAACAGGGGTGAGAGTGATTGTGATTCAGAAGTTTTCTTACTGAGAAAATTAAATATTGATGGAGATGAAGAAGCTCAAAGGGGTTTTGCATCTCTGGCTCAAATGGATGGAATGGTTTTACCCGTGAGAGTCTGAAAAGACCCAGCCGAACCTTAAGCGAGGAAATGCTGCAGTTCGGCTAGCCGGAAGAAGAGAGAAAGAGGATACTGCACCTACAGAGGGTGAACCAGGGGGAACTCGCAAGGTAAGCAGCACTTGCAAACTTTAGTTCGGTGTGCTTTCGAACGAGGAACTTCCTTCCCCTGCGAATGCCGTTCTGCTCGTCCACAGCCTTTGCGACCCATTAGAACACATGATCCCTCTGTCACTGTAAAACAGAGTTCGGCTTCACTTAAAAGGCTCAGCCGTGGGCTAGCGCGCGGTGAGCTCGACACAAATGTCAGGTGTGCGGTGCTGAGACTGGCATCCTAGCAACTACTGCATAACTGTAGGACAAGGTAAAGGCTGCCCACAAGAAAACCTGTGCAGCGTCTGCTCCAGGGCTGCGAAGGAGCCAGGTAAATTAACATATAATACAGCGGCACTTGTGTATTCAATCAGGCTGTGTTCTTGATACCTGAATGATTATTTCTGCTTGGAATGAACCTAGGAGTAACAGGTCCTCTCTGATGCGGTTCTCCTGTAAGTTATTTAGTATAATATTATTGAACAAAATATGCCCATATTTGCATGCATATTCAATTATTACTCTTGAAAATTCAAGAGAATGTGCCAGTGTCATTTCTTTGTACTATAATACTTATCAGAATATAGCCTTACACTGTACTGTGGTTATAATTCTTTTAAAGCTTTTCCGTGAAAGTTTTATACTTGAATGCCATATTGAGCTACATTCAACCAGTGTATATATATGATATTTCACATATTTAAGAATAATTTATAATAAATTTATTAGGATCCTTGATCTGATGTGATCCTGTATTTAAAGAAACCAGCAATAGCAACAGGTTAGGAGCAATTCTACTTGTTCTGCCTGATTGCTGTTTTTTTTTTAATGACAATGAATGAATGAAATAATGGAGCACTTAGGATAGGATGAATAATTAGGTTGTTCAGTAGCTAACCATCCCTTTAGAATTCTGTACACCATAACACAAAAAGACTTCATATACCTTATCTTAATTTCCACATATCACTGCTATTCAGTATATCACTGGTATATGGGTAGAGAATTGTGTTCTTAGTTCTAATGTTAATATTGATTTTTAAAAAGCTATACTTTTTTTTAGATACATGCCACATCATAAATATAAATATCAATTTTTTAGAGACATAGTCTTATTGGTCTCCCAGTAATTATTTCAATATTTTGCGAATGAAAAAACATATTTTAATGAATTAATTAAAAAAATTTAGCATTTTCCCTTTGTACATTTTAAGAATGTCAATCTTTAATTTTAATCATACTAAAATGAATCTTAATATCGGCCAAGGGACCACAGATGAAAGTGGGCTGTTCAGATAACCCTTGCATACTTTGCCTCGATGCAGTTGCTGACATGTTGATTGGCGTTCACTCTGCATTCTGACTAAATGGAATTTTTTATAAAGCTAGCACCAGCCATTATTGCATTTTTTTCAGTGTGGCTTTAGAAGAGAATGGATGTTCAAAGGGTCAGGGCCATCTAAAATGGTGTGTCAACTTACAGCCTCAAGAGGGTGAAATCAATAGTCCACCCATTATGATTCTGCATTGACGCTGACTACGCATGCAGCACCAGTTGTCCAGCAAAGACAGGAGGCAGAAGTTTCAGACTGTTTACAGTACATAGTGTACAGCACTTCAAAGTTGCCCTCTAGTGGAGATGACACTTATTGTCAGAACTCATCAGTTTTTGTTACGGTCTAAATCAAGTGTGACTTATATAGCATGTCAACAGTAAACAATATAACTTGTGCGTGATGGTCATGTGGAAACATCACTGTGATAGGAGTGAAGAGAAATTTATGAACAAATAGATGTCAATCACGATTCAATTGCTATATGCCGTTGAACCCTTTTGATCGCAATGCTGCCTCTACACCATGATGCACAGTATGATGGGTCATTTTAACCAGTGTGCATGGCTGCACACTGTACAGACCCGCATGCTCCCAATGTCAGAGCAGAACTCGCCGCTCGTGCTCACTGGACTCCTGCATTCGTGCACGCGCACGCACACACACACACACACACACACACACACACGGCTTTGGCACTGAGCGAGAAAACTATTTTTAGTTCCATCCATTTCAGTAAAAATCCATCAGTTTCACTTACGACTACCAACAGAGCTGAGCAGGCAGAAGTACACAAATTACGTGCCGGAGCAGGATGCTCAGCAAATGCTCTTCCCCTCCTACTTATCTCACATTGTCAGTTTTCTGTATCAGAACAGGCTTACATTGTTTTTTTTTTAACAGATTATCTACAATGATTTGGGAAAAGTGGAAGCTGTCAAAAGTACATTTCTGTTCCTAAAAAAACTCAGTAGCGTCTGAACCAGCGAGCATTGTCAAATGGGTCACAGTATAAAATGTTAATGAGAGAATTTCAAGTTTGCTTTAGCTTATACACTGTGGATTGGCCATTCATTCACACAAGGCTGAACCAAGAGATATAAGGGACTTAAGACTTGTAGGATATTTGAATTTCTCAGGGATATAGTGGTGAGTCATAGGAAAATACCTATAGGAAAATCAATCTTGTACTGAAGGCCGCTCAGTCTACACTGAGTGGTATCCATGACGGAGTGGCTGGGATTCCGGGAGAAAGACGTTCCCGCTCAGGTCTTTTTTCGGTCAGACATAACCGCTGAGCTTTGGGAATGCGTCACGGAAAACGCAATGAAAACGTCTTCCCCGCCGATGTCGCGACCCCCGGCCTCCGTGGGGAGCGCTGTGAAGGAACGTTCCTGCGGGACTGTGTGTGTTTTTCCTGCGTTCGCTCCCAAAGGGGGGGGGGGGGGGGGATGTGCAGCTCTGAGATCCCAAATGGCGCTCCGCGGGCGAGTACGGGGCCCTGCCTGCCTCCCGCTCTCCCCGCTGAGCTGACGCGACCACCCCCCCCCCCGCCTCGCGGCGCCTGCGCCCTCTCTGCTGGAGCCGGTGCACTCGCACTCTTCCCACAGAGACCCGAAGCGCCTCGTTCCTTTTCCAGGACTGTGGGTTTGTCACAACCGCATGTGGGATTCTGAAAGCCCAGAGACGTCCTCCACAGCCCCCTCACACACACCTCGCGCAGCCAGATTCTTTGACAAATACGCCACAAGGAGACGAACCCACACACACACACTCGTTCACTCTCGCACACAAGAGCAGCGGAGGTAGCAGATAGTAAAATGTCAGTGTTAATTCAACAGTGTTTACATACTGAAAGGAATACATGTATTATATCAGTGTAAAAGTTTAGTGTTGTTTTAACACTTCATACTTTTATGACACAATCCCGCACTGTTCAATGCATGTGCGGTTTATTATTGGTTGTGCTGTGACAGCCTTTACATTACTGTTTGATGAATGGCTAATACGCTAACCTACAGAAGTGTCTGGCAGACCCATCATTTTAACAGAGCTGGAATATGAGAGGACTACTGTACTCCAACACATGAACACATCCAAAGCATTTTATAAGGCTTCAACATCCCACACAGCAGTAAAGTATGTGGCAGCCCAGTTCATCTAAATGCAGTATGGTATTCAATCAGCTCCAGCTCACAGGTTTCTCATCAGAGATTTAACATGAGGCATGAAACCACAATAAGCACAAGTCCACACACACGCACACATATGCACACACGCACATGCACACAAATCACACACGCACACGCATGCACACACACACGTGCTCACACACAAATAGATTACATGCATTTACAGATAAATATATATTTATTTGTGGCTCTATCTTTGTTCCAGTGTCTAAAGGCTCTTTAACAGAGACCTGAAGGCATTTCTTTTGTGATGTCAGGTGCATAGCTGAGTTTTACTTTTTTTTCCGACTACTGATGGGACACAACATGATACGGACACCGCTGCTCACAATAAGGGGGCATGGTTACACGTGTTGTGGGTAACCAGACACCCGAGTGCAGGAACTCTGTGTCTTCAATCCATACACTGTACTCCAGCACACCCCCAAGATGGTATCTCATTACACAACAAGCAAACACGCATGAGAGCTGACCTAACTGTGTCTGCCTAAAGCAGGGACCCCTTAATGTGGTGTGCCCAGACAGGCTTTTATAACCTCAGGACAGACTGCCCTGGCTGCAGCTGCAGAGTTTGACCGGGTTGCAGTGTGCGACTCGTTCATTGGCCATAGCCTCTGAACGTGAGTGACTGACCGTGTTGTAGCGCGTGCAGCTGAGACACTTTGGTGGACCGGGCATCTCAGGGAGTCAATAGGCACACAAGTAGGAGGATAAACCACTGGTGCCTTTTGTTATGTGGGAGATAAAGAGGTCCTTTATGGCCAGTGGTACAATGACCCACGCTACACACACACACACACACGCACACACGCAAGCATGCACGTGCTCACGCACATGCACATGCACATGCACACGCACACACACACACACATACACATACGCACATACACACACCCGCATGCGCACACACACACACACACAGTCAGGTGGAGAGACCCTGACCTTGCTTTGCTGATCACCCAGAGGCAGAGTGAATTAGGCTGGGCTGGCGATCTCAAACTGGGCACATGGTCTCAAACTAAAAAAAAAAAAAAAAAAAAGATCTTGCTAATAAGCACACAGAGGCTAATAAAGCCTTTGTCAATCCCCAGGATCAGTGACGGTATTCACGTGGAGGGGAGTAGCGTGTCAGGGCGTTGGACTGAATACACACGCATGTGCCGTACACATCTGTTTGCAGAAATGCAGACACAGCTGTGTTTTTATCTTATTTTTGACACTATCCTATAAATGTAAATGTACTATCCAGTCATACACTGAGTGACAACTATAACCAAATGCTGAGCAGACGAGGAACATCTATCTCCAAATCAAATTTTAAAAATAAAGAAAAGGATCATTTTAAGAATTTTTATTGCAAGGTACTGTACAGCAGATTCCCTTAGCTCTGGCAATGGAAATGATGATTATGTCATATTCTTCCTTTACAGAGCTTGACACTTACTGAAGCAGGTTAAGCACAACACTCTAGGGTACAAGGTTATCACCCAACCTTGCATTTTCCAAGCAACCTGCAACCCAGTTCCATGTCACATTATCACTAAATAACCACAATGCTTCACTGAAGTCTGATAGCTCCTAAGATAAACTGCCACAATAATCAATGTGCCACAATACAGTTAAATAATCTCTGTGCCACATAGCAGGCAGACAGATGTCACAGTATGTCACATCACTGTCAGATGCCGGAATCTAATCTTAATGGGAAACAATAACAAGTGACAAAAGTTAAGACAAAAGTCACACAGCAAAATTAATTACTGTACTTTCAAGCACATTCTCTGTTATGTCTCTGTTATTATACAACAAAACACCGCGGTCAGTTTGACCTTTTTCAATATTTCACATGCAGTGAGATAAGCAGCTGAAGTTCTGTTCCTGGGCCCTGTTGGTATTATTCCAGTTTTACTGTGTGGTTTTGATTTCTCCACACAGTGGTGTGCAATGAATGGCGTTTTAGATATTTGCAAAACACACTGACTATACCAGTATTTTGGGTGTATTTTGGGCTTATGGTCTAGCAGACAATACACTTACTCAACATAAAACAATAAACATTACTACAGGGACCCATGGGGCTTAAGAGCCTGCTGAGCTTCAGAACTAAGGAGGAAAGAACAGACACAATATAAAAACTGACATTTATGTTTATAATGATGAATAAACACAATATAATTAATCTGTTAATACACGTAACCCCTGGAAAGATAATATCACTGTTCAAGCAGCTTTTTGAAGGTAACTGAAACCTGTTTTCGTGCTTTAAATGGTGATGCCTGTTTGCCTCCATACCCATCATAAAAGCCAACTGGTCATCACAAATTCATCAAAATTTCCTTCATTGCACATAAAAACTATCTGAGCTAATCGGAAACCTACACTAAAAGTGAAATAACATCAAAAAGTCACTTTAATGTGTTTAAATTGAATTAACGTTTCTCAGATGTGCCAACAATGAACTAGATAAGTTTTTTAAGTTCTCTCATTTCTTAGAAATGTACTGTCGATAGTTGCTTGCTGGCAGTCATAATAAAAAGACAATTCAAAATATTTATTTTAAAATATTTATTAGAACAATTACTCTTTGTAATGGTATTAGCTTGAAAATACATGGAATTATTTAAATATTTTTTTATATGTTTTGATTACAACTTTTTACATATTTTGGGAATCCAGATGCAGCCATCACAGCGAGTCTGGCAATCAAATTGTTGCATCTAAATGAGTGTCCTAGCATGCTTGCTGACATGACTTTGTGGCATAAAGCTCAAATTCAGAGGAGTCTGAGAAGGCCTTTTGCTTCTAAATGCAGCACATCTATAATCATGGTATGTGGAGTATATGCATTTGTTTTTTCTAAATATACAAACATTTTCTATTTATTCATTAAAATAACTTCAAAATGTTTTGCACTACCTAGATGTTGCATTTAATTTCTTGAGCATTATCAGTGCAACAGGTACAGTGCATACTTTGATGACCAGACAGGCCATTCTGCCCAGTAGTGTGTAGCATTAACATTATTTACAGGAAGAGAAAGTAGACACTAGCATGCATAAGAAGAGAACCTAAACGCCATAATCCTGATCTATTTAATAACTGAAAGTGAATAAATTCAGAGCAGGCTGATGAAATGCACTCAGAGATTATGATATGATTATGATACAGTGTGTGTTCTAAGAGACGTGCTTCTCCTCTCTGGGGGGTTAAAAATGCCTGTGTGATGAATGGGGTGGTGGAGGACAGTGCGGTGTTCAGCTCACACCCTGCTGCTTTTCAGGTGACTCGGCCCTGTTGTCCCGTTCCCGTCTCTGGCTGCGTGCACAGTGCATCACTCTTCTCTCACGTTAATTACATCATTAATCTCGTTAACTGCGGAGAAACAGCCCTGTGCTCAACATGAGACATTTTTATTTTGGAGGCATATACCACTGTCCTGGAGTCTCTGTAAGGCTGTTAATCAAGAGTGACCGAGATCTGTAACAGGACAACATTAGGCAGACACATAGGGGAGGGAGGGAAAAAAACAAACTCCATGGGAAAATCAGGACTGTGCTCCTTCAGCTGCTCATAAAATAGTTTTAATCAGCCCACTGCAGACAGCCCTCTGCCTTCTCACACACAAGCTAATGAAGGGATTTCCTGACAAAGATGGCACCATCACAATAAAACAGCACCTTTACCAGAGGATGACACCTTGAATGACTCAGTTTATACGGCCCCGTTGAAGAAGTCCATTTATATATTTTCTAGGTCCCTTGAGCATTATTATTACGAGAAAGCATATTGTACGATGACTCTCTTCCAGAATCAGTAAGTCCATTAGTACAGTAAGTTGATTATAGACACAAATGGAACTTGTTATTGTTGGAATATTATGGAAAAAGGGATTATACACTGTCATTCAAGCCACTAATTAGTAGCAGTGAATTAGACCCAATACTCCATTTGATCTTATTTGTTACACAATTATATTTTACTAGATGATTTATCATAAGCTACAAACACACACCTGGACTTTTAGAATTGTGTGTGTTCATTAATATAGACCACTATAAAAATCAATATTCATTAACTGCATATATTTTTCACAGGTATGTTGATATTCCATTACCTGGCTGAATATTTAAGAATTCCCAAACTAAGAGCATTCAACCTGATAATCAGTTGAGATTTCACAGTCTCATTTTGAAGTTGGTTAAGTAAAAAGTAAAAATCTATTTTGAGTACGGTAACTGATTAGGAGAGGTGCTCTATTATATACAAATTGAGGCATAAAAGATGATGTGTCATTAATAACATTTCAGTTGAAATAATTACCCTAATGTGTGCATGTTGTGCTGCAAGTAACAATGGGTACAAGGCTATGGAAAGCTGCTCCACCAATCTGTTAATAAAGCTGCCAGCTTTGAGCAAGCGAGAATTCTGTGCTGTTTGTTCTGAAAAACATTCCCCTTCTAAACTGCAGTTATGCGTGAAACAGAAAATATCGGACTATGAATTTCACTCTTTAAATGCAAATGCAAAAATGTGCCAGTCGAATATTTATTTAAAATGCACATATTTTTGCAATTATCAAGTGGCCTTCATATTGCCTGAAAAAAGTATATACCGTAACAAAAAGAGGCGAGGGAGGCTTCAGGCTTGGTTCATATTGTTTTATCATTTAACTTGTTCCGGCAGGTCCAGTGCCCACGTGTCCCATACACTGCTACGGCTATTGTTAGCAGTGTATGAAAAAAGACTATATTTGTAGCACAAACAGTGTCTACAGCGATTGTTAGTAAAATGAATTTCTCTCTGTAAAATGAACAAAGAGTATAAAGTAGTAGCAAGAATCTATTTAAATGAGTTACATGAGTTTGTATTGAATTTACTTAAATGTGTTTGCATTGAATAATACTGAATAACAGAAATCAGGGCTGCACATCTGCAAAGGCCACAAACACACTCCACTCTCTGATTCTCATCCTTTTACCAATGCCTACATTCACGAGGATGCTTTTCACAGTCAAAATCCTCCAACTGAACAAATTTCTCAGCCAATTACTACAGTATTGCAAATTTTAGACCAGTTGGGGAATAATAAATCATGAATAAATAAATAAAACAATAAATCATTTTAGCTATTTCCTGAAGATAAATATTATTTTGGTTGTCAGTAATTGAGTATCAGTTCTCTCTTTCTAATGTGCACAGTGATATGGTGTTTATGAAACTTGGTAGGTTAACTGCTGGCATTTAACATCCGTAGGCAGACAGAACCACTTTTAACTCGAATTTGGCTGCTTGTGCACGTCATTCAGTTTTTCTCTCATTTTTTCTCTCTCTTTTCAACCGCCCTGTGGGAGAGCCCACATTTAGCCCTCTGGGACGGAGTGCCTCCGGCAGCTTCACAGCACCGAAACACAAGCCCCAAAATGAAAGAGAGACGGGATGATGGTGGGATGTGTGTGTGACCCTCGTCCTAACAGTGCATAGCTGTATTAATGCGGTTTCAGAATAAAATGGATTTTGACCAGCCGCAGCTTGCAGAAACCAACAAAGCCAGTACAGTTGGACGGCTCTAAACAAATTAATTTCACGTTCACTTGTTTCAGTGCTCTGTAAATCTGATATCACACCAACTAAACTGGCAGGGCTTTATTGAAAAGCGCAACGACAAATAGGCTACTTCCAGAAAACTGGAGGATCTCTGCAGAAGTGATACTGCAGATTTCATGAGTAGAGACCTATAAATTGGAGTGCAGTTAATCATATCTATTTTTAACGTAGCCGTACATTTAAATATTATACAGTAATGTAAAACATAGAGGAGTAGTGTACAATCCTCAACAACTATGTTTCACTGTAACTATTGTATGATTTACCGTAAAATAACCCTGCCTCAGTGGAATTGCTAGTTCCGTTTGATTTTAACTACTGTTGGCATTAAGTATGTGGACTATAGGTACGTCACACTCTCTGCAGATGTAACGGTATTTGCTACACTCTATACAGGGTGTGAGCGTTGATGAGAGAACCGCGCTGTAAAGGTAAAAGTAATCTGAGCGTGAGAACAGTCACAGTCATAAGTGCTCCTAAGTGCCACTTCACTGAGGAGCCAGAATAGCATAGTACCCCAGACTCTCACACTGCCACCCACCACCTCCCACCCTCCACTTCCCCAACACATGCACACGTGTGTGCATGTGCAGATTTGCAGTCATGCACACGGCATGTAGACCCATGTAAAATAACTTTAGATGGAGGCTCCTAAATGCTCCTCAGCTTACACTTTCATTGTAGTGCACTGTATTCTATATCTGGGTAAATTCTGAGGAAGAAAGTTTGCACAATGGTGGTTTTGGAGCACCCGTTTTGAAAGCGTTGTTTAAGAGTATTTATGAGCCTCCTGCTCCTCCCTCCCAAGGGATCAGGAATCGGGGATCAGCTTATGTGTGTATTTATGTTGATGTCTGGCATGCCAGCATCTTTACAGCTTAAATGGCATGAATATTTAATGCACATATGGCATGGAATTCTCAGCACTAATCTTCTCCATGAGAAATTAAGTTACAGTAAATCTTTTCCCTTAAACACTGTCTGGATATATATATATATATATATATATAATCACTCACAAACTATGGACAAGAAAACAATCCTGTGGCATGTATTTAATCAATATTTGTCCTTTACTGTGATTTACAATTAAATACAAGTTTCTGTGCAACCACAGTTTGGCAAGTTTCGAAATGAAAATTAACTAGCCAAACTTGTGTGTTTGAATAAAACCAAAAAACTGAAGCCCGGCAAGTTTGCATAACCAAGTATGTGGGTTTGTAAAATAATGTTGTAAAATTCAGAAGTGATGTTAGTTTCATAAAATGAGTAAGCATTTTAGCTAGCTTACTGTAAATTCATATTATCTTCCCTCTGCTTTCAGTCTCCACACAAAAGATAATGTTAGGCTCCATATCCAGGGAATGATCACACCCATGTTAAAATGTTTACAATAAGCTACTGTAAGTTAACTGTGTAGAAAGCAGTCCACACATCTAACGAGACGCACAGTTGTAGGCAGCAAATGCTAGCTAACTTGTGTTAATATTTTTACTGTGTTGTTGTGTAATGTTACTGAACCACAGCCTATGGCTTGGCAGAACAATGTTCTTGTATTTTATTTATTAATAATTAATAACTGATTGTAATTATACTCCATATCACTTTTTTTAAAGCTGCAAACATGTTTGTATGTCTACTTTATAACTAAACATTTTAATCCATGCCTTTATTTCAACATTTCTAAAATATAGCATTTGACAGGAAAAACTTGTAGAAGACATTTGGAGGTGAGAAACAGGCTGTGTAATTGCTGAATCTTGATTCATGTTTGATCTGTAATGCCTAGTTTGACAGTTTGATCTGAGTTTCATGAGCCAGGTGCAGCGGCACTGTATGAAATCATTTGCATAGAGAATATTTTATGCAAATGAGATGAACACAGCTACTCCACCCACCCCAGGAAGCATTTTTCCAAACTGTGCAGTAGGCCAGAGCTAGGCTGAAACAGTGAGTGCGATTACTCTATACTGATATTATTCCCATATTATAGCAGCAATAAGGCACGAGAGGCCGTGCTGTAATGTGAATAGTCATGGCTAAAGGAGCTGCACTCTGCTTCGGCGTGGTCCCTAACAATGTCCTTTAGCCGTGACCATATTCACAATATAACACAGCCTCTCGTGCCTTATTGCTTAATTAAATCATTATCCGTTCATTATTAGTACTGTCACTGATTATACAGAGAATGAGCTCGCTATCTCAGCAGCTGATGTCAGTGGATCGTGTTTTTGTTCCCTCTCCAAGAGTGTAGCATCTGGGTGATTGCTGCACTGGAAGAAAAGGCATGCAGAGGTGTCCCCTGGGAACCAAATCACACAGACACACTCCACTGGAGGGCCTGGCTGCCGTGACAACCATGGCCCCCATATTACGCACCAAAAAACCAGAAACAATCTGTTTTCGCAAGTTATTCACATATTTCTGCAATGTAGTTACAAGGCATAGTTACGCAATCTCTGTGGGGGTAGGGGCGCAGAGAAAAAAGAAAACACAAGAACACTGATGAATGCATTATGAGGGAAAGTCTCTAAAAATTATGATGGAAAATCAAGGCACGTGATTAGCCTGTTTGCCTTTTATTCATTCAATTTGTAAATCAAATAAATGCATTATTGTCACATTTGCAGATAACTAGGTCTCCTACAAAATCATCTTTGAGGTATGCTGAGATATTAGCTATTTACTATCAATATTACTTCCTTCAGTCATGATTTCAGCCAAGTGCGCATCTTACTTATGATTATGGGTATCGTGGGTATGAGTGCTGGGGTTTATTGCACTGCATCCCCTCCTCCCTCCTCCACTGCACACTGAACATCGCTGCTGAAAACATCCTGCAGATGAGCCGATATATCGACAAGCTTGCGAGAATACTTTGTGAACTTAATTATGGATGTAAACCCATTTAAAAGAACAGCAAATCTTGCTGAACTGACAAACTTGTCTGGACAGATGCGAGTAGCACCTGTGGAATTTAATTATCCTCTAGCTCCGGCTGCAAGAGCCAGAGTGATTAGATGCTGTATACGATATGATATTGTTTAATTAATGTTTAAATAAATCCAATCTAAATATCCATACTCATGCATTCATTTATTTTACACCAATCTGGCTGCTCTGATGAAACTAAAAATGTCAAGGTTTCTGAGGTCCAGCTGTCAACTCACTGAATATACTGCATAGAGGAAAGAAATGTCCAGTTTGAGGTTGTTATGATTACACCTCTGTGTTCAGTTTTCCTCTACAGGGACTGAAGGAGGACAGAAAATGCTGCATCCTATTAAACATGTTCCTTGTTAGATTAAACATATTAGGATATTAACCTATTATGTTCATGGGTGGGCGAAGTCAACAATTCAATTCTATATTGTTCAATAAATCCACATTCCAAATGGTTTAAAAGGTTTGGAAGAACATTTATATTTACAATTACACATGTTAATTGGTGGTTTATCATGCGAGGATTTTTCTCAGGAGAATACTGCCTAGCGCCATCATCAGGAAATGCACGTGTACGCTAGCTGGTTATGGTCTCAGCTTTCGGAACATGCAGTCCCTATAATCTGCACTAATAGGCAACGCGGTCGAGATAACGCGGTTTCTGCCGTTTCTTAGCATGCAAGAGCTCGCTCTGGGTAAATCCCTGTTGATCTATTGTACCCTGGAACACATTGTGGGAACACAGGGTCGGTAATCCCTGTCAGGATCTCCAGTCAGACTGAGCCGCTAACACGTCTACAAGGTGAGGAATGTGAGATAGCCTCCAGCTGGCCAAAGCGCTCGGTGCCGTTACATAACCATCAGGCTAACATCTGTGTCTAGCATCCCAATTTGGATTCTGTTTACCCAGTCATTGAACAATCATATGTTAAAAGGTTTTGCGCAATTTATCACTCGTCAGTTGCAGTGTGATGTATAAATATTGTGTCACTTGCATCTGTACACTTTGGGTGAGCTCAGCTTTGACTCAGAGAGTAAAATTACAGTAGCATTGGAGAGTGTCTTATGGGAAGAAGCATGCAATGTTTAAGAAACCCGACCTTGTGCAAAAGGGACAATGGTAACAATGGGTTTCTGACAATAAAAATCTTGTAGACCTCCTTGTATCTATGCATTCTACCGGATAATCAAGGAGTAAAACCTACAGAAGCAGCTTTTAGTTGCTACAGCCTCAGACTCTGGAATAAGCAACCAGAGGATCTTGGGGCGTTAGAGGCTACTGTCACTTTTAAACAAAAACTCGAAACATACCTTTTAGCCTGGCCTGCCCTTACAGTGCTTCGTAATGCTCTTTGTTCTTTCTTTGTCTATTACATGCTTTTACCACATATTTTATTTATGTTAGTGCACTACTTTTCAATTACTTTCATTTTATTTCTCTTATTTTATTGTGAAGTGCACTAAATGTGCTATAAAAAGACTGATTTATTGACTGATTGATGAGAGAATGACATAATATCTTTAAACCTTTCTGTAAGCTTTTCTAACATAAACAGAATAGCCAAATCAAGATCAACCATTTTATAAAATAATGATTGGTTACATATTGTATAATACCCAAAATTGCTTTCATTTCTAAAATCCTCTTTTTCATTTACAATTCACAAGCTTGACCTTAATCTGTGCATAAAAATGCATCTTTTCATTTACATAACTGTTTTAAATTGTGTTAATGTACCAAACCTGCAAATGTGGCTTTACATTTTTTTATATATTAACACAATAAATCAGATGAAGCTATAATACTTCCATAGTCAATAAGATGACATTCCTGATATACACCTGACATTACAAAGACTTTTATCAGTACTGCTATCAACCTATTAATGAATGTTTCTCTTCAGGTCAAATGTTAAATACATCTTTTTTCACATCTATGATTATTTTGGTCCTTGAAAATAATCTTTTTTTCAGGCCTAATCATTTTGAGGAAGTGAAAAAGTTACGCAGTATAATGAGTAATACTGAGAAGGGAATATTTTGGAAAAGCATGTTGGAAAATATGCAGGAACATTGTAATAAGACGACAAACGGTATGTCCGAGTTCCCCATTTGCTTTCTTGATGAATTTAGAATGTTAAAAATATCATTACACATTTATTTTCTTTTAATAATGAATAAAATGACATACAAAGCCAAAAAGCATTTAAATATATAGCTATATTGGTCAACTTTAATTTATTTATTATTGACACTTTATGCTAAATGCTGCTGAATAAAAGGAAAATAGATGCTTTCATTCATCCATGAACTGATGTGCAATTACGTGTAATTACCCTTGATGGGAAGTCTTCATCAGAATCTTGCCACAGGAGGACTGAATTACAGGCTATAGAAACCTGTTGCTGAAAAAGAAGGTCCCCAGGTTCAATTGCTCACCTCTTCCAGTACATATTTAAAATGTTTTCTAAGATGTAGTCTAACAAGCCACACTGGATAGAGGCTGGATAATTATGCCAGCCATGGAATCAACAGGCTTCATCTATAAAGTCAGCCATTCTTCTCTACAGCTGAGTGTGGTTTTGTATTCAGATTTACTTGTGGAGGCCCATGTCAGTGCAAAGGTCATTAATACAACTCAACTGACTGATTGGCTCCATTTACTTTTGCATCACCCAAACATGGCGTGAAGAACGAAATAAACAAATGTGTCTTTGCTGAGGCGATATAAAATCAGTGGATGCAGAGCAGGAACTCCTTTTAACCTCTCAGGCACATTTATCAAGCAGTTCCAGAGGTCAGCTCTCAGTTGCAAAAAATGTCTTAATCTGACACACAGCTTAATGATTTCTCGTTAAATGGCTTGAGAAAATGCATATTAAAAGGACTCTAATGGACTGTGAACTGAAGCTGCTCGTTAATGGGAGGGCAGAGAGCAATGGGTCTGTTTAAAGAAGAACAGTGAAGAACGCTCTTTCCTGCGATTTGTACTAGGCTTCTGTGTTTCACTCTGGTAAGAATGCCTGTTCCACAACAAGGTCCTAGTAGTCCATGCTAAATGAGCTGGGTAAATACACATTAAACGCTGTTCGCAGCGTGTGCACTCCAAGTGAAGCACTGAAAGTAAAGTCGAACGACTTCTGCGGCATCTCTAGTACAAACAATGGTCCATGAGCCGTAGCCTCAGCAAGTGCAGCCCTAGAGGGAGGAACACCTGCAGCTCTGCAGGCTCCTACTCATACTGTGGCACCTGGAGAAGGCCGTCACCAGCGGCCACAAAGGGCTGATTGTTTCAGGTGCCAAGTTCGGCTTTTTGTGATATTATTAAGGAATCCCCAGGTGTGTTACTCCGCAACTCTGCAGTCAAGTGCAACAGATGGATTAACTTACTCCCGCTGTGCACTTTGGGTTGTTCTCTGAGAAATTAAAACCTGGAGAAAATTTCTGGTCGGCTGGTCATGACAAACATTTATAAGATTTTCAGGAGGCATTTGCTTGTACTGTAATTGCTGATATGCTCCATTAAACCCTTTCCCTGTGGTTAATTTCCAAACATAAACAGATTTGTTTTCTATAAAGTTTAGTATTCATTTTAGGCACCATCTATATGTTTATTGGCATGCTGAATTATTATTTCTAATACTGTATTTCTCTAGAGAATAGCCAACTTGCAACATACAGTATGTCATGATGTTTTATATGTACACTTTCATACTGTAAGCTGCATTTGAAAGTTTTAATTTTTTCTAATCTGTCGTCTTTTCTGGAGTATAAATTGGCATTAAAAAAGTTTGGTATTAAAAAAGCCTCAATGAAATCATAGTAATGCATGCAATATAAAAACCACAAAAATAAAAGTGTTCATTATGTGTCTGTTGTAACTTGTATAAAAGGGGTAAACATGTTAATTATTTATCTTTCCAGTGGTCAGTTTTTTCATATCATAGTTAATGTTGCTGTCTTCTGAGGCAGTCTGCATAGTGATAGATAAACATGGCTCATACTTCTATATCCCAGTCTGACGTTCAACAATGAGCACTTGCACAAGGGCTTGTGCAATTAAACATTTTAAAAAATGAGACCTTTTTAGTTCTGATTAGATGACATGAGAAAGACATGATACCACAACATTTTATAAATCACATCTCTACTAGTATGATAAAGTGGTCCCAAAATTAACATACCCCCTCTCCTCAGGATGTTTTCCTCAGCAAAAATTTGCCACCATTAAATTCTGTAAAGTACTATACCAAAAGCTATTTCCTGGGCTGTTTTTTGGAATTATCAGGTTCTCTAGGAAATGTAGTGGAAAACAGCAACTTCATGGGCTTAAAAGGTTGGGGGTGGGGTGGGGTGGGGTGGGGTGGAATGTGGGACGAGATGACCGTTCAGCTCTGGTGCTTGGGAGAAAACTGGTTCAGGTTTGAAAGAGGTGGATAATTCCTATGACGATGGCATCAATGCAGTGCGCGGGCATGTTCCTGTTGGAGGGCAGATTGCAGGGGTGACAGGAGGTGCTGTGAGCCATACGCCTGACTGCCACACTGATATATTTATCTCCTGTCACTCTCTTGGCAGCCCATCACAGGATCGCTGTGACAGCTGAGGCAAGTCGCAGGGCTGAGCTACTTCAGACCCTCTCCCAATTCATGCCAGAGGCCATGGGGCCGCACGGCTTGAATCAATGCCCATGTTGACAAAGATAATACATAAAGTAACACGAGAGCTCGGCATTAATGTGTTATGTCCTACAAAATTGCAGAACGGACATGACGGATGGATATTGAAGTTGAGACTCTTGGTAAAAAAAAAGACTGTTGCAGTGATGCTCGGATGGCAACACATTAGAGTAAAATGCAATTGTACACATTCATCGTGCCAGATTATGTGCTGTCCCTGCTATAGAATAACAGCTCAAATGGCACACTCTACCTGGTGGGGATGAAGCACACTCCTGAAATATAAAACCATTTTCAAATAGCCTATAATTATGGTGACTCCTTAAACCCACACCATGGTGTGGATTCTGGTTATTACCCATGATTTAACAGCCATCTTATTCATATATACTGTATAAATTTGTGTGTGTGTCTAAATGGGGTTCCAATATAGAACACATAACTGGAGCTAAATAACTGGCCATATGAATACCGGTTTAATTATTATTTTGCATAGACAAACACGTGAAACGCAAAAACGCTAAATCCCTAATCTGAATTGATTATACATTTCGTATTGTATCATTTAAATTCATGACGTCATAACTCACACACAGGACTGAGCTCTGCCTGAGGCTACACTATTGCTAAACAACTCGAAATGCCGTAAGAAGGTGGTAAAGTCAGGGTGCATGTATGCTAGACTACCTAGGCTTCAGACCATTTTCACGTGATGTCATAAACGCACTTTTCGCCATTTTACTTCACATCCTCTCACGCTCCTGCAAAACCAAGAACATAAGCCATGTAGTACCCAGCCCAAGTCATAGGTTTTCAGCCAGTGGAAACTTTCAATCTAAGCCCATTTTGTAAAACTGTAATTGTTCACATATTTCAGTGTTGCACACACACACACACACACATATATAAACAAAATATAATATATATAAAAATATAAATAATTTATTTTGCTTCTCAAATACCATTTGCATTTTGGCCTTTTCACAATACATTTTTAGGGTGTTATTATCTGCTGTCAACGTGTGGTGTTGCTAGGGGGCTGAAAACATTACGGGAGCTGGAGCTGGCAGTGTCTTTTAACACATTCAGCTAGCTGGCCATATTAGAGCTCATTTCATTTAAAGCTGAATTTTTGGGTTAGCATCCCCCAGTGATATAATATGTGATAAAATTATGTAGGAATTGGATTTCATGCTTTCTTTAAATTAATGCTAATAATTACAGTTGGACTTGAATTTGTCATTAGACATGCCCAACTCAAAAAACTGAATTGAGGTGAAAAACCCGGAAGTAACATAGCATTAGAGAGTCCCTAGAGTGAGATAGCCACAGTGCAGCATAACACAGAAAAGAGGAATCCAAGAGGGAAGATGGACAAGGTCAAGTGAATTATGGACACAAATGACCACAGCCTTACAGGGACCGAGGACAATTTCTTCTCTTTGTTAAACTAGTCACACATATTTAAATTATGGATACAGCTGTGAAACTTGCCTTTTGTTGAGCTTAACAAGGATTTTTACAATTTTAGTTAATTTAGTCACCGCTGCTGTGGTTTGGCACTCTCCCTTGCATAGCTCCCATATATGCAGAGCGCACTGTCATCACTTTGCTTCTTCCTTCTTCCTTAGCTTCTCTATCCATTTTCTTATTTATTTATTTTTTACTTTTCCACATATCATCCATTTTCAGCCTAGGAATAATAATCTATATGTCTAAGGGGCTTGTTTCTTCTGGCAGTTATATTATTTGTTGAGCTTGAGGAGAAAAACTGCACGTCGTGATGTAGCTAGTGGGAAAAAGGATTTTTCTCCAGGAGCCCATAGACATGTTTTAGCATTCACAATGACTTTCACACACTCCAGCATTTCACAGAACCGGATTCCTGAATCTATTTGACTGTTCTCATTGTTTCAGCAGTTTGCTGTAACCAGTCAGTTTAATTTACGCCTGTATTGGGTAATTAATGGAAATTGCAGGGCAAGGTTTTTTTGCAATGTAGGAGCACAGCTGCCAAACCCAGGAGAGAGAATTTATGAGAAGTCAAAGTGAATATCAATCTATCTGCTCAAACATTTTTTTGTTATTTTTGGTAATCAAACAAGGGTTGTATAAATGTTTTCTGTTTTTCTACATTTTTCACATTTGCTGTTTTATATAATTAGGGGACGTATTTTTTCCACAATTGAAGCGCCGTTTCGATGCATCCGCCCACCGAATTGCCAGACGGTCCATCCAGGCCTGGTGACGGTAACTTACTCAGGATGAGTACTGCCAAACCTTGTTCCTTCCATTGAGATCACAGTATTTTATCACTATCGTGAAATCGTGCTTTTTTTCATCACAATGATTCAGCTTGTCTCTGAATGCTTCAGTCACATGTATGGTGCTATGAAGTAGGCTACACTGAAGCACAGACATGCATGCAAAAACACAGAGATGACTGACTGGTGTTAGCTTCGTGCTGGTTGTTGAACCTGCACATGTTTGCTACACTGGAGGCTTTGGCTCATGAGTGGTCCAGTAGTGGCTTCAATGTGCTGCTTCACAGCAGGACCCACTCCACTCCACATGCCACTCTCCCTCTCCCAGACCCTGCAGATGACTCATCCTCTATGCACACGGAAAACAGTGCAGAGCCCACTCTGTCACATCCTGGCATCTGAGCAGACTAGGCCAAAGTTTCATAACCACCACATCATGTTTCATACTGATAATAAGAACACTAACAGCAAGCAGGAAGACAGTTAGGAAAAGTGGCCTCAAGAAATGCAATGAAGCACCAAGTGCCCTTCAAATAATAAGTATTATAATGACAAGTTCCATTTCTATCAAGCATTACTGGAACGCCACCTTGGATATCTAAGCTGTATCCTTTGGCAGTTCAGGCAGGTAGACTTTCTGTAGCTATTATCCTAATGGGTCCAAGCTGTGTTGTATTTTCTTGCTTTTATTTTGTTGCTTAAAGTTTCATAATGTCTGGGAAAAGGCTCAGGAAACACCCTGTACATTTCAGCCAAGGTGTTCAGCCACCTTTCTGCATCCGGTATTCCATAATGGTTGCTAATTTGTAATAGCTCTTACAGAGTACCAAATAGCATCTGCATGTTAAAGTTTAATACCATTTCACTTGTGCTGTGAATTGTGCAGTGAGAAGTAAATGGGTATGAAGTGCCATTTTGCTGTGCTGAGTCTGGATTTGGTAATGACATGGCTATAAAAAATACAACATAACAAACAAAAACACACACTAAAACTTTAGTAGTATACTGTATATAAAACAAAAAGCAAACTATCACTTTAAGACTGTTCTAATCTCACATTTAAAGTTGTTCTCCCATGGTGGGTTTGTTGATCTGAAAAATTGTTCTCTTGCAGTGATTTTTCCCATTATACAGAAACAGTGCAGTCCATAAGCATCTGGACAGTGACAAAAATGTAGTTATTTAATTTTTTTAATTTTTTTGGCTCTGTACATGAGCACATTAGATTGGATATTAAACAAAGAATATGAAGTTTAAATGCAGACTGTCCGCTGTAATTCCAGGGTACTTGCATGCATCCATATCGAAAGATCGATGTAGTAATTAGGCTACAGCCTTTTTTATAGGTGGTCTAATCATTATAGGGGACCATAATGTAACACCTGCCTCGCGGGACTCTCTACCAGCAGAGGTAAGGAACACATTTTTAACTAGCATTTAAATTTAATTCTTCCCCGGAAGGAAACGAGACAGCGACATCCAAACTTCACTCTGACTCATGTCTGGAGGCCTTGGCTAGCAATGTTGATGTTGAATTCGCTATGAGCTACCCTATAGCAATAAGTTATCATGTAGTTAATATTCAAATAAAACACGTAAAACGTAAACACGTAAACACCAACACGTAAGTTTTAGAATACACTGTTTTACTCCACGTAGCCTTCGTTACCAATGAACGAAATATTTCTCTAATAAACTTTCATCTAAACACATTCACAAAATAAAATGTTCATAAATGGCCATTAAAATAAAACCTTTTGGCGTACTCACGACTTGCTAGGAAGAACTAGGAGATTCCAGCGTTGGAGACGATCCTATGAAAAACGCCTGAGTCGATTATCCCCGTAGATTCTCACCAGGGTTCGTGCACAGTCTGTCCTCGGGACTGTAGAAATTCAGCTGCGTATTTGCTCGCCGTTAGGTCTCACCAACGTTCTCTGTCCTCCTCCCAAATCTTCCTGGCTCCAACTATCACAACAAAGCAGCCTCAAATCTTTTTCTTTTCTCTTAGAACACTCACACGCAGACATCAATTTAAAACATCGTAACAACTTAAACCGCGCAGCCAAGCTCGTAAAAGATCAAAACCAAAAAACATGCGTGATCACAACGAATTAACCAGTAGGAATACGGCAAATAAGCATGACCAGTAGGCCTACGTATCAAAAATTCAAATAAACAAGCACGAAACCGTCCAGACCCACGGCGCACCTGTAGCCTACAAAGTGTCATGAGTAAAACTTGGGCTAACTATATCTTAGTAGCTATGGCACGTCCTCACCTCTGTAACGTGATTTGTTGTCCTCTGTGTGTCCACACATTTGTATCGGCGGTACGCGCTAACTAGGTTAACTAAAGTAGGCGAAACGCTAATGTTAGTTAGCTAAAGACGTTAGGCGATAAAACTGTGCTTAAAAATCTCGTGCCGTTCGAACTTGTGATTTTGAGAGATGCACCTGCGCATGCGTCGCACTATAATGACCACCACCTGCTCATGCGTCCCACCAAAAGTCTCTCTCAGGTCGTCCGTGAGTGAGTGTGGGACCACAATTTGCCACGCATAGCCCACGGTGGCAGCTGGCGACAAAAAAATAACCATGTGCGTTCCTAACCAATTTTAACCAGTTTCTACTTGGGCTACAATAAGTAATTGGTCAAATTAACATAAGCGTACAAAAAAAGAAGTATATTTTGTACTTGGTTGCAAATTCTTTGTTATCAATGACTGCCTGATATATACGACCTATAGACATCAGCAGATGCTGGGTGTCTTCCTTGGTTGATGCCAGGGCTGCAGCCTCCTTCAGTTCCTGTTTGTTTTTTGTTTTTGTTTTTTTTTTTGGGGGGGGGGGGGGGGGGGGTTGCCTTCAGTCTTGTCTTCAGCAAGTGAAACACACGTTCAATTGGATTCATGTTGGGCGATTGACACCAGTCAAGAGCATTCCACGTTTTGACCCTTAAAAACTCATTGGTTGCTTTAGCAGTGTGTTTAGCATTGTTTTTCTGCATGGTGAAGTGCCATAAAATTTTTGAGTCATTTGGTTGGCTCTGAGCAGATATTTATGTACACTTCAGAATTTATCCTACTGCTGACATTAGTAGACACTTCATCAATAAAGAGAAGTAAGCCCATTCCAGTAGCAGTCATTCATGCCCAAGCCATACCCATGAGCAGTTCCTTTTTTCACCACAGTTTCCTCTTTCCTTCACTTTGATACAGGTTAATACTCATCCCATTTATCCATGAGACTTAGTTCAGGACACCATTTTTATGTACTTTTAGGTAATTCTAATGTGGTTGTTCTTTTCTTGAGGCTTACCAGTGGATCGCATCTTTCAGTGAACCTTCGGAGGTTATGCTGATGTAGTCATCTCTTTGTGGTAGACTTTGACACATCTATGCCTACAACCTGGAGAGAGTTCTTGATCTGTTTGACAGCTGAAAAGGGTTTTTTCTTGAAACTGAAAGTATTCTTCTGTCATCCAGTACAGTGGTCTTCTCTGGTCTACCATGTTGTTTGTTATTGCTGAGCCCATCAGTGTGTTATTGCTTCTTAACAATGTATCAAATGGTTGATTTTGAGACACCCAATGTCTCAAAATCAATTTATTCAGATTTTTCAGCCTTGTGATTGGCTTTACTGGCATTGACACTTATTTGTTCCTCATGTTGAGAGACAACAATAACAGACTCCAAATGAAAATGCCACACCTAGAATCAACTTTAGACTTGTTGTTAGATTTCTTGCAGATGAACTAATGATACAACAACACACAGCTGTCCAAGAAGCAGCTGAGCAGCCAACTGTCCAGTTACTTTTGGTCCTCTAAAAGGGGCTATGTAGGGTGCTATGTATAATAAAAGCTGTAATTCTAACATGGATCACCAAATGCAGATGCAAATACTCTCAAATACAAGCCAACAGTCAGCACTTTAACCTCATATTCATTGTTTCATTTCATATCCAATATGCTGGAGTACACAGCCAAAACAACAAAAATTGTGCCACTGTGCCAAAACTTTTGCATTTAACAGTAGATCTAATATGATAATGTATTTAATGTGACTGATATTGGCTGTTGGTTCAAATATTTTAAAAGGTGTATTGCTCAAGAACAGATTTGTAAATCTTGTTTGTTCATAAGCCATGTATGTTCCTGCTTGCTGCTCTGATTTTATCATTGTGAGGCCAGCCTGTCGGTTACCACGACAACCTTGTAACTATTCATCAAATCTATCCCTAATTAGCAGTGTCTTTTTGTCAGGTTTTATGTTATTCAATTTGTTTAGAAGCAGGGGGCTCAAATTGTTATACAAGGACATGTGGAAACGTTCCATGTCATTTTTCACTTTCAAGAACCTGGACAGTTATAATTTCTTACATAGGCAATGGATCTCATAGTTACATAAGAATATAATACTATGAATGAATTTTTGTCTGGGAGAACTAAAATAAATAAGAAAATCAATGATGAGACTAGGCCATTTAGCTCAAGGGCTCAAGTTTATGCACCACAAAATAATTATTTAGCAAAAACTGTACTTGTTGTAAGATGTGATTTGTTGAAACCATTATGTTAATAGAATATAAGATCATTGTGCAATAAGATGGTGTGGCTTCGTGAATCATTTTATGTATTGATTGATTCATTTGAGTCAGTGATGGACACCCATGTTTGTGTCCTTGAATGTTGGAGTTCCTGAAGCTTCTCATTAACATACTTCTTTGTTTGGAGGATACTTATTGAAAAAAAATTGAATGAAAGATGTTATTTAAAAGTGAAACAGATGTCCCTAAGATATAACATTGAATGAACAACTACAAAAAATCTGATTACATGAGAAGTAAACAGTACAGAACTAAGGAGGAAAACATCTGAAACCTTTTTTAGTTTTGAAAAGTATTATTTGGCATGGCTTTTCCAAAAAACCTAGCTGTGGATTATTGTACAGATTATTTGGTTTCAAAGTTTTACTGCACTCAGTACTCTGAATATAATTTGTTACAAAATGTAGAAGCATATATGGCATATTACCTGTACTGAAAATAGTTTGGCTTAGCAGGTAAATGCTTTTCAATTTCCTTCTTGCGATGCCAAAAAAAGAATGATCCCAGCACCCAGTACTTGAAAAGCTAACATTGGTATGCTCACTGTTACAAGCCTATTACCTGAATTAGAATATAATCACAACATAGCATGTTTTAAATTGGTTTCACGATGACTGTGTTAACCATTCATAATTAGCAGTGCCTGAAGCAAGTGAATTATTGCAAATGATTGTTGTTGAAAGACTGTTGTTGAAAGATCTTTTTTTTTTCATAACCTTGGTTTTGAGACAGAAATAATGTTTGTGGAATTTTAATAAAATGTTATTCTTGCAAACTATGAAAGGATGTAAAATGCAGAATAAAAATAGACAATTAATACATATCCTGTATTTAGTGTAACACACTTACTGAAAGTAGAAGCTCACTTGTAATGTCTAATCCTTGTCTTATTTGTACAGTGTTTCAGCCTGAGACTGGTGTTCAGACTTTGTAATTATGTTAACTAATTTGTTTGCAATTCTCCTCTATTACAGGGTGCAGGCCTGGCGCCCATCACGGGGGCATCAGTGCACCAGTGCCCCCGGATACAGCTTTTACCACTGTTGCCACGGTGAATGGTTTTGCTGGCACACAGTAAACAACTGCTTGACTTGCTGTCTCTCCATTGCCCGAGATCCTGGAAGGTATGAGTGTGGGCAGGATCAAGCGCTACAGCATCGTGTCCTCGGAGGAAGAAGCCTTGCGTCTCACCACCATGCCCGGGGTGAACGGCTTCGGAAACGGAAAGATCCACACCCGCCGGAAGTGCCGCAACCGCTTCGTGAAGAAGAACGGCCAGTGCAACGTCCAGTTCGCCAACATGGATGACAAGTCACAGCGGTACATGGCCGACATCTTCACCACCTGTGTGGATATCCGCTGGCGGTACATGCTCATCATCTTCTGCCTGGTCTTTGTGGTGTCCTGGCTGGCCTTCGGGCTGGCCTTCTGGGTCATTGCGTTGGTCCACGGCGACCTGGACAACCCAGCTGGGGATGAGAACTTCACGCCCTGCGTACTGCAGGTCAATGGATTCATTGCTGCTTTCCTCTTCTCCATCGAGACGCAGACCACCATTGGTTACGGTTTCCGCTGCGTCACAGAGGAATGTCCGGTGGCCGTTTTCCTGGTGGTCTTTCAGTCCATTGTGGGGTGTATAATTGACTCTTTCATGATTGGCGCTATAATGGCAAAAATGGCACGGCCCAAGAAAAGGGCCCAGACGCTGCTGTTTAGCCACAATGCGGTAATCGCCATGAGGGATGGCAAACTCAGCCTTATGTGGCGGGTGGGGAACCTCAGAAAGAGCCATATTGTGGAGGCCCATGTCAGGGCTCAGCTGATCAAGCCTCGGATCACAGAGGAAGGGGAGTACATACCTCTAGACCAAATAGACATTAATGTGGGCTTTGATAAAGGCTTGGACCGAATCTTCCTGGTTTCACCCATCACGATCCTCCATGAGATCGACGAGGAGAGCCCCCTGTTTGGCATCAGCAAACAGGACCTTGAGACGGCTGATTTTGAGATAGTGGTTATACTTGAAGGGATGGTGGAGGCCACTGCCATGACCACGCAGGCACGCAGCTCATACCTGGCCACAGAGATTCTGTGGGGCCACAGGTTTGAGCCTGTCCTCTTTGAGGAGAAGAACCAGTACAAAGTAGACTACTCTCACTTTCACAAAACCTACGAGGTGCCGTCGACTCCTCGGTGCAGTGCCAAGGACATGGTGGAGAACAAGTTTCTGGTTCCCAGCACCAATTCCTTCTGCTACGAGAACGAGCTTGCTTTCATGAGCAGGGATGAGGACGAGGATGAGGACAGCGAAAGGGTCCTGGATGACCTCAGCCCGGACGGCAACAGCCGACACGAATTTGAGAGACTACAGGCTACCATAGGACTGGATCAACGGTCATACCGGAGGGAATCCGAGATATGACCCACCCTGCCCCCTGTCATCAGCTTTTGAATATATTATTTTTTCTCTTTCTTTTCTTGAATAAATGCAGAACAATGCAAGTGCCATAGGAATTCCTAACTACTGTCATAGCAGTGAAAAGTCAAGAGACAACAGCTGGTGGAGATAAAGGGGGGAATCATGAATAAAGGCAGAGGCAAACACATTTTGAAAACATAGGTTTGTGAAAGTCTAGTTGAGAATGTCAGAGAAAAAGAAAATTTCTCTTTCTTTTATGAAAAAACTTGAATTTTTTTTCCACAAGGTAGTTTGAGCCGAGAGCTTTAAATAATACAATACAAAGAATTGTTCAAATATATGAAACAATCTCACATTTAAACTGTAAATAGACTGCTTAGATAAGTTATGTTTCGTGTGGAATATTATTTTCAGAAAGCCTATTAAAACATCTGCTCCTGGGCGCAAATGACCATAGTACTGCCAGAAGAGAGGTGCAATACTGTGCCTGCCCATATTGAAACTCTGGTTATCCACAGTGCAGCTCCTGAGTTCATTTACATATTAAAACTCCCTGGAAGTGCACTACAGCACTGTAAAGCACATGAGCTACTCAAACCTAAAGTACGTGTCATTGAGCATTGTAGAGTTTGTCTCCTAACTGAGGCACCGGATCAACATGCTACAGAGCACAGAGCAAATCGAGAAGGGAGATATGGAAGTGGCCTGGCAACTGTGATCAGATTTATCACGCACTAAATATATCATTTGCACTATAATTTGAGGATAATCAAATTATGTATGTTGCACAGGAATGGGCAACACGTACATTCTTTTTTGCGTTCTTGTTTTTACTTAAGTACCTGAAGTGACAAAAAAGTTATACGGTATTAGTTGTCTAGCACAAACCACTTGATATCCCTTTCTTTACAATGGGTGTGGGGAACAAAATGGGAAAATGCTTGCACACACAGACACATCTATGCTGAACTCATCAAGTTAGAGAAATGATTTTCAAATTACACCATTTATTAGTACATTAAATGTAATGTAGAGATAACCTCCGTTCATGGATGTCTGACTTATAATTAAGCAAATCCTTTCCACTTGAAATTTAAATAACGGTTTGAGGCACAGGGGAGAAATGAGAGATTACTGTTCATTATACTGTTAGGATTTTTATGTCATTCACTTCATAACTTGTATCTATGCACATCAGATATGTTATCAGGAAACAAAGGCTTTGTGTAGAGCTGTAGAACATATTCTTGCACTGCATTATCATTGTTTGAGTTACTCAGCAAGAAGCCAGGTAAATATAGTCTGAAATTAATGTGTTACCTCGAAGCAATGAAATCTGAAGTAATACCAATAATGAGACTCCATTCCCCAGAAACCTACCACTATAATTCCTAATTCCCTCATTTGTAGAGAATTTAGACTGAATGAATACGTTGCAATCTACTGGGGATACTATTAATAAAAATGATGGTTCCATAGCTACTGTCCAAATATGGACAAAAGTATTTCCTGACAGGCAAGAAAAATAACAGGGGGGGGGGGCAGGGGGGATGAACAGCTAAATAGGAGGACACATTTAAGGCCAAAAGTCTCCCCTATGAGCAAATAATGATACAAACATGATAATGATACACATGGATCTGATTCCCCAGGGTGCAGCTGTGTTATAGCGTGCTGGACAATGACCTAACACAGTAAATGCAGGGGACCATGACTTCTCCTGGCTAAAAGCATGGATAAGACAGGACTTCAACAAGAAAGACTGGCTAAAACGAATAAGCAGGGTATTAGAGCTATCTGGAAGGCTACTGAGTAAAATGGGAAATGTAAGTGTTCTTTCTTCAGGATGAGCCATGCTTAAACTCAAGAACACACTCATGTGTTGAGCTTTTGCACCTCTTTCGTTTTAAAAGCTCTCATTTATTTTGTTGCTCCTCTGATATTTTGTGACATAACTAGTTGGCGATATAAAAACCAAAGTTGCAGATTTAAAAACAAGACGTAGAATGCATGTTCTTAGCAATATCCTTGATAGTGTTGTACCATCATTCATTGACTTGCATAACATGTCAGTAATCCTACAGTATGCTTCTGGACAAACCCTCCTCAAGCACATTAATCTTGCAAAAGATGCAAGAGTAGTGAAGAAGTTAATGTCTTTATATAGTTATTTTATATAGCTCAATTTCCTTATATGCGAACCTGCAAATTCCTCATCATTTAAGACCCTCTTAGAATAACAAATGCAGACAATCGTGCTGTATGTACAAGCAAATATCTGAAAGATTTTCTGTCTGATGAGGTTGGCTGTGCTTTTCGTCCCAGTTTTCCATGTTTTCATGCTCATTTTTGAAAAATAACTATAATTATACATTTTAACCTGTTTTGGCTGGGCCACAACAGCAGGGCCAGCCCTACAAACGCAAATGTCTGTGACGGACTGAGTGAGTGACTGAGTGTGTGATGAAGTTACACCATTGGTCGGCCGAGTTATGAAGTCACACCATTGGTCGGCCGGAGTCACGTGTGTTAGGTCCAGCCATATATTAGGTTTTAACCTGGTCTTGTTTATTGACAACACTGATTTGAAAAATTTTTGACTGGGACATGATAATGTGTTTTGGGGTTGTTGGGGGGGTTTTATTAGAGAGGGAACATTTCTCTCATTTTAACTATACCACATTGCTAACTTGCTATTTCATTTCTTTTCAGTAAACATTATACTAGTATTGTGCAAAGAAACATAACTCGGAAATAGTTACAGATGAAACATACATTTGACTTAAGTTTTAAATTTTGATGCCACATCCCCTCTCAAAAGAAATTGCTTTGCAAATTTTCTGTAGACCAAATAAATGGGTTTAACAGGCCGTTATCCAGTCAAGGCATTATCAGTTGCCTTTAGCAATTCATGGTGTATTTATAGTAAAAGTACAGTTACAGACACCAACAGTTGAACCTTATGAGGAATGTCACCACTTCAATCTGCCTGTCAAAATTGATTGTGACATTGTAAATGAGCACAGATATATCTGTCTATGGCATGTTTATACATCAGGGAGCAGTTTTGGATTAATTGTTTCGGTTGCTAAATTTGGAATCAAACATCATCTTTTCATATATCTGGACAGCCATTTCCATTCAAAAACTTGGTCGGTAAAAAGAGTGCTTCCAAAAAATGTGCAATTTAACAAAACCGTAAGCGTTCCAGAGAGTAGTGTCTTTCCACTGGTCATGCTTTCAGGGTCACACACACCATGGGGCCCTCTGAAAGCAGTTCTGCAGCTGCTCTTTGTTTTTATGAAGTGTTCATAAATAAAAAAGACAAATTTTTAAAAAGGAAAAGGAGATACCCACCATGAGAATATTGTTGTTTTCTCTTGCGGGCCTATCTATTTGACTATTGAGACCCAGTGGCCCTGCACTTGGCCTTTTGAGAGACATTGATTGGTGAGGCAGCAGCACACACATGGGATGTTTTCATTGGGCATTACAATAGAGATTAAGAAACACTGAGACCAGCAGCAGAGGGCTATCATGGCTACAGTGGTAGTTCAGTAACAGCCACCCGCATGCGAGATCATCACTCAGCTTTTACAGTGTTTCCCTCTCTTTCTGGAAAAGTATGTTTGAAAAGCAATAAATCGAGAGGAGGTCCGGACAGACTGAGCAATAAGTACTACAATCCACATTTCTCAATGACCACAGAAGAAGAGCTCAGATTCATTTCATCTGGCTTGAGCCATCATTACTGTTGTGTATACGCATATGTACATATGTACATCTACCATGGCCCGAAGTATATCAATTGCAGTTCAGACAGATCATATTGGATGCTCTGAGGATATTCTAATCCAGCACATTTACTTTGTGACATGGACTCGCTGTACACAACTATGGGCACACAGATGCTGAGGATTTAACGTAATAAATATTTAAATATTAAAAAATCTTTGGTGGGGATTGGGAGGTGAAGGGGTTGATGACCTGTATCAGGAGAACCAGTCTCTTCGTAGACACTGTAGTGACTGACCCAATGCTTTTATTGACCTTTCCGCATTCTGTATTTTGGACAAAGACAAATGCTTCTCACCTTGATATTTGATATACCTTCATAGACTGCTTCCTAACAAAATGTAATCCCCCTGAAAATATGGCAGTTTTTTTTCTCTAAAAATTTCATTTGATATATCTTACCATTTGTGACAAATCACTCATTCCTTTTAGTCTCTTTTTTGGTTCGTGACAACCTATATCAGGTCAATATCTGCTGAAATGTGCTCTAAATAAGCTCCATGGACAGTATTGAAGTATGGCATCTCTTGGCAATGGACCATTTTGAGTATCTAAATGTTATGTTTCCCAGTGTGGTTGGAGATCTCATGGTTACATATAGTTCAACCTGGCATATGAAGACAAAGTACCTGTGCAATAGTGTATGTCACGGGAGAATTAAATTAATGTGATTAATTCATCCTGTTTAAACTCAAAAGGCTTCCCTTGAGAATGAGCTCTCTGGCAGGGCTTTTCTTTACCGTCACCCTTTCAAATAATGACTTGTTATGTAAAGACAGTAAGGACAACGTGTTGCAATGGAAAAATTATCTAGAAAAAAATCTGTTGCATGACAAAGCAGGTTCAAGGTGGATTCCACCCGAATGATATTCCCCTACATTCATGAGCACTCGTTGTGGGAAAGTTGGATGTTTGAAGAAAATGAAGGATAAAAGACACATTTTCAAGGTGAAAGGAGCTTTTGTCCAGGTCCGAATCTTTATGCTTTGCATTGCCTTCTGGGAAGGCTCCGGTGACCTATTGTGTGAAACCTTTGTTCCTACCATAGGATGTGACACCTCTGGGATGTTAGTGGATCATCTCACTAGAGGTAACCATGGTAATGCATCATCAGCTTCTATGCTGTATCATGGGATTACAAATTTCATTATGCTCTTGAGTTTATCTTTTAATGTGAAATTATTTATCAGTTCTAATGTTAAACAACCTGATCCCACTATTTAACAGGAAATGTGCAAAATGTGCAGATGCACTAAAAGTACATAAACGGACAAAACATGTAGATACCTGCACCATATTTACACAAAACAACACATCTATTTTTATACCAAGTTGTTTTTTGTCAATATTTAATTATTTGTTTGGGATAATATAATAAAATATCCCGAAATGATTCATAAATACAGTTTTCTGCAAAGATTAGACTTTAACTTCTAATATAGAATCAGTACAAAAAAACAAATTAAGTATTAAGTTATGATTTTCATCTGACTTATTAGTAGTTTTATTTTGTTTCAGCACAGAAGCTTATGATAAAACTGGTATTTCTCTTAAAGGGATGATTGGATGACCTTTGACCTCTGTAGAAGTCTTCCTCTAAACCCAGATTATAAACAGAAAAAATATGCTGGGTTTTCTGTTTTGTTTTTTTGTTTTATTTTAATGGATGATGGAAATTTTAATTAAATTATTCAATTAAAATTTAATGATCAAACAAAACCGTTTCAACATCTTTTTATTGTCTAAGGCCTGGTCATGTTAATTCATATGAAATATGAAGGAAAGGTTTGCTGACCACACTGTTTACAAAAAAGTCAAGACTTGCTTTTGTAGTAATGTTGTCCTCATTTTGTAGAAATTATTGTCATCATACTATAAATGGGAATACTTTTGCAACTGATGTCAAAACAAACAAGTTCACACTCTGCAATTAAAACGCTCATTATTAAGTATTATTAAGCAGGAAACTAAAGGTAAAATAAAGCAAATTGGTTAGAGAGAAACTAACTAACCTCTACCTTCAAGTAACATTATAGCACCTGTTTGTGAATAAACATTTATTTTACTACAAAGTAACCAAAGTAAAGGGAGTATGGCAAGACAGATACTGTGTGTGCCTTGATATGCAGATGATTGGGGATACATTAATTTAGAATGTCATTTATACAATAATAATTATTGTATACTGCGTCAGAATTGTTCAAACTCTTTCAGCTTGGAATTGAAGAGTTCAAAGTGACAAGATACAGTTTACTTATGAAATCTGCAGGCATAAAGATATAGCATGTTGGAGAATTACAAAGAGAAATACATTGAGAATAGTGGGGACCAACAAATCCATAAGTGACAAGTGAGAGAGAGAGAGAGAGAAAGAGAGAGAGATGTGTGTTACCCAATGGCTTTGGTTTATCACACACATGAACCTTACCCGGCTCAAGTGGACCTGTCTCAGTCAATCCCTGCACACACATCTCAACAAGACCACCACTTATCGACTTCAAAAAAACCACTTGCTCCTGCCAAGAATGTGCTCCAGCCTCCTGGGACAGGACTGCAGCTCTGTTTCCCACTGGCCACTGCTCCTCACTAGTGCCAGCCTAGTCTGTCTACAGCACGCATACATCATTAGGTTATAGTTCAGTTCTTCTTTTCCTAACTTTAGAGTCTGTATCGGTCATATCTGTAGACTCCACAGGCACATTGGACTGGGCCAAAATCCAAACTGCATGAAACTATTTAATGTGCACATAAACATTTACATATATTAATAATGTGCATATTCCTTATAACTGACATTTATGTAATAATGTGTACATTCCTCAAAACCACAGTTATGTTAATAGGTCTTCTGGGCATGGCTAATTGAGTTTTTCTTTATAGCACAAGTTATGCTTGACTTTCACATAATGGACTGAATATTTAAAAAGATTGCATTGACCAAAATATTGATTTGCGTTGTTGCATTACAGAAGACAAATATGCAACAAAGCAACTGCAAGCACTGCTTTAAAAAAATTTAAATAAACATAAACCTTTTCACCAGTAGTGCTCTGATTTTACCCATAGGGGTTCATTTTAAATACATGATACATGATGAATCCATGAAAAATTTGTCAGAGCTGTTTCATCCACTTATTGTAAAATGTTGTAATCGTTTGAACTGCAGTGTTTCAAGCAATAACGATAATAATAATAATAATAATAATAAAACCGCAATGCCTGGATATGTAAATATGTACATGCTTGTGTGTTTAAGGCTCAGACAATTCATATGAGATCATCAAATGGATACATGTGAGCAGGTCACTCCACCGCCTGCTGATCGAAGTCCTTCCTCCTTGGACAATGCAAAGGCCACTGCTGCATCACCCAACCAACACTCTTTACTGGCTGCATCAGGAGTCCACTACAGGCCGTGGGGCACATCCACACACCGCAGTCTAGTCTCTCAGCAGGATGAGTCATCCAGGTGCCTGGAGTGGGCAGCTGTTCTCTCTGTAACTGAACCTCAGTCCACAAGGACAGAACTATGAACATTTTACTTTTTTGCAATACACACTACCATGAGTTAAAATGACTGACAATAATGTTGCATAAGAATTGAAAAAAAAAACATTCACACTTTTGATAGAATACACAATGACTTAGCAGCCAATTATTTAGCTTGACGTGATGACAACAATATAACAGACTAATAATACAAAGACACGCAACTAGCCTGGTATGCTGCTGTACACAGATTGGAATCTAAATAAATAAATAATGTCTGCCAAATATAGAGTGACAAGCTACAGTATTAGTGCGACTACATGATTCATATTCTTGCACCTGGGAAATGTAAAGGTCACTCTTGTGTAAGACATGCATGGTCTTACGACGTACTGTAACAAGAGGGCAAGCAATTTATTTCCAATAACAGCTTAACAAAAGGAATCAAATCACTGCGTTACGTAAGCGGAGAGTAGACTGCGTACTTCGAGCTTTATTTCAGGACTACTTCACACATATGGGCAAAGCTGATGCACTCGCTATGGGGGATTATGAGGAATGCAATCAGTCACGACGTCATCCCAGTTCTCCTGCAGCAGCCAGCGCTGTCTGCTACCTGCGAGCGCGTCCCAGATGGGCATGGGTCTCAGCCGATCAGCGGCCACAGCGCGCAACACGAGACATTACCGCAGACTTAGAGCCGTTAATTCCTCCAGAGTATGGTCATGCCCCGCAGCCGTGCGCAACAGGCACCGTCACGTCTGTCGCGCTGAAGGGATCATGCCAGGGTCCGGAGCATGCGATTTTCCAGATAATCTGACCGGCTGAGGCCAAGGGCAGGGTTTATTTCATCTTGGACACATCACCAGAGCACTGCCGGGGGGCTGTCATGCACTGTTACGAAATCCATGCAGCTGAATCTGACGTGATGGGATTATTGAGTGCAAAGAAAAGCAGAGCTGCGTCTGAAATCTGAATGTCACGGGGAAGAGGTGTTGCAGCAGCTGCCGTGAGGGACAATTAAGGACAGACTGCAACTTGCCCTTTTAACCTACTGCTACTCCTGGGTACACAGTGGGGAACTATTACACCAGAACAGATTAATGTAATGATGATATATGTTTACCTGTTATTTTAAAATCCTGACTGATAAGAATGTCAGGTCTGCAGGACTGCAAATACAAAACAATGAAATGGCATAACTTGCATATTTTCAATAAACTACAGGATAGAGGCAGGAAAGGACAAAATGATGTGTAATGAATAAATTTATTATTCTGAAATCATGTGTTTGGGTTGTTTTAAAACACATTATAATATGTTACTAGCAAACTCATGCTCTCCCTAAATAATTATAGAGTACAGAGAGCAAGTGACGCTCATTAACATGTGACTAGGCCCACAACAATACAGTAACAATCACATTAACTGGCAGCTTCCTTTTATGCTAAAGACACATGTATGCCGCAAACAGTTTTGTGCTAGAAAGTAGCTATAACTGGTGGCATCTAGAGGTGCATTCTGTCTGCTCGTTAAAAGTGTAAACTATTTGTTGGCAATCACAGGAGAGGGTCAGCTAGCTAGCTAATGAATGGACAAAATACAGGAACTAATCAGCACAATGGTTTTAAAAGTAAACTTGCATAGCATACCTAATATTAACCAGATTGTCATTTGCTGTTTGTAATACGTTAGCTATTCCAGGCTTGCTAGCATGAAATTTTATGTTATGTTACAGCGGTTCCTGCGATGTAGGTTCTATTTATACTTTTATAGATAGCATTTTACATTATACCCATTTATACAGCTGGATATGTACTGAAGCAATTCAGGTTAAGTACCTTGCTCAAGGGTACAACACCAGTGTCCTACCCAGGAATCGAATCTATGACCTTTTGGTTACAAGCCCAGTTCCTTACCCACTGTGCTACACTGCCTTGCTATGTAGCTGTACTACCACACCAAACAAAAAGTTGTCAGTTCAATTTGCTGTGTTCCATTCATGATTCAGAACTTTGGTTAAGAAATGAAGAAAATAGAAAATTTTAAAGAAGGAAAATGTATAGAAATGAAGTTGTATATAGTGCTATTCGATAACTTGACGAAGATTGGCACACTTAGTTCCAAAACTGCATGAAGAAATAGAGCTTTTGTTGGTGTTGCTATTGTTGCTAGGAAAGTACAACAATGACAACAACCACAACAATAAGGGTCGTGTCAGATATCAATAGTCTTGGCTTATTGTACATGCAGTATAAGCCTCATAGAACCATGAGGCAGTTCATTGGACATGGTTTATGCTACATAAAACTTAACCTTGAGAGAACTTAACAAAAATGGACCATGAATACCCCCAGTGAGCATGAAATCAGATCTGGGTCTATTCAGCATTGTGTCTCAATAGTGAAGTCTCTAATTAGCCAGCGGAGTCTCTGGGCCTACCTGACAGCAACAAGGTAACAAGCCCCATCTCTCAGCAGGCATGAAGTGAATACTCAAATGAAAGGGCCCCTTTACAAACTTTGTGCCCAGCGAGCCAGGATTTTCGGACCTACACAAATGTGTCACTTCTGAATGCTTAAAAAGCAAATGTTGTGTGTGTTCAGTATACCACAGTATACTGGCAGTGTACCACATGAGAGAGTGTTAAAATGGTGACACTGTTCCAAGCACTTGGACGATGTTTTATATATGGCACCGGTAGTGATATCAGTGTCATCTTCCCAGAGCAACTGTCATGGGCCTTTACCCCCCCAGTGCTGAGATGAAGGTGTGAATGGGTTGGATAAGGCGAATAATTGAAAATAAATGGTGGTTTGCTGAGAAGTGACAGGGTGGAATATCTCCCACACGCCACAGGAACCTGAATCTGATATACCTTTCCTGCTGCTTTCACAGATAGAGAGCTGCCAAGGAGTTCTGCCAACAGCAGTTAAATAACAGCATCCTGTCCAACATAAAGATCTAGGTGTTCCTCTCAGGTATGGCCTCTTGCCACAGAGTGACTACTCACCTCCACATACTGGAAGGTTGCATTCACGGACGAAAGCTGAATGTTTTAAAGACCGTAATCTTTAATTTAGATAAAGGAAATATGGGGGCCCAGTATATGAGTGTACAGGATGAATACATTAAGATGATCATCTTAATCAAACATGACCTTGAGCTGCAGTATTTATTTGTGAAATTCACAGATATCAGATGTCTATGTAGATGATAATTTTTAGGCTCAAAAAATGTGGCCATTAAAATACACCAGTGACGCATGTTAACTTATACTCAGACAGGACATGTGCTGCATTTGAATGAGGTACTTGAAGAGAGAGTGAATAAATAGCGAATCACGATATCTGGATGGCTCTTTCATCAGAGGAACGCACAAGGCTCTGCCTCGACCACCAGCTGTCTCTGCTGTTCTCGTCCCGTTTGTTCAGAGGAGCTCACCAGGCAGTCCATCTGAAAGCCTGGTGGACTCGGGCCTGGCTGTGATAATGAGCTTCAGGCACAGATTTTATCCTCACCTGTGGATTCCGTCTGATCTAATCTGAGCCGCCACTGAAAAATCTGACAGCTCCGATTTAGAGGCAACAGCGCCAGTTCTCTGCGCTTCATGAGAATGATTTTCACTCATTTCATAACAGGTGGTCAGTGCAAGTGGAAAGCAACACGAGCTTGAAACGGCAGAATATTCAACTGGCACAAATAAGGCCAACAGTAAAAACGAAGACCCCCCACAAAAAAAGATGAAAGCCCGGCCGAGCCTTTGACATCTGCGTTTTCTCTCTTTGCTTTGCCTGCCCGGAAAGGTCACATAGCTGCGGTTCAATAATAGTTTATTACTACTGGAGCAGGACTCCGGGCCGCCTGTGCTACTGAAACGCTCCACTTTCCTCTGACACCAGCATTCCCTGCAAATAAAACCTATTAATTAGCATACTGAGGCAGTCAGCACGTAACAAGCAGGACAGAGCAAAATAGCTTGCAGCTGTGTGACTCTTTAAATAACAGAGCCAGGAGGGAGACTGAGGCGCAGACTCTGCCATCGAGCCAGGAGGCTGACTCCATCAGCAGACTGACCCACTGGGTTAAAGCACTAAGCAACCCACATCAAAGCCCCGGGCAAGGCATTCATTTGTATGCACTTAATTAGATATGTACATAACTGTTCAGATGTCACAGAAGTTCCGCTGTAAATGTAAATGAGAGTAATGTCTGATACTGCCCGTTATAAATGATCTTTTTATGCATGCACTGGAAAGGAAACTCTCAAACATACAGAAAAAAACAAAGGCATTGAAAACATTCAATGCCTTTGATTTTTTTTCTTGTATTATTATAACAAAGACATGGAGAGGTGGGCATTAAAATGGCTTGCCAACTTTCTCTTGAAGTCTAATGCGAGTGTACAAACAAGCAGAGGCACTTCATAAATTAAGACCCTTGGCAAACTAAAATATGTGAGGTTTTGTTGCCATGGCCACATCATGTGGACTTTTAGGCAAAGACAGAATCCTTTAAAAGCAGCAAACAAAATTCTGAGGAATCAATCATGTACTAAAAGGCACAGTATGTTTGTTTGTTTTAGAACACTTTTGCTTATATTTGGTTCAATTTCCTTCACATCCTGACAAATATCAATAAATGAAAAGCTCTAAGGAAAAAAAAATATCTCTGACTGCCCTTGGCTCTGAAATCAGCTACTCCTTTTTTATTATGTATCTTTTGCTCTGCTTGTGTTTCCCATTATAATACCTAATGGCCACGATTTCGATGTTTTGTTGTGATTCCTAAATAAGGGAAAAATAATATGTATGTATGTATGTATGAGAGAGAGAGAGAGAGAGAGAGAGAGAGAGGGAGATATACTGTACATAGTTAATATGAGGGGTAGTTATATAGGAGGGGTAGTTAAATTGACTGAAATCAACCTTCATTTTTTTTAAACCACAGGTAGCCTAATACCATTGGCCTGTAGTGTAAGTAAAATAGGCACTAGAAGTTACAAGAAATATGCCAAAGAGAAGGAGTTGGGCTTAGATGTGTGGAGCCAAATAAAAATATTGCAGCAAAGTTATTCCCAGTGAGAAATTTCTTAAGATTTCCAGATGCAGTGTTCAGTATACACTCAGAAGGGTCCAGTTGATGGGCAGTAATGTTAACAGTAATGTTTTGCAATTGTGAGATGAGCATTGATGTTTCTCTTAATAGTGGTTTCCACCTTGCTACTCTCCCATGAATTCCATTTTTGCCCAATCTCTGTCTTTTTGTGGAGTCATGAACACTGAACTTAGTTGAGGCTAGAGAGGCCTGCAGTTCTTTAGATGCTCTTCTGAGATCTTTTGTGACTGCCTGGATGAGTTGTTGCTGCGCCCCTGGAGACATTTTGGCTTTGTAACCCTTTTTAGACTGCTATATTTCAACAACATCTAGTATTTCCTTTTATCATGATAGTGTGCTTGTAGAAACTTTGTAGTGAATGCTTCACTCTGATGGTAAGGTTCAATATAAGTGTTCAGATTCAACAGGGCTGGCTGCAAACAAGCCTGGCTGTGTTCAATCAGCTGAATCTAAATATCAATTAAATTAGGTTAATTGGTTGATTGAATAACTAGGGAGGAAATACTTCTTCACATGGGTTATATGGGTGTTTCATAACCTTTTTCATTAAATAAATGAAATAATAATTTAAAAATGTGTTTTGTGTGTACTCTGGTTTCCTTTGTCTAATATTACATTTTATGACAAATCTGAAACCAGTCAGCGTGACAAATACGCAATAATTGAGGAAATCAGGAAGGGGCAAATCATTTTCAAGGAAGTCCAAATAACTCCAACTATAATAAAAATCACCTACTCCAAATTTCACCACCAGGCTATAACACTTTGATTAGAGTACATGTGTACAGATGCAGTGAGGACATGATCTATGAGGTTTTCTCTGTATTGTCTCATGTTATTCTTTCATCTCCTTAAATGGATTGTTTGCTTTCTGGAGTTTTAAATATTATTTCAGTTTTAGTATGTTTTTATTGGCCCAAAGGTTTTTGCATATGAGATCTTTCAGTCTTTATCCGTTGCAACTCCTCATCTATAAATTCATACTTGAAGAAACTGTGTTCATAAACATAGCTGAAATCCTTCTGTTTCATAGTTCAACATAATCGTAGCTTTAACTTCAAGTTTAAAGTAGCTTGGCTATTGTCAGGCATGCAAGAACAAGTGACGCAGTAGCTATCCTTTGGCCAGGCCAGGTGCATCCAAATCATGCCCCCCTAGTCCTTCACATTGGGAGTGAAGAGCTCGCATCACTTGAATGTATGAGAATGAATTGAGAAGGAAAGGCGTACCATTACAAAATAAAAGTGCCTTTTTTATGCAGCCACCCACGCAGCCCTACCTCATCCCTGGACAGTGGAATGACCTTCCCCAATCAGTCAAGGAGGCAGATTCATTGGCCATTTTATGCAAGTCGAAACCCCCCTTTTCAGACTACTCTGCTGTCTTGCTTTTTAATAAAACACTAACCCTTTTCTCCCTTTATTTCACAGGTCTTGAGGCATGTACCTTGAGGGTGGCTTTTATATGTAACTTTGCATTTCTCTTGCGCTAGTCATGTTTTTTCACCATAGAGCCATCAAAGAGGTTATGGTGACAATAAGAGGAAAAGACACACCGTTTAAAAGAGAAAACCGGGTTTTTTGTCCAAGTCAGTGTTTTGACACTTGTTAAGCTCTCCTTCCCTAAAGGTCCAGATTGCTGCTTTGTTAACATGCTGTGTAAACTTCTATCAAACCACCACTTCTGCCAAATATTTACACTCATGTTTATCCTGTAATTATTTAAAAGGGATTAAGAGGCTCAAATGCCTGTAAGGAATTTGGTTCCCTACCAAAATATAAATGCCTAATATTTACTTTGACACCTTACTTCTATTTCCACAAATCCAGATTTTCTCATACATTAAGAAAATATATTGATGCTAAATGAGTGCCATTAATAATTATGTTTGACATTTCAATACACTGTATTTTCCTATCTATGTATAGTCTGTATGGATAAAAAGTCCATTAGGTTTACTGTGTGGAAATGAACAGTTATGCCTATTGTTACATAAGAAAAACTCACTTGGGTAGGAGGGTCAAAAAGCAGGGGGTCACCGCGCCCCGAGGGGTTCAGTCCTAACTGCTGCACAGTTGCATCTTTCAGGGTCACATGTTTGTGAAGAGGCGGGGAAGGGCAAAGAACATGTTTATTAATTGGTTCTATTCTGGTTCTCCTTCCCTTTGGCCATATGTTGCTTTATAGTTTTTCGTATTCAGAAGTTCTGTGTCTTCTAAGGAAGTGTTAAGAGGGGGAAAAAAAGGCGATACACGTCTTAGCTGAGCCAACTTTTCTTTAGAAGCATAGACTCTTTCTTTTTCCCCAGGGAAGGGCTTCGCTACTGCTTTGATGGAGTGAATCACCTTTTCCAGATCCTTCCCCCTTCCTCTCCATTTCTTTGTAGCACTTGTGGAAGAGGAACCATGGGCTTTCTTAAGTCCCTTCCAAGCCAATGAGTTCTGGGGACCGGTAAGCTCTGACTCAGTGACAAGGAATCCTGTCTACAAACTTAATGAACAAGTACCAAGATGGGAGGGTGTAGACTACTATCGCCATGATTCTGCACCGATTACAGAAGACCTGCTAAATTACATAGTGAATCACAGCATGTTTCCAGAATTGAAAAAGTTTTGCCAGGTCAGTACAATGCAAGCACATAAGTATAAACACTGATATTACTGTGTACTGCATAACAATAGGAATTATTCTTTAGCACATATTTTATGATGTGGTTTACCTTTATTCAGTGAAAAGCACTTCCAATAGATGAGCTAATTTAGACTTTAAAAAATGATCCAACCATCTCTTTGTGAGCCAAATTTGTTGCAAAGCACAACAAATTAGCCATAGATTTTAGGCATAAGATATTTTGGGAACTAATAAATAAACACAGACATACAAATGGTGAAAAGGAAATACCATAATGACCATAATTAATTAAAGACAAGTTAATGAAGTTCAGCGACAGTTTTCACATGGTCACATCAGGGCAGTAGGAACTGGCGGAAAGTGGGAGTGAAGTACGTGCTGTGAACTTTTCTAGCCCTTGCTAACAGGTAAACTTAGTAAACTACCTTTATCCTCTTTCTGTGTACTACTTTATGCTTAATGTAATTAAATGGCACCTGTACACAGTATATCTGAAGAATTCACCCCTTCCTCACCAACTACTGTACACAGCTGCTACTCTGGGCCCTGGTGCTCTCACACCTGGACTATCGTGATTATCTTCTCACTACTCAGTCTGCTTATACTGCTAAGCATCTGCTGCTAATACAGAATGCTGCATGACAAATATTCTTAAGCATGCTCATGTTACAGCCTTCCTCATGTAATTTCACTGGCTACTTGTTACAGGTCACAGTAAATTTAAAAACATTGGTACTAGCCAACAGGGCAGCGAACAGAACAGCTCCAGCGTATCTCCACTCAATGTTCAAACCCAACTCCTTGGTTAGATCCCTCCATTCCTCTTGTGACTGTATCTTTGTTTTCCACCCATGCCCATGTACATATACCTTATTACCAGCACCCTTATTACAAGCAATTCAAGTTGTCAAATAAAAAAAAAACATTCCATCCCATAACAGTCTGTTTAAAATAATCAAAATCATTTTCTCACACACACATTTACACATTAATGACATTAACGGCTAATTACAGTCATGAGCTATGGCATCAGCAAGCAGTGATATATTTCTATTATGATATATCATTCTGTCTATTGTTGTAATCACCACGCTCACCAATTGGATTAGACCCCACTACACACATCCACCCCCGATGAAAAAAAAAAAAAAATCATTATTCTTGAATGGGATCTAACTTTCCTTTCAAATCTGAATCATAAATTGTCCAGAATATTACTATTTTGATACTACATAATAAAAATTTGCAATTTATAATTTTTTTTCAAGCAAATGATAATACAGTTCTTACAAAATTACAATAATCAATATACATGTATTTTTAAAAAATTATAAATTCAAGAAAAAGTTTTTTGAATGAATGAATCCTTGAAAGACCCATTTCATGGCACTAGTGTGTTTGAGGAAACATGCAGCTCACTAGTACTCTCCAGGTCAGCGGCAAATGCATTTAGATGTCTCAACAAGATAGTGTTTAAGCACGCTAATTGCTTTTCATTAGCATAATGACCTAACATTTATAACAGCTAAGCACCAAATTTAATTGAGAAAACATAAAAGACACAATGGGAACAAAAGCCCTAACGATGGCCCTGGTGTCTCAACAGAGACCCGGGTAAACTGATCCAAAGCTCCCCTCCTACCCCACATCACAAAGATGAAAAGGGAAGCTTGAAGCGTGAAGCGGTCATATTGTTTCCCAGGAAGCTTGTGTTTCAAACCTGGAAACCCGAGAATGCTTTTTCCCCAACAGGTGGCTTTCAGAGTTGTGACACTTGTACTGAGCTGTTTTCATTGCTTGGGTCAAGACCTGCCCTTGTCAGGTGTAAAGGTAATTCGTTGCCAGAGTAAGAGGTTTGACTTCGTCATTGGTGTTCCCAGTTGAGTTGATTCTATACATAATTTACCCAACAAATGAAAACATATTTGAGACTGCATGAAATTTCTATATTTCTATATACATATGGTTTACAGGAATAAAATGGAACTGTAGTAATTTTGACTCATTTTAGGTCCACTTTATTCAGCTGAACATACGTAAGTTAAAACATACAGTGAGCTCCATAACGTTTGAGACGTTTTTCTTGATTTGGCTCTGTACTCCACAATTTTAGATTTGTAAACAAACGATTCATATGTGGCAAAGTTGTACATTCTCAGCTTTTATTTGAGGATATTTTATACACTTTGATTTTAACATTTAGAAATCACAGCACTTTTTGTCATTAGTCTCACCATTTCAGGGAGCCATAATGATCAGAACATAATACTATAGAAATGAAAGTAGTCATATTTAGTACTTTGTTGCAGATTTGATACAAGTGAATCTTGGTCTCACCTGTCAACAAGACTCTTTTCCAAAACTCTGCTGCTCTTTTAGGTACTTCTTAGAAAACTGTAACCTGGTCATTATGTTTTTGGGATTTGCAGTGTAGCCTCTGTAGTTCTGTTAGTGCAGCCTTCTGCGGATAGTAGCCACTTACACATTCATACCTGCCTCCTGTAGAGTGTTTCTGATGGACTGGTGTTTGGGGGGGGTTTCTTCATTATGGTGAGAATCAACTGTAGAGGTCTTCCGTAGCCAACCGGGCCCTTTGCCATTACTGAGCTCACCAGTGTTCTCTTTCTTCTTAATGATGCTCAAAACAGTTGATTTTGCTGAGCCTAAGGTTTGGCCTATGTCTCTGTTTTTTCTTATTTATCAGCCTCTTAATGGCTTACTTGACTTTCATTTGCACAAGTCTTGTCCCCAAGTTGACAAATGCCAATAACAGACTCCAAAGGAAATGGAAAGCCTAGAATCAAGATTAGATACTGAAAGGTCTCTTATACTGTACATGCACTAAGGAAGCAAGTGAATACACCTAACTAATCAGAAACATTTCTCTCATTTATTATTATTAAGTTTATAATGCATTGAAATTGGGGACTGTGTATAAAAAGTGCTGTAATTTCTAGCTAGTGAAACCAAAATGTATTAAAATACAAAAAAAATTTAATAAAAGCTGAAAATATGCAGTTTAATCACATGTGCATTGTTTGATTACAAATATGGAGGACAGAGCCTAATCAAGAAAAAATGACTTTATCCCAAACATATCGAGCTCACTATATTATACACTCACCGGCCACTTCATTAGGTACACCTGTTCAACTGCAAACTGCACCCGTTAATGCAAATATCTAATCAGCCAATCACATGGCAGCAACTCAATGCATTTAGGCATGTAGACATGATCACAATCTGCTGAAGTTCAAACCAAGCATCAGAATGGGGAAGAAAGGTGATTTAAGTGACTTTTAACGTGGCATGGTTGTTGGTGCCAGACGGGCTAGTTTGAGTATTTCAGAAACTGCTGATCTACTGGGATTTTCACGCACAACCATTTCTCGGGGTTACAGAGAATGGCCCGAAAAAGAGAAAATATCCAGTGAGCGGCAATTCTCTGGGCGAAAATGCTTTGTTGATAGCAGAGGTCAGAGGAGAATGACCAGACTGGAGCTGATAGAAAGGCAACAGTAACTCAAATAACCACTTGTTACAACCGAGGTATTCAGAAGAGCATTTCTGAACGCAAACCACGTCAAACCTTGAAGCAGATGGGCTACAGTAGCAGAAGACCACACCTGGTGCCACTCTTATCACCTAATGAAGTGGCCGGTGAGTGTATATTATACACTGTATATGAAACACTTCCAGATCAGTCAATAAAACATGAATACATTACATTACATTACATTATAGGCATTTAGCAGACGCTCTTATCCACAGTGACATACAACAAGTGCATCAGTTCAAGGTGCAGAAGTGCAGAAAAACACACTGGAGTGAAATAAAGATCGTAGTGCCAGAAGTGACCACATAGATCAGGACCTGTTCAGCAAATAAACAAAACAATCCTGCCAAGTACAAAACTAGCACTGAAATCACATTTGTCTAATCAGAATCAAACAAAACAATCCTGCCAAATACAATACTAACGAGATCGCATTAGCCCAACCAGGTACATTGAGCTAAACTAGAGGCTAGGGAGGGGTGGGGAGAGGTGCAGCCTGAAGAGATGAGTCTGTAGTCTGTGCTTGAAGGTAGTCAGATTCTCTGCTGTTCTGACCGCCACGGGAAGGTCATTCCACCAGCGAGGGGCTAGGACAGACAGCAGACGCGAACGGGAAGTACAGACACGAAGAGGGGGAGGTGCCAAGCGTCCAGAGGTGGCAGAACGGAGAGGTCTGGCTGGTGTGTAGGGTCTGATGATCCTCTGGATGCATCCTGGTGCTGACCCCTTAGCTGCCTGGTATGCAAGCATTAAAGTCTTAAATTTGATGCGAGCCATAACAGGCAGCCAGTGGAGGTCAGTGAGCAGGGGGGTGACATGGGATTGTCTGGGGAGGTTGTAGACCAGACGAGCTGCAGCATTCTGGATGAGCTGCAGGGGTCTGATGGCGGATGCTGGCAGACCAGCCAGCAGCGAATTGCAGTAGTCCAGGCTGGACAGGACCATCGCTTGAACCAGGAGCTGGGTTGCGTAGGTGGTGAGGAAGAGATGGATTCTCCGGATGTTGTACAGGAAGAACCTGCACATTCGACTCACCGCCGCAATGTTCTGGGAGAGGGACCGTCTGTTGTCCATCACCACTCTGAGGTTTTTGGCAGTGGGTGATGATGACACCACGGTGTCCCCTAGGGAAATAGAAAAGTCAAGGAGGTTAGAGGATGGAGCAGGAATGAAGATCATCTCTGTCTTACCTGGGTTCAGCTTAAGATGGTGGTTATCCATCCAGCTCTGGATGTCCCTCAGCCAAGCAGAGAAGCGAGCGGAGACCTGTGTCAGAGGGGGGGAAGGAGAGAAAGAGTTGGGTGTCATCGGCATAACAATGATAAGACAAACCATAGGCAGAGATTACAGGACCAAGAGATTGGGTGTACAGGGAGAACAGGAGCGGACCAAGGACTGAGCCCTGGGGAACTCCTGTGGCAAGGGGGCCGAGGTGCCGATACTGCACCGGCCCAGGCGACTTGGAAGGAGCGACCGGAGAGGTAGGACTCGATCCAGTCTGGTGCTGTGCCACAGATCCCCATAGCTGCCAGGGAGGACAGGAGGATGGGGTGGTCGACTGTGTCAAAGGCAGCAGAAAGGTCTAGGAGGATCAAAAGCTGTTTACTAATATTTTATGTGTCATGGATTTGTGCTGTGCCATGCTACTGTACACATACCTGCTCTTGTGTTTCTGCAACTCTGTAAATACTTCCAAATGCAAGGGTGTAATTCATTATTATTATTATTATTATTTTATTTTATTTTTTAAATGAATGCTTAAAAATCCCAGTGCTTATCTTCATATTAGAGTTTTTGATGCTACAGATCCTATTTTCAAATGCATAGGGAATTATTTCTGCTGGTTGCACCAATCACAGTCTTTTTCCTTTATTGTAACTATACAGTTCAGGGACAAGACATCAAATAAGGAATCATCCATGGTTAAAATGGCCTATTCTCCCTGATGAATAAATAAAAAACAAGTGCATAAATAAATAAATACCATTGAATTCTGCTGGAGAAATTGTTCGATTGGAAATGGGCCCAGGATTAGAAACACAGTGACGTCTCTTGCTCTCCTTCCCACATGGAATCTGAAGGGGACCGGCCATCTGATTCTGCCTTCTTTGAAAGGCATTTTCAGCACATGCATTTAGAGTGCAACTCACCCTCAAAGCCTAGTCCGACAGCTTTTCCCTATGGGGCTTAATACTTTTTCTTCATATAAATGCCTGAGGCCAAATATTTACTAAACAACTTTGCCTGTGGTTGTTTTGTATATTTCCACATTTCCACAGAGATTAACATTACTCCCTCTGGATTTCATTTTGAAACTGTCTTTTTGAAACATTTCACAGATCCCGTCATTTGGAAAAGGTATAAAATTCTCCCTCGGAAGATGTACCTTCACTGGAACTGTAGGATGAATGTATATTCTGTGGTGTAGAAATAAAAAATAAAAATGTCAAACCAGTTGTACATCTCACTTTTAAAAAAATAAACAAATCGCAGCTCTTTACTTATTACAGCTATAAATATAATTTTGTGAACAAATGATACAAATGGAAACAAAACATCAAGTTTTTTCTTCTTGATTCCCTTTTCAATCTCAAGGTACAAACATTATTTTAAAATCAAAGCATCTCATTACAGTGTGTATCCAAAATGAAAACTAACCCTAAGGAGAATGCTGTCACCCCTCCGAGAGGAGGCTGCTCACATACTGTAGCTGTCATTTGGGGGCTGTGAGCACACACTCGCACATGTGCACAGTTATCCCCGTTTAAAGAAACCCCGGCGCCTGAGCTTTGCAAACTGCGCTGCTCTGTGAGCCCATGCATGTTAATTAGGCCCCCTTCAAAACTCCCCTCTCAGTGGATATTAATAACACTGTAATGATGGTCAGTGATGCTGAAGCAGCTATATAAAGCTCCGTCGTGTTTTACAGTCCTTTGACTTGCTCTCTCATGAGAAAATCTATTAGTTATGGCATGGCACCATGGTGATTTTTCTTACAATGGAGAGACTTTTCTTTGTTGAACTTGATCTCTATAGGCCATGTATGCATCCATACCTGGCAATATCAAATCTTGATAAGCAACCACAAATGACAACACAGACCTAAAATGTACCTAGGGTTTCCTCCAATAGTTAATTCATAAACAATACCTATTATCATACCACAGCTTTGTTGGATGCTTAATACTGATCAGACAAGGAGTTTCACAATTATATTCTTCAACACTCAACATAGCCAAGTAGTCCAGTCAGAACGCGCTCTTGTGTTCGGCATTAATGTCTCTAGTAGAGGTAAATTCCTTCAGACTTCGATGGACTAAACAGAAGATAATCACAGCTGTGCTAATATACATTATAATGGCACAAACAGACAAGTGCAGGTTAGCTACCGGAACAATCCCTGAATGACATCATACTGAGACTCGCCAACATCCCTCTTCTCAAGCAGTAACCTGTTCAGTGAATACTAACCTCTCATCCACAGAACTCCTGCCTAATTCATGGCAACAGCACACCATGTGGACCAAATTAACACCTCTGAAAGACCTGTAGGGACAGACAGGTGGAGACTAAATTTATCTCTCACCTGCTAATTGGACACAAACTACAGGCCTGAGTTTTGAGTGATCTCATTTCTTTAAGAGGAGCAGTAGATTTGATCCTCACTTGCTCCAGGTAATCCACACAATCTTTTGGACAGTGACACATATTTCTGTTGTTTTGACTCTCACACTCTCCAACACATATATTAAGGAAAAATATATATAAAGTTAAAGTTCAGGCTGTCAGTATTAATTTGAGGGTATTTACATCCAGATTGAGTGATCAATGTAAGGATTACAGTCCTTTTTATAAAACAGCAAAAAATTATATCACAGGAGAACAAAGTCCAAACATCAATACCTAACATTTTTTACATACGCAACACAATGCAAACAAATGCAGCAATGCATAAAATAACAGGGAATATGAAAGGCAACATGCAGCTAAAGAAAACAGCTAAAACACGCAAACAGCAAATGTTACTACCACAACAGTGTACATAACCAAACACCAACAACTGCAGCAACAGGAGAATGGTACCCAGTGCTCAGAGGGGTGGTGCTAGTTGAGGGGCTGAACAGTATATGTGATCTGTCAGCCATTTAACACCATCTTTGGGATTATGGACCCTAGATTATAGAATATACAACACAAATCTTTTAATCTGAGGTTTGACACATAGCATTTTGAGTACTTTCCACCATGATGGAAGTGATAGGAATGCATTTGTAGCAATATTAAGAAAGATTACACCAGACCTGAATGTCTGATAACCCCGTATGTGTACTCTCACATACTGCTGAGTCACATGACTGGACAAGGTTACCCACCACAAGCCTACCAGGGATTTTTTCTTACACATTAAATCAGTGGACTGGTACTGGAACTGATATCCAGTCCAGCCCAATGACAGAGATCTGAAAACCACATCAGGCTGTATAGATACTCTCACTCACTCCAGAGGCATGTGCTGTACTGTCAGATTGGCATGGTGCTCTTTTTTTCCAAAAAGCCTACTTATGCATGTTTTTTCGTGGGTGGGAATGAAAGACTTGGATGTTTCCTGTTATAATTCAGTGGTGCTTAGGAATCTGTCTCTCCTCCTCCTCCTCCTCCTCCTCCTCCGCTCAGTTCCTCCTTCCAGGCACCAGTTTTCTGCCGTTTCTCTCATCAGCTCCCGAGATGGCAGCTTCAGTCCTCGGCACCTGCTGCCTCCAGCCCCCATGCCGACATGAAACCGCTACGCAGTCAACCTGAGAACCCGAGGGAACGTCTTTCTCTTTCTACATCGTCCAAGGAAACGGCTCGCTCGTCTGCATTGTCTATCACTAGCCATCCATATGAAAAACACATAATTATACAGGGGCAGAAACGGTTCGGTTTTTCGGCTTCTGCACACAAAAATACATTTTCCCCAGGTAATGTTGAAAACAGAAGTGCCTTTCAGAGATGGCCCCTGAGGATTAGCGTGCACTGAAGTCATGAGAAAGGCGGAGAAGAACAATGGTGCGTCATAAGACTCTGCCCTGTATGGTGCTGAAATCGGTGTTATTAATCCTCTCTCTGGTGACCCTTTTGTTAATGTGTATCATGGGCCTTTCAGTAAGCCCGATGCCAGGCACATACAGACACCATTTTCACTGACATCATCCGAAGCATTCTTCTCCTAGACTAGGACCGTCCAATTCGTGACAGAGCCCTCTTTCTTCACAGAGAATGGGTCCATTGTTCCAACGGCAGGATGTCCAGAGCACTGAGCAGGGAGAGGCAGCATTGTCTCAGTTGTACCGTAAGCCAGAGTCACGACAGTGCCAACAAAAATTTTTCTTAGACCACCGAAGAGAGACTTTAAACTATCTCTTTAATGGCCTGTCTCTACTCCTCTACTTAAAGGCTGCACATCATATGTAAGTGAATGGCGGTCTCGGCAGTAATGATTCAGTTCAGATTACAGCAAAAAAAGAAAACACAGCCAATGTTTTTTTCCTGCTAAATTTTGAATGTGCTAAAAAAATAAATAAAGCCAGCCAGATATACACAGGTGGCTTCAGATACATGTGCAGCAATGTCTTGGCCCTGGTCGCTTTGCAAGCAGACAGCATAGCAGATTCATTACCAGTGTCAGCCAGGGTAACAGTCAGTGTCATCGACCAAATGACATGAAAGTTGTTTGTTCTGAAAACTGGCCAGATTATTTTTTAATTGGTATTTTTAAAAGACTTTTTACCATCTTCTAATATTAGAATGCAATTTAATATGTTCCAAAAAACAATGCTTTAAGACCAACAATTATGATAGTTGAATTATAGCAAATAGTACATAGAAATTATATTCATTCCATTAACTCTATGAGAGGTAAAGTATCATCTCTTGCATGTTGGACTGCATGAAAGCACAGTCATACAAACTACTTCTCTTGCCTAATTTTGTTCGTAAAAAACAAAAATTCTGTCGATTCTGCTGTTCCATCGGAGTTTCCACACATAATTGGGGCCTTACTGGTGTGAGCCACTGTCTGGGTTAAAGCCATTCCATATTGGAACCTAGACTCTGCAATGGCCTTCAATGCAGAACAAAGTCCCCAAGGGCTGTGTCTGTCCCTATGACCTGGAATAAACTGGTGATTAAACTTTGGAACCCAGTGGAGAGATGGCCATTTCAGGCCCACAGGGACTGCAGTGGCTGTCCATCAGTGACATGCAGGGTTACAGGGTGAAGCAGGCCATGTGTACTAAAAGCGCTAAAATATTACTATTAAAAGCATTGAGGATAAAATGTCAGAATCAGAATAATATGCTAAGCAAATAATTACTTTTAAAAAACATGCATGCCTCCCAATTTACAAAGTAAAAATGCTCACTGCACTACTTCCACTACAGTTCATAGGGATTCATACACCCCCATGTTTGTGGAGGGACAATCATTTATGGTTTATCTATTAAACCAAGAGAAAGACACTCTTAAAATCCGTGTATTCTGCAGTGAATAAGTATAATACAAACAATAAAAACCGAATAAAAATATTATAATACATTTTTTCAAAGTCAGTGTTATCCTGATATTTCATTGTTTGGCTGAAAAAACTTGATCCTGATCTGCATATATCAAGTCTTATATTTTGTCTTTGGAAAATATTTGATGCAACAAAACCAATATGAACATAAAGTTGATGTGTATGAGAGACGACAGGTGTGGGAAAAGACACTTGATGTGGAGGTGTGTAAGAAAGATACATGGAACCTGGAGGTGTGTAAGCAAGGATGCATGGAACGTGGAGATGTGTAAGCAAGGATGCATGGAACGTGGAGGTGTGTAAGCAAGGATGCATGGAACGTGGAGGTGTGTAAGAAAGGATACATGGAACGTGGAGGTGTGTAAGAAAGGATGCATGGAACGTGGAGGTGTGTAAGAAAGGATGCATGGAACGTGGAGGTGTGTAAAAAAGCATACATGGAATTTGGAGGTGTGTAAAAAAGGATAGGGATAGGAAGCCAAAGGTCAGTGTAACAGCTCTGTTCCTGAAAAGCTTTTTTATATACAGCAAATTTACTTTATAGACAATCAAGTTAAACATATCCCCTGAAGATTAATTTACATCCATCCCACTCCTTCCCATCCCTACCCCTGCCAAATGTGGAGAACATATTATACATTTATAATTAAATAATAATCATTGGATAGTCTAGACAGAATTCACAGGATGAAGCAGAAGGAAAAGAGGCGGGGTGCTCACTTGGCCCTGAAAACCGAGACAGAAAAAATGGCATCTTTGACATTTTACCTCCATGTGGTGGGTCAAAATTAAACTGGGGCTAAAAATAGAGAATAGAGGGATGTTTAAAAGTGCCAGTTCCAAATGCTTTCCTTATGCCCTCCTGTTTGAAAAATGAATAAAATATTAAATCTGTATGGCTGCACCCCTGTACAAAGTGTCTAAAAATAGAAATGACCTTCACACATATTGGATCCTGATTCAATATGTTCCTGTTGATCTGCTCTACATCTCATGGTTCAATCAATAATAATGCCACGGTATTTAGAACTAGACACTTTATAACAAAAAGTGTAATCCCTTTTACAATATCATTCAGCCTATCATTCTAAACTTCTCTCCATAAAATAGGAAATCATGAAAACTTAAAATCATTTATATGATTCACTGTCTTGCTTCCATAGTGAAGCTCCCATGTTCACGCAAGTTTCTAAATACAGATAATATATTAAACAAGCAGAAGGCTTTAGCATAGCACTGCTCTTGGGGTTCCTGTAAAAGAAATATTCATGGAGAGGACCAACTGTCTTTGTCTATATTTGTGCACATGTATGTATGTATGCTTCTGTGTGCGTATATATATATATATATATATATATATATATATTCAGTCAGTGATGAGAAAAACAGTGGTTTTGTTACATCTGAAGTACATGCAGAGTTCTTAGTATATTATTCCTTCCTGAAAATAATTTAAAAATCATTCTTTTCATCTTATGAGCAAATGTGTATGATTGCTGAGGTGTGTAATAGGTGGGAAAACCATCTGTGATATTAATTACATAATTTGGATAACGCTGAATAAAATAAAAAGTATGTTTCCATAACAGTAGAAATGTACGGTGCCACTAGAACACTTTGATAAATCAGCATGTTTCAAATTGTGGCTGGTAAAGTGAGATTATGACAAAAACTAACCTACTGGTTTGAAAATAAAATAGAAAATAATAGAAAACTGCTATTTCCTTAGTTCCGTAGTTCGGGCAGTAGCCCATCTTACCAAGATTCTTAACGTTGAGGCATTGCATTGATAAGTGGTGAGCTGAATCTGGACATGATATGGTGAAGAATGCAAGCATGGAGCAGTCAACCACCTGAAAATGGCCATTCTCCCAGCAGGATGTGATTTGCCCCTGGGCTCAGGCCTTAACTCACAATGAACCTCAGTGCAAACCACTTCCATCCGAACTGACTGGAGAGGGACATCTTATGGGTCAGTCATGCTCTTGTGCTTCAACAAAACTGCGGTCTAATGACCAATGATCCAAATTTACTGAATTAAGTCCTCTCTCTTTTGAAGGCCAGCCAGATGGCTATCTCTGTCACAAAAGATTAATGAAATGTTTGTGGGGAAAAGTATTTCAACACAATGCCCCATGATGGGTGGTTTTCTTACAGCTTTGTATCATCACTTAGTCAAGACAACAAAATACATTAAACAAAAATGTAAAGCTGATTCAGTTTGACAAAAAAACCACACTACATTAACAGATGCAGTTACAAACTACACTAAAAATAATACTTAATTCTAATATCAGTTTGAATTAGGAAACTTTCCCATTTTAGCAACAAATACAGTCACGTCAGATATATATATATATATATATTTTACCATTACTAGGTATTGGTATTGGTGTGGCCAGAAGCATGCAACAAAGGAAAAAAGAAGATACATATTCAAATCATTTGTAAGGCATTGTAAAAAAAGAAGAAGAAATAAATGAATGATAATACATTAGCACTGAGAAGGGGGTATCTGCAGATTCCTTTGAACAGGCATTTAAGATCCTATCAAAGTAATAGGTTTGGAAATTACTGTTGATGTTAACTAAGCTCTTTCTTTTAACCTTTTCCACTGTTAATCATTCACAGAAATAGCCCTGGAACTCATGATTGCTACTTCAATTTTATTTGTAATTTTAATTATTTATTGGTTTATTGAAAGGGGCAGGCAAAGATAACATTGATGCCACTACATCAAAAGTTCTTAATTTTTCAACACCAGTCCCATGATGGAATGCAGAAGCAGAGAGGAGAAAATAATCCACACATTGAAGTTTCAACCAAGTTTGACATTAGAGCAGTCAGACAAACATAAACTTTCAGTCAAAAATAAAATATCAGCAAGTTTTTTAGGTACCACCGTATTGATTTTATAGAAACCATAGCAGGCATGAATTTTGAATTATGCACAGTACAGCTGTTGCCATATCTAATTTACTAAATCTGAAATCATTGTTACAGAACACATTTGAAATACAAGACAACGGCTATATTTCAACAGTATAACCAGGGTTTTTTCTGATGTACTAGAGACATCTGGTGATAAACTTGAGCAATAACACTTAAGTGAAAAAAAAACATAATGCAGTAACAATATGCAAAACAGAATATCAGTATAAATCAATATAAAATAAATTACCAATCTACAATGTTAAGAAGGAAAGATTTATGGATACAACATTATATTACTTTATATATTTATGTATTATCTACTGGTACTGCAAATGCTCTCATTTGGAAATAAAAGGTCTGAAATAATTATAATGAATGGAGGCCATAAGAGCGAGAAATCATTCAAATGCGCTGAATCCATCATAGATCTGAACAGGCTGGCTGATTGTCAGACACAGTGGCATCATCTGTTCTGAGGGTACAGTTCTGAGCCTTCTTTCTACAAAAGCCTTGTTAATTTATCTATGTTTTTCACTGATGACTACTGGCTGACTACTCAGCAGTTACCTCACAATTCATGGAACTGTAGGACATACTGTGATAGACCCAACAAAATAAACCTGAGTTTGCATGGCCAGAGACAACAGCTTAGAAGTTATAAAATAGTAACATAATACATACAGCATAGGTGTACTCTCAGTATACATGGTCAACACAGCCTATGAAATACAAAAGAAGACATTGAAGTGCAGTTACCCATACATTAAAGTTTGTAAGAATTACATGAAGGAACAACTACAAAAATTAAGAACTAATCTATATGGTATATTACTTGTATATTGTAATACACATTTATATTTATTTTATTTATGTATATATGTATGAAAATGGCACCACATAACACAAATGAATTCAGCACAGCCAAAAGATGTTTATGATTAAAAAAAAAAAAAGTTAGCATAGACAATGGGGTACTTATATTAAGAAGTGAATCCCAGATCACATGGCTGTGTATTTGCATGTAAACACATGATCAGTTTTTGTGTTCTGCTTGTTTACCTGGTGAGTCAGCTTTCATGCAGAAACAGGCAATACAGTACTTAAAAAATAAATAAATTGATGTGCACTGAGAATACATGTGAAAAATGTCTTAAAGCTCACAAAATGGCATCATGACAGCACATCCTGGGCATACCCACACAGCTTCTGGGTTGACTTAATTTTTTCACATACCAAGATGGCTACAAATAATGCCAAGTGGTAGGCGAACAAGATTTACAAAAAAGATTCTATATTAGTCAATGAGAGAAACACAAACTCAAAATAAGCTCTACCATACTATACTTGTTTAATGCAGATATACACAATATAACTGCTTATATTTCCAGTTAGTACTGAAAATCCACAGCCTACATTTTCCTGAGCTAATATAAAAGCAGAATATTTCTGGAGTGTCTACCATTGGGTAAACCAATAACTTACTCCAGACACAGCCTTCTACCCAACTCGCTATTTTAAAGTTACGGGTTTCTACAATTCTTGTTTAATTTCTGAGTGCTTGTGGAAAATGCACCTCAACTTAGCCAATCAGATTGTATGAAGTTTATAGCGGCCTCAAGGAATTATAACTGTTTTTGGTGATGATTATAGCATGGTAGACATTCGCTGATTCCTATTCAGTGTTTCAAGAGAGGTGAGGAACTACATCCAATTGATGAAACGTATGGTTGTTTTCTGTAGAGCTACAACAAAGTTCAGATACAAGCCTGGAAAAACAAAGAAAAAAGGATGATGTAATTGCAAAATCAAAAAAGCCAAAAATTCTGGGAAAAAGTGGAGGGTGAGGAATTTATTGAACTTTAATTGAATTTATTGAGGTTAGCACATGAAGGATTACTTAATTCATCTGTTGACAAGCAGAAACATGATATGAGGAAAATGGCAGCTTAATAGAAACTCACAGCAAGTATGCTGACCTTAATTGTGACTGGAGCTTGTCAACCTGGGGTTCGGAAAACGTAAACAAGGAATTCAGGGGAAACTTTTCTGGGGTATATTTTACTATCTACTACTATGTTAAGAAGAACCAACCCATCGTGTCATGTTATTTTACACTAGTTGGCTATCCCTACTTTCTTATGTTTAACAAAATATTAAGCAATTATTTTGAAAAAGCACATATTTATTCAATCCTGTTGTTGTTTCCAGATTTACCATACAGGCCTAATGAAGATCATGAGTATTTATCAAGGGTGTAATGCAACACAAAGGAGGCCAGGTTTAGAGGACTGTGTTCAACAATCTGCAATTCAAAAAGAAAAAACCAAAACCATGAAAATCTGGAATTAATAAAAACAGAAAAAAAGACGTCTGTTAGAGTTCTTCTGGCTGTGGGAGGGTTCCACTGATGTTACACGTTTGGAGATCATCTTCAAAGTTGCTGTGAGGCCTGTCGTTGATGGGTTCCCCATCAGAAGGCATGTCCAACAATGCTATCTGTTAGGCCGCACGTGCACTACACAATATCACAGTCGATTTGGTTTGGCATAACACAAACCTCATTTGGAGCGTCATTGCTCGCATAGTGTGACAGGGTCTGCGCAATCTTGTTCATTTCTGTTCCGTTCTATCGATCCAGTCTGGGACTACGATTTTTAAACATGTTCGATATTTCCGTTCCGCTGTGTTGAAGACAACTCGGAACTAGCAAAAAAACAAAAACAAAACAAGATTCGACTTGTGCAGAAGCCAACATAAATGGTCGTCGAACTGGGAATTGTAGGTCAGAAATTCAGGCATAATTTCAGAGTTTTTTCCGACATCAGCACTGGTGATGTCGCAGTAAGAAAATGTCAACATTTGTAGTTCGTGGTAAGAAAGGAAAATTGTACATTTACATTTTAATACATATTTGGGTGTGTGATCATGTGTTAATATCATTTATGTTTCGCATTCATTATATCAATATGTGAAATATAAAAGTTATGATATCTATCAGCCACTTTTATCGCTAGCCAGTAGCAAAACCTGTTACCTTCAGCAAAATCGGTTGCCTTCTGCTTCCGGACAGTTCTGGTTTACCTCTAATTGGATAAAATGCTATCACATGATTTAAAGTTCAGTGCACTGTTTTGCGCTTGCGTACAATAATTGCCAAGTAAACAATGTACATTCTATTGATGTTTTACTCTACTGAGTTAGCATGTTTTTGGAACTAAAACTATATACTCTGAATTTTGTTTGCTAGACCCTTGCCGTGATAAGAATACAGACTTTACCGTGATTGATATTGTCTATGGATTTCGAAAACACACAGAAGGTGAGGACCCCTCCCAAGCTTGTTTTCCCTCCCCATGTTACAAATAACCATTACCACTAAAACGCTGGCATCATAAAATAGTTTAGAGATAAAATTGTGAGTTTTAACACTTTCCAAGTATATGGTGTGACCAGACTGATTTACATGGAACAGAATGAATGCACTCAAATACAGGGTTAAGACAAATGGCAATTATTAATTCACTTTTGTTTTATGCTTACATTAATTATAGATTTGATTATATCCAAAAAGAGAAATTCTTGCAAAATCTTGCATTGTCGAATGCAGTTTTTTCATAATTTGTATGTTCCCAACTTTGAGCTGAAATGCAGCTATTGCTATTTTAATAATTTATTGGACTAGTTACTTGCATTAGTGTCCTTATTCATTTTTAAATGGGCTATTATTTTGCAGCTCTAAATATCTTTAAGTTAATAAGCATAAGCAAGCATCGCACAAGGACACTCATTTTTTCCTATGTGGGTTTTCTGAAAGTCACAGCACACAACACAGCATAACCCGTCGGTAGTTTTCAACTGTTACCAATGTCTTTCATTCTCAAAACAGAGAATATTGCAGACATATTTCAACAAAGTTTTTTATATTTCAAAAGTTAAAACAAAGATGCATATGCAATCTCATTAGAACTTTTTTCCCCCTAGCTTTCCAAAAGACAGCCTAGCAAGACAAGGCATAATAAATTGTTTTTAGTTGACAGTGCTTGTATTTTACAATTGTGCCTTCACTGTGAAACTAGGGCCCCATGTCTTAACCCTTTTCAAGAGGTCTTAAAATTTCATCTCAAATATGGGGCTTGTACTCAAAATAGTCTGTTGTAAAGTGAGCCCCTGCATAAGTGACATGTTTTGAATAGAACACTGCAGAGGTAATGGGTTGTGCAAAGCAGAATCTGGTCAGATGGAATTCTGGGTTCTCTAATGTGATGGAAGTGGGGCAGGACTCCCGGGAGTAGGCTGAGGGGGCTGGCTCACACATAATGAATTGTAGTGCTAAACTGAAATGTAATCACTCACACGTTGCAGGTACAGTAGCCATTAATATAGGCAAGAACAACCATCACCATAACCGATGCAAACAGCCCTAGTTCTTTGAAATCATATGGACCTCTGCAGGTCATGTTCTAATGGGATTCTCATGAAACAATGCTTAATAAGATAATTTATACTTGCTATTGCTTAAATCCCCACCAGGGAATGCTAATATGCCTGTGGGGATGGGACTCCACCTCAGTTGTTTTATAACAATCCAGCAACATAGCAGTAGACTGTGAATGGTGTATCCACACTGGATATACAAACATGCTTGGGGTATCATTTGCCCAGATGCAGAAAGCGATGTAGCAGACATTATTGGAACAGTAGCCTAACAAAAATGGGCTGAAAACCACTTGTGTTCAAGAGATGAAAATACAAATTCTGGGATACTGGGAAAACTGTTGGAAACTGACATTTATGTAATATCCTAGAAAACAGACAATACGGTAGCTAAAACAAGCGTTTCACTCAAAATTAGCCAAAAGCATTACAGAAGAAAACTGCATAAAAAATTAATCTCAGAATTTTGGCTGAAACTATTATAATTACAAGATTTTTATTTCATGTGGTGGGAGCAAAACCTTGGTTTGCTTGGTTTATATATGTAACAAATAAATTATTAGCAAAAAAATTAATTCTTAGCATTACAAAGTCAACAGCAGTTGAAGAAAATGTTCAATTGTGCTGTCAATATTTATATCCTAGTCCATTATATCAGTGTAATATATCAGTGACAGTATCACAGAAAAAGTAAACTACCATCTGGATGTTCTTCAATCTGAAAATTAATCTGACAAATACAGACAGAATGGAGCAGAAAACACATTTCATAAAGACCACAAAAATCATGGACTATCTGACAGGGTCCAGAAATGCTTCATTTATTTATGACAACATGTTTTACATTCAAACCAAAATAAAAAATATTTATATATTTTTATATATATGCTAGTAAGCAGGATACAGATTTAAAACACATAAAATCACAAAAACTAAATTCTGTGTACCAAATATTTACATGGCGTGCTTTGAATACTATACAGTGTGTTTTCATTGTGGTTTTAATTTTTGTATGCTTTTTCTCTTAAATTAGGAAGAAAGACAAAATAAACATCTTATAAGCACGGATGCAGAGGACTCAAGTGAAAAGGGGGTATGGACTGGACGAGGTGCCTTAAGACAACTCTGCCAGGTAAGACACTGCACCTCAAAGCTCATTCCAACTGACAGCACGAGGGGACACTCCAGGAAAGACTAAGCTTCTGTGGCTTGTGTTACAAGCATAGTCATTGCTACTACAGCTGAAAATGGACAAAAATATACCAAAAAGCATGTCAGCAAGTTAATACTCAACCATATCAAGTTCTATTAATAAACAAAGAAAACAGGCCAAACATTTTGGAGAAAAACTGAAAAAACCCAGCGAAGGATCAACGGCACTACTGAACACGTTTTTTTTTTTTCCCCGCTGTCTGACCAGACAAAACAGTAGCAGTTTTGTTGATTGACATTTTAAGGTGTTACAGTTTGGTTGCACTGGTACCCTCAGTTTTATTTGAGCCACTGTACAAAAGAGACGCACACCTGTGTGGATCCCTGCCCCCTTCCCAAGTAATAAAATGCAATAATACGCCATTGATTTATTCATTAGTCAAACATTGCTCATTTCTGATTAACAATGACTATACATATCACCAGTGTTAATAAAAAAAGAAACACCACAATCATTGGTAACTACATTCTTCCCTTAGAGCCATTCACAATATTAATTTGTCAGGCTACATACAGTCACCACTTTTAGAATAATCCTTGTTACACCTCAGTTTAAAAAACGTAAAGGATTTTCCTTGGGTGAATGGTTAAATACCTAAAGTGGATTGTTTTGGCATCTCAGTGGATATACAAATACTGAAAAGGCAAAAAAGAGGCACATTAAATGTCTTCCTAAACATTTCATGATTGCCATGCACCAAGTAAATGAAACAAAAGAACCATTTCCTTTGTTGACAAGTGGTATTTAAACTCCCAGGAATTTTAAGAGCACATCAATTGTATGCATAAATGTTATTTAATAGGCTTCACTTCAGTGTAACATTGGCTGCTCTGGTTCTTCTCAAAGAAGTAAGTTGTAATATTGTGTGACATAATATGGTGACAGCTATATCAAAGGACCTCAAATTGTAATGGAACAAGTCAGATGGATATAAAAATTCAAGAATCAAAAATACATGAAAAATTACCCCATAATTAGCCCCCATATTTCTTTACAATGGGAAGAATTTTGAGGAGGAATAGCAGAACGCTCAAACTAGTACCAAATCTTGGGTTAGTTTCATTGTGCCGTTTTCACAGTATGACCACTTAGAAACATGACCAGGAAGGTTTCACCAGGACAGGAGTCAATGCGAAAGCCACAACAGATTTTGTCAGGTTTGCTCATGCAAATTGGCAGTTTTCGTGAAGAAAACGTTATCTAAATGTTGGATATCATACTTGTAGAAAACATTTACTTCCAAATGTGTCAAATCTTCATTATGTATCATGCCACATACATATGTCAATGTGAAAGCATTATTGGCTTCACAGATCTCCATACATCGTTCCCATAGTTCCCCTGTGATCTTTGTTTGAACAAACACAAAAAAGACCTAAATGTAAGCATTGCCAGGAACTTATCTGCAATTAACACACCACTTTTTTCATTTACCCTGACAAAATACCCAACTAATTTCCTCCATACACACTTCAGTTTGAAAGAAAAGTGGTATAAATATAATAAATATATCAAAAATGGAAAGCAACAGACTTCACTCCCATCTCAGCACAGACAGCAATAGATCACATACATTTTGGCATCTGGTCTCCGCACTGCTCAGAGGAAATGGAGCTAGAATATCACCAAAACCACCAGTATCACTTTAACATCCTCAATGGAATAGAAAAAAGCAAAGGATTAAAAGGCAAAGTGTTAGATTAAGAGCGGGAAGAGCAGTGTCCAGGGCAAGAGGAACAAAATCCAAGAAAGACTTCCACTCCACGAGCTCAGATAAACTGCCAATGCCTCATACCTGCACGTCATTCATTTCAGTCACTTCAACATTTCCTTTAAGTGATATATATATATACATAATTAGAATTTTTGTAATATAAATATATGCATGACTGTGAAATGATGGCCTGGGCTGGTGCAAGGGGGCCAGTACAGTAGGTCAGAAGAGTGGAAAGAGGAGGGCTGGAGGAGTGTGCCAATCTGGAGGGTCTCAGATCTTCTTGGAATCTTTCGCTTCAAACAACTTCATGCGCTCCTGCACGGTCAAACCCTCCTTCAGGCTCTGAGACGGGAATGAGGAGACAAACAGAGAGAAGAGAAAAGCGGTTGCCGAAAAGACTTTAGGAGCGGAAAAAAAAACCCAGAACAAATCAGGCACTGTTCAGAGGCTGCAGCTAGTCTGCCGGGTCCCCTATTTCAGCGTTTCCTTACGCCATCTGGAGGGAAAACGTTGTTATTGTGGGGAATCTACTCAATCTTGGAGTGAACGAATGGAGAGGGACACTACCAATTCTCAGACTTCATAAACGTGACCAAAATGAGCACAGGGTTTTCCAGAGACGTTAAACGCCTCTCGTTCGTAGGCTTTGAACAGAACCTGGAAGTGCAAACGGCTGTGGAAGTGCAGAGCCGAGTCATTCGAGGTGCCAGCGTGGGAATGCGCAGCCAATAAAGCGCGGAGGCGGGAATGTCCCTGTAACGGATACGCCTCTCCAGCTTCCATTCTGAGGCACCCGAGAGTCTGCGGGGTAAAGTATCTGCCTTCTAGGCACAGCATCTGTATCGGATCCCAGAGGAACGCGGGATGCCGCGTTCCTTTCCGATTCTGAACATCACTAAAGCGAACGTTTCACCACGGCAGGATTCTGCACTTCCTCAGCCTCGTTTCAGATGATGACCACCCAAAGTGAAGCCCCTTTTTCCCTATAAGAGGGCGGGAAAGGTCAGCTTCTGCCATTCAAATAACCCCCCCACTGGAGTCAAGGAACCCACTCCACAAAAGTGTAGATAGAGAACTTAGAGAAGCTGAAACACACAGACATTTGCAGAACACCTCAATAAAAGGTTAAGAGCAAGCACTGAAACCAGCCCAGATCTACAAAAAGATCTATAGAACCTCCCAGATGCAGTAGTCCTTTAAAATGATTGATCTCTACATTCTGAGAGATATGCACAATCATTTAACAAAACTTATACAATGGTAAGGTCAGACATTTTTGAAAACCTGGGCTTCTGTTAAAAAGGCACTCTGAAATAAAAAAAGGTGGTTGGTGCACTTTGAACGGAGAACCAGGTGGAGGTGGTTAGTTTTGCATGCTGTAAGAAATGAAGTTATTCACGCTTGTTTAAAAACACCTCCATGAGTCCCTAATTATTGAACATACTGTAACATACTGTAACTTAACTCAAAAGCCACAGAGGACATTTCCACATTTATCCTTTTATGAGAACCAATAAAATAACATGGATTTATTTATTCTTTTATGAAAACCACTAAAATAACATGGATACATTTACCTGTAAGCGCTCAACAGAAAACAAGTTCATTCTGTAAAAACATCAACTTTCCAAGTGAAATAAACATCACTTTTCAGGTGATGGGTGTGTTACAGAGAACAAATCTCGGAGTGACGCTTGAGTGATGGAGTAGCACACTCAAACCATGCTATGATGCAATGACAAACGGCAGTAGAACATGGCAGACACAACATCACAACCCCCCAATACTGTAAGGCAGTAATTATGGATCTCTCATTAGATCATTGACAGGATACACCTGATTTTAAGGTGACTCCCCTTTATCCAGTGTTACTTATTGCAAAAGTGATAATAAAAAGCTTGATATTGATAAGGGATAATTGTGCATGCTTCATGTGGTTTCATATTGCTTTCCATTGACTACTCAAGTCCAGGCAAACATCTGATTAAAAAGGAAAAATGGAAGTAAAGGTGGCTTGGACCCATTTTCGCCAATTTCACCAATGAACATGCAAAACAACACTCTGATCCTTACTAGTGCTCTCTTTAATTTGGAGTAATAAATGCACACTTAAATAATAGGAGCAAAGGTCTATTCTATTTTTTAGTTAGCAGCCAGACAGAGCGGTTTGTGTCCCTCCACACATACAGAAAGCACACACAGATATCTGTGAAAGCCTTAATAATAATAATAATAATAATAATAAAATTATATGTCTGTTTAAACCGTGGATGCCTCCAAAAGCACCCCTCTCATTTATTGCTGAAGTAATTGAGCGGAGGATCTTTGCCATCAATATAATTATACTGATACTTGAAGGAGGGACATGTTGAACCAATGACGGTGCTTTAAACAGACCAGAGATTAACTCTGACTCAGGGGCTCAGGGCAAGGTCCCAGCACTGAGCTGTCCTATGAACTGACCCCAGGTGCAAGGAGGGGGGGTGGGGGTGGGGGGAACGTGTGAGGATGGGCAAAACATGCAACGTGGGACATGCTCCATGACGCACCGTACCTACATCACAGAGAGACTCGCTCCCCTCAGGGGAGAAGTCAGCTGTCCCATGAGACCTGTTCAATGACAGACTGTCGGAGCAAGAGACAGAGGACACGCTTAGAACGCACACGCACGAACACGCAGACACGCGGCACGATGCAAACAGGCACACGTGAGGACAGGGCGGAGCTGGGTGGGTGCAGTTTCGCCCAGATTGCGTTATATAGTGCCAGGCAGCCCACTGCGGATCAGCTTGGGACTTGAGCTTGTGCAGACCTGAGAGATGTGTGGATATGGTGCCCTCCCTTTAGAGAGCATTCATCAACAGCGCTCGGTTATTACACAGGCCAGAAAGGTACATGTCTACGCACAATCCAACATCTAACCTCAGAGGAACTTACTCATTTGGATTTTAGTCTCTTTGAAGGTCTCCAAAGAGACAGAATTGCCTAACATTTTTCAAATAATGGCATATGAGTTATTGAGCAGTGCTTTACAATAATGCATCTTCTCTTGCAACACATTTTCTACATTTAGTTGATCATGGATGTAGCACTGAGTCAGGCTGAGTCAGGCTTATTTGCTGTGGACTGAATTTTTCTTCATTAGCAAGGTCTATCTCCCAAGAGGAAGGAGTGGAATTCCAGGGCCCACAGCTACATCCTAGGACCGCTCACCTTCGATCGCACACCTCTGATCTGCCTGGACAAAGACGACCGCTCTTTCTTTAGAAAATCAGGATTGCTTTTCGATTTCATGATATCTGCAAAGAGCAGAAGAAAAATAACTAAATAACACTTTACGACAGGAACAGAATAGAACAGCAGACGGCAACCATAAAAAGACAGAATTCTTTGTGTGGCCATACTATCCACACCATGATATTAGGCTGAATGATGTGAGCTCAACATTGGATGTGTGGCGAGTGGGAGACAGAACAGCACTGGACAGTCATGAATTTGGATGTGAGAGGGGGGCAGTGTTTATGGGTGAGAGAGGGGGGGGGCAGTGTGTGTAGGTGAGAGGGGACAGTGTGTGTGTGAGAGGGGGACAGTGAGTGTCTGCATGGTGTTTGGGGGCTCACCGTATCCCTGGACAGCGGTGCTGCTGTCTGAGCTCCTCTCCCCCAGGGCCTCTGTGGCCACCATCAGCTGCTCCTTCAGCTTAGTGATGTCACAGTCGGCCTTGGCCTTCACAATGCTCAGCTCTGTGTAGATGTCCTTGTATTTGTCTGTAGCGTACTTCTTGTCCTGTCCAGACATAACGGGCACACTTTACTACAGTGATCTTTCCTACACTGAACAAAGGAAGTTACTTTGTGGTTTGAAATGCAAGATAATCTTTCTGGAGAGAAGTCTTCCTGACACAAAGAATATTTATGGGGTAATTTGATGACCTTCAGTGAGTATGGGGAAGTGGTTCTTCCATACCCGCAGTGCAGACTGGAGTTCATCTTTCAGAGAGTGGATCTCCTGTTTCAGATACTGGATTTCTGATTCCTTGACCCGCAATAAGACCTACAGTAAGAGAAATTAGCAAATTAGGAAATGCCAAAAAAAAAAACCGATAATTTGTGAATTCAAAAAAGGTCCAGTTCAATTACTATACATTTTTGGCAACTATGGAACCAATACATCAATATTCTATAGCACTGAAATTGAACTCTTTATACGTAATGCTGCTAATAAGTTACAGTACACTGCATACACTGAATGGCTTTGAGAACATGAGACAGTGTGTGTGTTGGAGAGAGTGCTTTTGTATAGATATACATGTAACAGTATCTGTTCAATATCTTTTCATGCGTGTTCTGAGGCCAGGTGCCAGTACCTCCAGTTCGTACAGGTCCTTGCCCTGTGTAAGGGGTGACCCTGCCACCTCCCCACTGAAACAGGAGCGCATACGCGTGATCTCCACTGTCAGGCGGTTGTTCAGTTCCTGAGGGGGAGACCCAGAAATCACCAACTGGCCTACATAACACTCTTCTCCATCTCCGAAGGAAAAAACCCTCAGTCATGCAGCAGTAATGCCAGTCAGTGAGAGAGAGCCCGGGCTGACCTGGTTGTGGGCATTCAGCTCCTGGTTCTCCCGCTGGCACTGCCTCAAAGCCTGCCTCTCAGCCTCCAGCGCCTGGGCCAGGTGCGCGTTCTCCAGGCACTTCTGGGAGTACTGCTCCGACAGCACCTCCAGCTCGCGGTGGATGGACTGGAGCTCCTCCCTGGGGCACAGCATTCAACCACCATCAGTGACCTGCTGAAGGACCTGCTCGCGTTCCACCTCCTACAGAAAGAGCCCCCGGCTCCATGCTGCGGTCACACTCACTCGTATTGCCTGTGCAGCTCCTCGATGTCGGAGCTCATGCCGCTCAGCTGGGAGCGCTGGGTCTTCTCCAGCTCCTCCCGGTGGGCGTTCTTCATGGCTTCAATAGCTGCAGGACAACAGGAGGTCGAACAGCCACATCAATCAGCGCTTCACCCGGCAAACATCACTGCCACCTCCTATGAAGTGGTGACAGGGCAGTGACTGGCCAGCTAAACTTTACAGTTCCCGCCCAGCAGGGGCTTAGGAAGCGTTACCAGCAATGGTAGCAGCCGTCTCCTCGGCCAGTAGTCTCTCGCGCTCCTCCAGCAGTTTGGACACCTCCCTCTGGTGCTGCCGCTGGATGTCCTCGATCACCTTCTGGTGGGTCTCCTCCATGGCAGCAAAGCCCCGCTCACAGGTGGCCTGGAAGGGGTAGACAGGGTTGCAGGCAAATTAAACAGCGACTGATTGCCGTTGCTGTGCTTGGACCGAGTCAAGGTCAACAAACCATTTAAGGTAAGTCTGTGATCTAATTCTGTATTATGCTGTACCTGAAGTATGATAACACAATAGTTAAGATAAGAAGTACATGCACAATCAAGAAAGATTTCTCTGTGCAACAAGAAACATGCTCAAAAAAAAAGGAACAGAATGGACCACCAGCCAGTATTATATTAAAAGTGGTCCAGAATAATTTAAGGGGTTGTCCCAGTTACTCAATAAAAGAAATTAACCTCCCACATGTGACTCATTCTGTCAGCTACCCAACTGTCAACAGCAAATGATGTACGATTAACAAGATAAAAACTATGCTTTTAAATTATGCCAAGAACATGATCTCATTATTTTTGATTTTATCATTTAAAAATGCTTTCATCCCAGCTGTGACATCTGCATGTCTCATAATTATACTTTACCCCTGGGCCAGTCTCCATGGTGCATCTTGAGCACAAAGCTGAATCACACTGTAAAAAATCATGCAAGCACTAGCTACTAGGGGCGAAGCAGGGTTAGTCACAATGCCTGGGTTATTAAAAGAAGGGCGAGAAGGAAAAAGTAGAGGGGCATGCACCAACAGAACACATCCGAACAATAAGCCCGCTTTTATGGAAAATAAACATCATTTTCCAATGACAGAAATTGACTGTCTCGGTATTCATCAAAAAAACCAATGAACAAGTGTAAAGTTTGCCCACTGAAAGATGTAATACCTGGGCATTTACCATGCTTAATGAACGCTTAATGATGTTTATTTTCCATGGGAAACTACTGTTTTGTTAAGCCACCTGCAGCTGCTGTTGCTCAATGAAAAAAAACATAGGAAAAAACCATTTTGAAATATTTATACACAGCAAGGGAAAATGCTGCATTACATAATTATAAAAATACTAAAGGCCAGAGGGCTTATGATATTAACTGAATAAACTGAGCACACGCTGGGTAAGGGACGGTATTTAATATTTCCAACAGCAGCACAGCTTGGCTTTTCAAATCCTAGTGCAAGGGAAATGATGACAATGGTACTAAGCATCAATGTGACAGAATACCTCTACAGAAACTTCTACCATTCACTAAGTGGATGTCCAGCATCTCATACTACAGTAAAACATTCTAATTGTAGTGACACATGAAAGCAAAGATGTGCAAATGTGGGGAGGATGGTGCTTGTGGTGAAGAACACAAGGGGGTGAAGGCGCAGCATGAAAATCCATGGGCTGCCATTACAAGTCCTGCCTATATGGACTAGAAGCTGCAATGGTCAGTTTACTGCTCATTTAAATGTGAGTAATCTCGCTAAGAATAGCGGGATTCACACACAATACATTTATTTAGCATGGTCATATTTTGGAATTGCTCAGCCTTTTATTCCAAGACCTCATTCAAGTCCTCTACAATAAAAATACATTACGTTTCAATGGCTTTCAACAAAGCCAGTGGGTTACTTGAGAAAGGGACTGACCACTGCGCCACAAAATCCAAGGTAAGGCTCTACTTTATCACTGAACACAAGACACCTAAAAAAAAAGAAATAAGAGAAACCTTCAAGCTCTCAAAGTCTTTCTGGTATTTCTCCTTCAGGCTGGACACATCTCCCCCAAGGTGTTTGTTCTCTAGCTCATCCTTCATAGTGTTCATCTGTGTCTCCAGTTCCTGGATCCTCTCCCTCAGCACCACCATGGAGCCCCACTCGGCCCCAGCTGGCTCCTCCTCCATGGGCAGCGCCTGGTCTGTGGGCGATACTGCCTCCTCTGAGAGGAAAGAGTCACTGGGGTGCCTAGCCTTGACCCGCTCCAGCGTGTCCTGCATGGAGCGGATGGTCTGCATGTAGTGGTCGTGAAGGCGCTGCATTTCCTCCTCGTGAATCCGCTGCAGCTCCTGGATCTTTCCCTGGAACCTGTCCTCCAGCTTCTGCACATGCTCTTCATGCCGATCCTCCATCCGCTCGATGTCCATGAGGATAATGTCTAGCTTGTGCTGGCTGTCCGCGGTCTTCTCCATCAGTGCCAGCTCGGTGGTGGCCCCCCTCTGTTCAGCCTGGCTTAGCTCCAGCTCATACCTGGCCTTCAGTTCCTCCATCTCTGCCTGAAAGCGCTCCTCCAGCTGCACCATCCGCTCCTGCTGCTGGGAGAGCTCAGCAATGCGGATGGACACCTCTCCCTTCAGAGCCTCATTTTCATCCTGGAGACAGGACACAGTCTGGGTGAAGCTATGCCGCTCATCCAGCATGGAGGCCTCGTACCGCTCACGAATGGCGCCCACATTCTGGGCGTGCTCCTGGCACAGGACATTCATGCTTTGGCATGCCTCCTTGCACTTTTTCAGGTCTCTCTCATGGTCAACTCTCAGCTTGCAGGCTATATAGGCAATCTGGGCCTGGATCATTGCTTCTCGCATGCACAGAGAGGTGCTGGTTATTTCACTGCCATTTTCGTAACTTGGGTTTGCTTGGGAAATTTTGAGTAGTGTGCTATGAAGACTGCCACTTCCTGCATTGCAGGCCCCCTCAACCTCCTGAGAGAGACGCTGGAGGACCTCAGCCTGCATCCTTAACTCAGTGATTAGTCTCTCGCGCCCCACATGCGTTGACTCAACAGATTCAATGCTACAGGAAGGTACACTTCCCTGAAGATGCCTACTGACTATCTCCTCCGCTAAGTCATGGGCCTCCTCCATCCTGACCTGTTCTACATAGGGGGCGAGCTCTGGAGGACTTATATCAGATAAAGTCGTCCCCTGACTGAAGCCAAACTCACTGCTGACCTCTTGAATGACTCTGTCAAAACCTGGCTTCTTTGAGGATTTCACAATCTCTTTCAATGCAAGTTCTCTGTGTTCCAGGTTTCTGTGGGCCTCCAATAAATCTCCTTTGAGTTTCTGGAGCTTTTCCTCATAAAAGTGCTTAAGATTCTGAACAGCAAATGCCAGTTCAGCTTTGATACAGGCATTACTGAAAAAAGGGATGTCCATCTCCCCAACAATATTGCCCTCTACTGAATCTATATCCCCCTGCTTTTCACTCTCCCTTACTTTATACTGTGCCTCAAGCTTCTCTACCTCTGCCCAAAATTCACTTTCTACCATCAGCTTCCTCGTTAAGACATCTGCATAAACAATGGCTACATAGCATTCATCAGTCTGTTTTAGTTTCTCTGCCTCTTCATGGATTTCACTAAGGCCGTGCAAAAGGTCTAAGCTTGGATTTTGAATTGAGAATGCCATCTTATTTAAAATGAGTGCCTCAAAGGCTAATGTTTTGGCAAAAAGTTTTACTTTCTCCTCATCTGAAACCTTGTTTTCCTTTATTTCTTGGTTCGGACTACCATGCATCTCATGCGGTTGTTCTTCCAAAGTGCTCGTACCCTGTCTTATAAATACAGTGGCATTGAACAACTCTGTCTCTATCTCTGACAATGTATTTAGCTGTGTTTCCGTGCCATCCTCTTTGTGACTCCTCAAGATGGACTGAACCTTCTCCTTACTCGACTCTACACAAGCCAGGGCCCTCTCATATTTGGCATTAACTGCCCTGATGCTGCAGTCCATTTCCTGTGAAAAATGGCACCTATTGTCCATCTCCTGCTGGAGCTGTGCAGTGAGCTGGTCTACTTTAGACAGGCTCTCGTTGAGCTGGTCCCGGAGCACAGCCTCTGTCTCAGCCCACTGACCACGCTGCTCCCTAAGGCACTCCAGCTGCTGCCGTTGCTGCTCCTCCAGTTTTTGAGTGATGTCTCTGAGCTTCTCTTCTGTGGTGCACAGTTTGGTTTCTAGAGCATGGATGATGGAGATGAACTTCTCTGGATCACTGCTGGCGGAGGTTATGTACTGATATGGTGTGTCAGAGGAGCCACTCTCCTCAGAGAGGGAGCGGTCTTGGCAGATATCGGTGGCGGTGCCGCTAGCCCATAACTTCTCCGCCCCTTCCAATGGAACATATTTTTGGCAATGTATGCTTGAGAACCGTATCCTCTGCCGCTTCACAAGCGACCCTCCGCCATCAGCGCTGGTGCTCAGTTTTGGCCTGACCTCATCGGTAGAGTCCGACCCTTCCACTGCTGTCAGTGAGGACCCTTCAGCTCTGCTAATGCACTGCAAAACATCACAGTCCTCCTGCAATTTGCAGTGCTCCATATGGAGATCAGAGTAGCCAAGCTGCAGCTTATTGAGGTGTTGCTCCAGTTCATTGATACGATCCTCTGCCACAACTAATTTAGCTTGCAAGTCCCTCTCTGTACTACACGGTTCCATATACCCCTGACCCATCTTGCAGATCAGCTCCTCTTTTGCCTGCAACTTAAGCTCAGTCTCTTCCAGGCTGCTTCCCAATGCAGCCATCTTGATCATTGCCTCATTGAGGTCTTGCTCCTTCCGTTCCACTAGCCTTTCGTACATCTCCTTAGCTGCACGGATCTCCTCTTCTTTCTCCTGCAGAACTCTGCCTATCCTCTGGAACTCCTCGGACACCTTCTCATAAGAGGTCTCTAGGCTGTAGTAGTCGGTTTCCTCGGTCTTGAGCTGTGTCTGGAGCTTAGTCACCTCGTTGTCCGCTTCAGAAATCTGGTTGAGCAGTTCCTGACAGCGGCAGGTCAGCTGGCTCTTCTCTTCCTGAAGCTGGTGGACAGATTCTCTGAGTTTCTCAATGGCATCTGCCTTGATAGCCAGTTGCTGCTCCATCTGGTGCACTACCTCCCGGCTCACCAACCCAGTGGTGCGCTTCTCTCTGAGCAGTGCCTCAACCTGCTGCTCTGCTTCCTGTAGCCGCTCTTCCATTTCCTGCCCTTTCCCCTCTGCCTCTGCCAGGCGCTTCAATAGACTCTGCCTCTCTTTCTCCTGACTCTCCTGTAGGACATACAGGTTCTTCTGCAGGCGCTCCTCCTTCAGAGCCTGGGCCTCCTCTGTGGCTATCAGCCTGCCAGTGACTTCTGTTAGTCTCTCCTGGAGCTTTTGCACCTCCTTCAGGTGATCTCGTTGCAGGGCCTGCTGCCGCTCCAGGTCCCTCAGGGCCTGGCTCTTTTCCAGGAGGTGGGCCTCCACATCCTTAAGCCGGTCCTCACTGTCCTTGAGCTGGGCACGAAGGGCCTGTTCGTCCTGCTCCCACTCTTCCTTGCGGTCCCGGAAGCGCTCCTGCTCCAGTTTCAGCTCGCTGCGCATCTTGGCCACCGCCTGCTCGCTAATGAGGATCTCGGCCATCGCGTTGTTCAGTTTGGTCTGTAGGGCCTGGATCTCTGACTCGTGGTGCCGTATCACATCCTTGGCCTCGCTGTAGTTCCTCTTCAGGGCCTGCACCTGCTGGTTGGTGAGTTCCTGCTTGCGCCGCTGGGCTTCCAGCTCATTCTGAAGGTCCTGGTTGAGTTTATGCAGCCGCTGCCATGTGCCCGAAGGCGGTGATGAAGAGGGAGATTCGCGCTTTAAGAAATTGATTGAACATTTTGGTTAGTCACATCACCGTATTCCCCACAGGACACTGAGTGCCACATCTCTGGGGCTGGTCACAAAACCAGGAGAAATTTTGAAAGTTTATTTTTCTAATCAAGTTTCTCCGATGGTTTCCACTGTGCTTTTTCTGGGTGTGGACTGACATACATTAAAATGTAAATGCCAAAAAAGGAACAAATCGTACAAAAAAAATTAAAAGTTCATTTAAAAAAGTGATTGCTAATAAAGTATTAATTTCACAACATCCATTGTACACATTAAAGAGTTATGTAACAGTTTTCAAAATTCTTCCCATATAAAAACATTCTTTTATCCCCATCACATACTTCCCCTTTAAGCATCTTGAGACCTGCAATCTAATATTTATTGATTCAGTTCTCTATAGGTGCCTCCTCTGTTGGGCCTTCGAGAGTCTAAGGACCCACAGACAATGAGCTTCCTTTACAAGATGCATCAAGTTTAATTTAAAAAAAAAATGTGTTGTGGTTGGAAGACTATAATTAAAGCTACTGTTCACAGTGACATTATAATACACTTTTGTCATGGAGTGCAATGTGGAAATCTGAGCCTTAGGCGGAGAAAATATAAGCAAGGCCAAAAACAATATGGGTAGTCGCCAGACAGCCAAAAAAAAAGCCTCTTCATTTAACCTTTTGTTACATTCAATGTATTTGGAAGGCCATCAAGGTAAATGCCCCATGGTGTCTGGCCAGAGAAAAACCTTCATTTTCCAGAGTTCATGAAGTTTTCAAAAGTATTTAGCAAAAGATTCTTCAGTGCAAGTTAAGGACACAGCACACAGTAATTGCTGGGCAAAAGGATCAGAATGAAAACTGTTACATAAACCTTTTGACATTCAGAAGGTCATACTGTAGTTCATGGCATTAACTTAAAGCTAACAAAACAGTGGGGTCTCAAATACACAATAGCAATACAGTTTATTTATGATGTGAACAAAAAGTCATAATGCAATGTCGTACTCAACTCAAAGTCTCATGTGTGAACCAGTGTACACACGGAAGACACGGAACCCGTGAATAAGAAATAAACCCGCAAGCATGCTTTCTGTTCCAATATCCCAAAATCATGCACACAAAAAAGGGCTGAGAGAAGACAAGAAAGGACAACTGACAAACAAGGAGAAAAAGCACAGCGCAAAGCCTTTTCGCAAACCCAGTTTCTTACCTTTCTTATCATTCATACCAATTACTCCCCAGAAGATGCGAAACTCAGTTAAAACAGTTAGTGAAAATTCATGCCCGAAAACACCGCAACCATGCAGACCCATTAAATTGATTAAGATCCCAGTCTTGTTAGTTAGATTCAGAGCTAATAATTCACACTTCAGACATGTCCACAAATGAAAGCATTTGGTTCTGCCTCTGACTCAAAGTATACGTATTTTCCACTGGCAGAATGTTTTGAACTATAAATATATTTCCAGAATCATTATTTCTTGATGTATTATTTTATATTTCACAACTGAGTAAAAAAGTGAATTTCAGTAACCTATAGTCAGATTCCTAGCAATATAAAGAAATCTCATCTGTGAGAGAGGTTCAGTCTCATATACCTGCAGTACATATCTCTCTCTCTCTGTAAATGCGGTTGTCTCATATACCTACAGTACATGTCCTCTCTCTGCACGAATGAGGTTGTCTTGTGTACCTGTAGTACATATCCTCTCTGTATGGAGGACGCTGTCTCATATACCTGCATACTCCTTCGTATGATGAGTCTCAATACCGTAGTCATTCTCTCTGTATGGATGATGTTGTCTAAACACCTGTAGTACATATCCTCTCTCTGCACGAATGAGGTTGTCTTGTGTACCTGTAGTACATATCCTCTCTGTATGGAGGACGCTGTCTCATATACCTGCAGTACATTTCCTCTCTGTATGGATGATGTCTCAAATACCTGTAGTACATTTCCTCTCTGTATGGATGATGTTGTCTCAAACACCTGTAGTACATATCCTCTCTGTATGAATGAGGTTGGCTCGTATACCTGCAGTACATATCCTCTCTGTATGGAGGACGCTGTCTCATATACCTGCAGTACATTTCCTCTCTGTATGGATGATGTCTCAAATACCTGTAGTACATTTCCTCTCTGTATGGAGGATGTTGTCTCAAATACCTGTAGTACATATCCTCTCACTGTATGGATGATGTTGTCTCAAATACCTGTAGTACATAGCCCTCCCGTGCGCTCTGTTCCCTTCCCCGAGCATCCTGCAGCTGTGCCTGCAGGAGGCTGTTCTGCTCCTGCAGTTTGGCCAGCTCCTTCTGCGTCTGCTCCAGCTACACACAACAGAGTATTACACAGTGAAGACACAGAACTGCACACAACACAGTGACAACACAGTGCAGACAACCCAACTCTCTCCCTCTCTGCTCTCTCCTTCTCTCTCTAACACACACACACACCCAAACACAAGCACACACACATCACCACACTGAGCAAATTGCAGTGATACAGTACACAAACAACTTCTCCAGCACATGCTTTCACTCCCACACAGCTCACACAAAGGCACCTTATTAATGCTTATACTGCTCTGTCATTCTACAGGCAGTAGAATAAATCTTTGAGACTGCCAAATAAAACTACTGAGATGGAGTCTCCTGTACAATAGCCTCTCGCCAGCTGTGGGATAGGCAGCTAGAAATTCAAACTTAGGCAAATAAGGAATTCAACCAAGGTTTCACCAACTTCAGCCCAATGGCAAGATCAACCACGGTTTGACGAGTATTTCACTTTTCATTGGCTAGTTTTTACCTCACGCCTGCCCCTATGTACTTATTTCACTCAATTAAGATTTAGGAACTGTGGACAGTTCAAGAAATGCAACCCTTGGCATAAAAATGCTGATATACAGACACAAAACCAATTTCAAACAATACTTCAGGAATGTACCCCTGGGGTTTTTTAGGGATTACTGTAGAACAATGTCATTTTCAATTCCACAATTCACTTGGAGTTAACTCTTGATAAATCAGGCTTCCAATGCCATACCTCTTTGTCCAGCAGGGCTGCTAGCTCTTGAGCGGGCGGCCTCTCAGCTGTGGGGTCAGAGGAGTGAATGGTGGCGATGGGAACCTGCTTCTCCTCACGGAGGGGCGTGGTCTCCACCTGGTGCCATCGCTGCTCAATCTCCACCTGCACGTCGGGCGGCTTGCCCCTCTCCCCGCCTCCGTCTCCGCACGGATGGCCGTCCACCTCCATCCTCCCCTGGTCCTGGTCCTCTGGGGTCCTCGCCTCGCTCTCCGAGTTCGCCGTCCTGCCCGGCGCAGCCGTGGGCGTGGTCTGGAAGCGGCGCCTCCTCTCCTCGCGACGCCGCGCCCGCTCCTGCTCCAGCTCCTCCTCCGCCGTCGCCGGGGGCTCCCGGAGGGGCCCGCCCGAGGACGAGGAAGGGGAGGAGGTGGACGACGCGGGCGGGGTGGAGGAGGGAGAAGTGGCGACGGAGGAGGCGGAGCCTCTCTCGGGCCGCCCGTCGGGCTCCTCCTGCCCTTTGCGGAAGTCGGCCCAGTCGAAGGTCTTGCAGCGGCCCTCCCGCCGGCGCTCGCGGATGCGGCTCCTGCGCTGCTCCGAGCCGCTGCTGTCCCCCGCCTGCGTCTCGCCCGGCGCGGCGGGCGCCTCCGGGGACTGGCGCGGCTCGGCGGGCGGCGGGGGGCTGATCTCCACCGCCGTCCGGCCCTTCGCCCGCTCATCCGGGAGGGAGCTGCGGGGGACCAGACACACGGCTCAACACCGCTGATCCACATGCCCTCAGTGTGCCACTGAACACTCACCGGCACACACACACACGCACACACACACACACACATGCACACTGCCTCTGAGACTATTTAGCTCAGCGCTTTTACGCACAGACCAAACATGCTTTTGCACTGACACGTCCAGGCATCTAACAGCGGCATGATGGGAGCGCAGGAGGAAGTCACACGGCTCAAGCACACGGCCAGTCAGACGAGCACATGGTACGCAGGCCCTGCGGGTGGGCTCATGACTGGGGGAATGCGCCCGTAGTATACCGATCATTGCGAGGTGTTGAGTTCCACAGCTGCACTAAATACGAGGGCTGACGGAACGCTCTATTTCCATCTCCTCATGGGGGGGGGGGGGGAGAGGAAGAAGGGACAACAACACCAGAATAAGGAAGCTGTCCGAGAGGTGTCTACAGGGAAACGCCTAAAATATCAAACATTCCCGTCTGCGCTAGGACGGCCGACGCCACAGCAGTGTGTTAACGCGTCCGGCAACAGCTAGGAGAAGGCTGGCAGGCGGGGGTCACACAGAGGCTGTGGGGTCCTCCGGCCCAGTCCAGCATGCACTGCACTGAGGCACCCCGCACATGCGGCACACCCTTTAGTCTTTGTGCTTAATCACCTCAATATAGCTTCCAAGAGTCAAATAACTCTGAACAGAAACTCATTTAGGAATGCTGGGTAGCAAGAAACAAGCAAGGTCAGAGAACAACATGCGGGCTGGGAGAATAGGGGGGGTGGAGAGAGAGGAGAGGATAAGGCCTGAATCTTGTTGCGACATCTCGATGAACGAGAGTGTCAGTGGCCTTGAGCACAGAAACTGCCACACATTATACAACACACACTCCAGAGAAACAGGTGGGATAACAACACTGACTGGAGAGAAACAGGCGGGGTAACACTCAGACTGCAGAGAAACAGGCAGGATAACAACACTCACACTGCAGAGGAACAGATGGGATAACAACACACACACTGCAGAGGAACAGGCAGGATAACAACACACACTGCAGAGGAACAGGCAGGATAACAACACTCACACTGCAGAGAAACAGGTGGGATAACACACACCAGGAAGGTGGCAGCACTTGCACGCAGAAACAGGGAACACACCTGCGAGAAACGTGGGATACACACACACTGCAGAGAAACAGCCAGGCTAACGACAAACAAAGATAGGTCAGCCGAGCAGAGCTTTCAAACCTGGGTTTCAGAACCGACAGTTTCAGGGAGATGTTTTTCCTGGGGGCAGCGTGGAAACGGAGAGAGAGAGAACAACGGCAGGAAAGAGTTGGAGAAAAGATCAGTGAGAAGAGGGAGAAAGCAGCAGACGCACTGTACGATCTCCATTCCCCGGGCCCACGCTCCCTTACCGGGTGACATCGGGGGCGATCGTGGGCCGCACGTTCTTCATGATGGCCTGGATCCAGTTGCGCCGGATCCCAGAGGTCATGGCGGAGAGTGTGAACGCCCCTTCTTTCGTCTGGATGCGGGAGGGAACACATTTGAACAACTTCAGCAAGAACCCAGGGTCACAAAGGTGGAGTTATTAACTTCTACCTTTAATTGGACATCTGTAGCTCAACTCAATTGCTATGGTCAACAAGGGCTGCGAGGAGGCAGTTTTCACTTCAGCACAACACACACTTCCCTACGCAGTAAGCACAAGGGAGAGTGTGTGTTGCTGGGAAGAAAGGAGCACATAGCTCAGTAGTGTTAAGAACGCCTCTGGTCTTCACTGGCTCCAACGCTGAGAGACGGTTATAAATACCAGGGTTATTAATTTCTGGACACTAAAAACCTGTGTTGTTCTCAGCCAAAGAGAACGATACGCTTCGCTACTCTATTTATGCATCTGCCAAAATAACCGAGGGCCACAGAGACGGCGGCGGCAGCGGCTCATCCTAAAGTCCGCGTAAACACCGCGGACACCGGTCGGAGCGCGAAGGATTTCCGGCGCAGTGGGGGCGAGTTCTGCGTAACTGCCAACCGCTGGAGGGAGACCCGGGATCCTTTGCGTCGGAAACCGTCGACGCCCCGCTACGCGTCCCACGCCCCGAATGCCTCGTGCACGTTCGAGGGCGCCGCGAAAAGCGTCGGATCGAACGGAGCGGAGAGTCGGGGGCTCCGTTTCGGGAGACGCGCCGGCCCGTTTCACGCCTCTTCTACCGGCCCGGCAGGACGGCGAGGTAAACACCTGGGTCACCGGCTGCCGGGGGTTACGTAAACGTGCTATTTGGGACGTAAATCATGAGGGCCGAGGGTCTCCAGGGTGACAGCAGCAGAGAACGTCTGCGGCAGAATTAGAGCCGATGATGTCACCCACAACAACATGGCAGGTCAGGTGGCTCTTCACGATGTGACAAAGGATATTTTTTTTTTTGAAGGTGAATGATATCAGTTTCAAATCCGCATAGACTGTTGCTTTTTCCCCTCTAAATTTAAATTTGTTAATGTTTGCTTGGTCAAAGCAATGTGCCATCATCTTCATAACGTGCCTTGCAAGGCTACAGGCGAATCAGAATGAAATCTGCACTCACGTGGATCTGGAAGCCGTAATTCCTCTGCACAGGGAACTCGGTGACATCACAACAAGTTGACAGGTCGATCTCGCCATCCAGATCAGCAGCCTGGAAGGAAGACAAACAAGCCTGCTGGAGGAGAGCCTGCAGCAGCTGGACCGGGTGTAAACAAGGGTGTGTGGGGTCACAACCTACCTCTTCTGCAATGGAGTCCCTGTAGTATCTCAGACTCTGGTCGGTCAGCACAAACCAGTGCTTCTTCCACTAGGGGGGGGGCGGAGAGTGAGGGAAAAGAGTGAGCACAGTTAAAGAACTGACACACACACATACACAAACACAAACACAAGCATACACACACACACACAATCCCCACTCACCAGCCCCTCTTCGTACAGCTTCGTCATCCATCCTTTCTTAAAATTCAGCAGGTCAGGCTGAAACAAAAGAAGAGGCCAGTACTCAAGTCTCACATCAACGCGGATTACATCAGAATGACAGAAATAACTACTGCCACTGTTCAGGGTGACGAGATTAGTTTTGGTTGCAAATATACAAGTTCTGGGAAGGGAATACGGAGACAAAACAAAAGATAAAATTTCACATGAATTAAATTTGCACAGAGAATAATATGATAATGTTGACAATGAAATATGCATACAACTTTTGTATACAACACTGGCTTTTGCCTAAAGTCAAACTACAAAGAAAAGGGAAACAGGAAACTGCTAATAATTTTTTATTACAAAGTACACTTGTTTTTTTACAAGACTCAGCTTTAAGTGTCTGCAGTTAACTCCCATATGCATTTAAGTCGTACAGCACATACAGCTTGCTCCTATAACAGGTCTCCGGCAATACAGAGTTTGAATGAACTTCACTGCGATGTCAACAGCAGAGCTAAGTAAACTCCACTCTTTCCCGCTAAGCTCAATTCATAAACCCGGGGGAGACCCGGCCCGTTCCTCCACTCTAAAACGCGATACGAGCGCACGGCGCGTTTCCCGACCCCGGGGGGGCAGGCGGCGCCCCGGCCCTACCTTGTTTCTGTTCCGCTTCATCGGTCGCCAGGACTGGGGAGAGACACGCTAGCCCTCGCCGTCTCGCACACACTTTCTCTCTCACTCACTCGCTCTCTCTCTCTGTCTCTCTCTCTCTCTCGCCCAGCGCCCCGGTCCTGCGGCTTTACCGTCCGCCCCGCCGGCTATTTATAACAGCGGGGCTATTCTGACAGCTGCGGCGCGCAGGCTGACAGGAAGCTCCTTACGACACAGCGGGGCAGACACGCGGGCAGCTGGGCTGGAGAGCCTAGGCCGGGGCAGCTGGCAGGACAGCTCAGGGCGCTGGGGCAGCTCGGGCATGGGAGAGCCTCAGCGCCTGGGGCAGCTCGGGCATGGGAGAGCCTCAGCGCCTGGGGCAGCTGGCATGGGACAGCCTCAGCGCCTGGGGCAGCTCGGGCGTGGACAGCCTCAGCGCCTGGGGCAGCTCGGGCGTGGGACAGCCTCAGCGCCTGGGGCAGCTCGGGCGTGGGACAGCCTCAGCGCCTGGGGCAGCTCGGGCGTGGGACAGCCTCAGCGCCTGGGGCAGCTCGGGCGTGGGACAGCCTCAGCGCCTGGGGCAGCTCGGGCGTGGGACAGCCTCAGCGCCTGGGGCAGCTCGGGCATGGGAGAGCCTCAACCTGCTTACAGGCTGAGTAAACGCTCCATAGTATTGGGGGGGGAGAGTGAAAAAAGAAGCTCTCCCTTTATTCGACTGTCTATTTCAAGCCACCGGTCACCTGTGGTCACGTCACATGACTTTACGTACAGTGATCTCCTTCCTGTTCTGCGCTGCAGGGACGCCCCGCGGTCTGCGTCCGCAGAGGACACTCACCGTCATGGAGGACTCCGTGGCGCGGCGGTCCAGGGACTTGGCGCGGCGGTAGCTGGAGATGGACGAGCTGGAGACGTCGGGCATGGCGCGCTCCTTCCCAGCATCTAAAGAGCAGTCCTGCACAGCGGCGCACAGATCAGAACAGATGGGTCATTCACCTGTACAGCAAAAACATGAGACTATACATCCTCAAATGCATTTATTCACAAATAGAGGACTGTTCTCTGAATGCTACGAGATACTGATGTACCAGTGCAGCTAAAGCAGTGCAGTGGCACTATAGCATTACTGGCAGGTAAACACAGACAGGACATTGGTGCAACAGTACTGTAAGTAAATACAAACAGTAAAACAGTAGAGAGAGACTCCTGCTATTCGAATGACATACTACACAGTGAAGTGTGCACAGCGAGATGACAGACAGCACAATGGGGCACCTGTTTGCTGGGGAGGTGGCGTCTCTCGCTGCGGCCCTGTCGCTGGGCAGCGGCGCTGGTGGAGGAAGAGGAGGGCGGCTCTGAGGAAGAGCTGGTCTCCATGTGCTCCACGCTGTCACCCTCCGGCGACTCAAACTTGTCGATCACCTGGGACCGCCTGGCCAGACGAAGCAACAGACAGACGCCGTGAGAGAGCAGGAACCAGCCTCACAAGAACAATGCACAAACATGGCCGGCAGCCTTTCCTTTCCCACTCACACATGACCATTTTATCAGTGACAAATACTTCCCTGAAAGACTGGAGTCTCTTGGTTACATAGCAGACTATGAAGTCATCCACAACACTCTACAATGTACAATGCACACACTCACACAAGGACAACACTGTTACATAAGCCTTTATTGTCAAAACACAAATGCCATCAACCACTTATGCTGTCCCAGAACTGGTATTCTCTTAAAAGCTCAGGTATGTCCTGTGCTCCTTTATACAGACAGCACAGGTCAGCCCTGTGCGCATTTATACAGACAGCACAGGTATGCCCTATGCTCATTTACAGACAGCACAGGTATGCCCTATGCTCATTTACAGACAGCACAGGTATGCCCTGTACTCATTTACAGACAGCACAGGTATGCCCTGTGCTCATTTACAGACAGCACAGGTCAGCCCTGTGCTCATTTATACAGACAGCACAGGTATGCCCCGTGCTCATTTACAGACAGCACAGGTATGCCCCGTGCTCATTTACAGACAGCACAGGTGAGCCCTGTGCTAATTTATACAGACAGCACAGATGAGCCCTGTGCTAATTTATACAGACAGCACAGGTGGGTCCTGTGCTCATTTATATAGACAGCACTGGTAGGTCCTGTGCTCATTTACAGACAGCACAGGTGAGCCCTGTACTCATTTATACAGACAGCACAGGTGTGCCCTGTGCTCATTTATACAGACAGCACAGGCGTGTGTACAGTGCTGATTTCTGACAGGGAAAATGTCAGCACTGACAGCCTGGGAGCTGTAGTCCACTGTAGTGCAGCTCTGATGGGAGCAGTCAGGCTGGCTGAGGGCACTGCACAAGCAGAGACACGCCCGGCACTGCTGCACCTCAGACACACAGCAGGGAAGAGTGCTAATGCTAACGAGGGTCACCCCGCTGCTCATTATAAAGAACCAGGAAACACGACTATGAGACAACAAGAGCTGTTCAGAGAATACGGTAATTAAATGGAGGTAAAAGGGGCCCCAAAGAATGAAAAGAAACAGAAAAGAGAAGATGAAATGGTGAGAGACAGCAAGCAACCAAATGTACAGTATGAAAAATTTTTAAAAGGCGAGTTGCTCTAAAAGGAAATGCACTTTGCCGAGACTACTTTTTTAAACTATGGAGAGAAAGAAGCATTTTTAAATACATGAGCCCAAAATGAGGGTTCTGAGCAACAGCAATGGCGGCAGCAGCAGCGTCAGCATCAGCCAGCAAGGTTTGTGTGTGTGCGTGTGTGCGTGTGTGCGTGTATGCGGGTGTGTTTATGTGTGTGTGTGCGTGTGTGTGAGAGAGAGACGCAGTGAAAGAGCTCCCCGGGCAGTGCTTTTTTTGGAGGTGGAATGGAAGCAAGCAGAAGTCAGGGGTGCGGCTGGCGCAGCAGCAGGACAGGGGCAGAGGATTTGCGAGGGCAGATTTTTCGGAGGCTCCTGGAAGAAAAGAACAAAAAAAGACAAGGAGACCAAGCTGAGGAGAAAGACCAAGAATGGAAAATAGAAACCGCAAATTAGGTTATTAAGAAATATGCATCAATTCAAAAATAAAAATAAGAAAATGAACATGCTCAGAAAAACAAGAGATAAGGGACCTAACAAATGACAGAATAAGCAACACTAATTACATTATTAATTTTGTTAAGTCCTATTTCTAACAATAATGATTGATTATTGTAGAAATACTGCAAAAAAGGGGATGGGTTTGATGACACTGGTCATTGTGCAGACATGTAAATGTTAGCCTCAGCGCACACAACTTACAGCTCCACTAGATGGAGCCAGAAGTAAGAGTTTGGCTTCACTGGCAGCTAAGAACCAGGAGGCGAAGGTATGTTTACTGCTCCAGGGCGAATCATTAACACGCTACAGAGGTGAAAGCCCCAGAGTATGTGCTTTTCATGTAACATGTACACGTGTGCAGAAACCAGTGTTCTGTGATGGCCAAGAGCTGTTCTGGGGATTTAGCAGCAAGTATGTGGAGCTCAGCACACTTATCTGCAAACTCAGACATCACTCACTGTACCTTCCAGTGGACAGTACAAGGACGCCACTGAACTCATTGTTCATCGTTACTCACCCAGACCCTCAAGTCTTTCTTTATGACACCTTAGAATAACAAAGAACCATGCGAGTGTGTGTTTTTGGAAATGAAGAGGAGGGGCTTCTGTTACTGAGGGAAGGAGGAGGGGGGGTCTATGTGTGTTACTGTGGGAAAGAGGAGGGGTTTATGTGTTATTGTGGGAATGAGGGGGCAGGGTTTGTGTTAACTGTGGGAATGAACAGAAGGGGTCTGTGTGATACTGTGAGAATGAGGAGGAGGGGCTTGTGCATTTTTATGGGAATAATGAGGAGGGATTTGTGTGTTTATGAAAATTAGGAGGAGGGGTTTGTGTGTTTATGAAAATTAGGAGGAGGGGTTTGTGTGTTTATGAAAATTAGGAGGAGGGGTTTGTGTGTTTATGGGAATAAGGAGGAGGGGTTTGTGTGTTTATGGGAATAAGGAGGAGGGGTTTGTGTGTTTATGGGAATAAGGAGGAGGGTTTGTGTGTTTATGGGAATAAGGAGGGGCTTGTGAGTTTATTAAAATGAGGAGGAGGGGTTTGTGTGTTTATGAAAATTAGGAGGAGGGGTTTTTTGTGTTTATGAAAATTAGGAGGAGGGGTTTGTGTGTATATGGTAATAAGGAGGAGGGGTTTGTGTTTTTAATAGAATAAGGAGGAGGGGTTTGTGTGTTTATGGGAATAAGGAGGAGGGTTTGTGTGTTTATGGGAATAAGGAGGAGGGGTTTGTGTGTTTATGGGAATAAAGAGGAGGAGTTTGCGCATGTTTATGGGAATAAGGAGGAGGGGTTTGTGTTTTTAATAGAATAAGGAAGAGGAGTTTGTGCATGTTTATGAAAATGAGGAGGAGGGGTTTGTGTCTTTCATGGAATAAGGAGGAGGAGTTTGTGCGTGTTAATGAGAATAAGGAGGAGGGGTTTGCATTTTCATTAAAAGGAGGAGGAGGGGTTTGTGCAGGTGTACTCACCTGCGCTCCTGTCCAAAGAGCCGGGCCACCTCCTCCCTGCCGGGGCTGCGTGTGCGAGCACGCAGCTCCTGCCGCTTCTTGTCCGAGCGGAAGGCCTCGCGGTGACTCAGCCTCCTGGCCCTGGGCAGGTCCGCCAGGGAGGTGTAATCCCTGGCGCTCCGCCCTGCTCCCCCCGCCCACTCCGCCCCGCCCCCGCCGCGCCCATCCCAGCTGGCGGCGCTGGTGGGCGTGGTGGTGCTGCTGGCCTCCGAGTCCAGGGAGCTCTGGGAGGAGCTGATGGTGGAGGAGCCGTTGGAGAAGAGGGGCCCTGGGGGAGAGAAGGGGTCCCCGCAGCCGCTGCGGTCCGGGGACGGGCAGTACGGGGACGTGAGGGGATCCGTGTCGGAGGAGCTGTACCTGTGGGGTCCCCCGGGGCCGCTGGGAGAGGAGAGGGACAGCTGCTGCGGGGGCTGGGGCTCCGGCTTGGCTTTCTCCAGGGAGAAGTACCCGCTTTCCACACGGGCCTTACGCCCTCCATTCACTGAGCTCCGATCTAAGGCAGAGGGGAAGGGGCAGACCGCCGGTTAGACAGTTCTCAATCACTGCACAGAAACAATGTGACAAAAACACGAGGACACAAACATGAACACACACGCACACACGCGCACACACACACAGTGAGAGCGAGTCCCAGGCTAAAATGCCCATTTCCTGGGACCCAGTCGTGTAGCCCAACAGCTGAAGGGGTTATCGCTAAGCTCGTCCCACCCGGACACCTTCAGGAATGTGACCTCTAACCTCAGCGCAACCAGCAGCTGCTTCTCAGCCAACCTGGCCCTCAGCGCCCAACACCAGAAACCCAAGATGAAACAGTCTGAGCGGGCCAGCACAGCCAAAACACAACACCCCCTACACACCCTGAAAATCCCCATTCACAAACCGGCTACTGATACTTCCCGTTCTGCCTTCAGGCAAGGCCCCATTCTAATTCCAACTGGCTCCATAGCTACAGCCAACAATTTTAATAACTCCATTTACTTATAAGTTAAATTTCCCCAGCTCTCTGTCTCAGTTCAACCCTTGTGGTTAAATAAGTCCCGGCACAGAGGGCTTTAGTGTTTTTCAAAAGGCACAACAGCCCACGTCCATTATTTACAGATTATTTATGTACAGCTCCTTACAGCACCGTTTGGCCAGCCGAGCTCATGTCTCTCACCGTAAATAGGGCAGTAATAGATGATGTATTTTGAGGTAAAGCGGTGGGTTCTGACTGGGGCAGGAGGGGGTGCGCGCTCTGATCTATGGAATCTGACAGGGATTATGAGCCGAGCTGCAGGCCTGAGCGACTGATTTGGGACCTCCAAACGGCCTGCTCTGCACTTAATCACAGGCAGGTGTGAGCACCCCTCTCTGCCTGCTGATAGATATTAGCCCTTCCCGCACACACAGTTGCATTACAGGCATGAGCACACGTGCACAAACACACACATGCACACACAGGCGCACAAACAAATGCACTCATGCGCTAACACACAGAGACATTCAGACAAACATGCATGCACTCTCGCACGCATGCACACACAGACACGCACACACACGCACACACACACACACAACCACACACACACATGCAGTTAGAAAACATTTTTTGGCAGTTAAACATTCTAAAGTTGGCACATCAGATGTTAACTAATTTGCTTTTAATAAAACGCAGGTGCATATAAAACAGTGCATGTCTTACAAAACCCACAATAATTTTAAAGCATTTCACTCTCACACCAGCAGCACAAATAAAACTATTAACCCATGAAAAGCCTAACAAACAGAAATGTTACCCTGGCAAACGGCGCGGGACTGTTGACTGTGCAGGATGACAGCTAAGGGTGGCCTTGTAATGGGAGCTGAAGGACAGGCAGCCCCAGTCTCAAGATCAGCTGTCCTCTCCATCATAGAGCTTTAACCGGCAGGAGCTGAGCCCCAAAGCCCCACAGACAGACAAAGCCCCATATTTACTGCTAAGGCCGGGACGAACACTAGACGGGTCAATCCCATTCCCAATCAGGGCCCGGAAGAGGGCCTGGAATGTTCTGGTAAAGTCAGAACACCGACCAGAAGGGACGAAAGTAAACCTGCTACTGTTCTGGTATGAAGGCAGAAGATTTTGTTTTTTCCAGCACAGGCCTCAGAATAATAATCAAACCATCGATCTCACCGATTGCACACAACTTGTATTCTTCCATTTGTAAAATAAATGTTTCCCCTCACACAGACATTTTATGTTTCTGCTAATGTTTCAAATATAATGATACTGTAATCGATTCCCCCACTGAGAAGAACTGGCAGTAGGTCCATTACATTTGGGACATTTACGGATATTAACCTTCAGCAAATGGGGAAACAACTGTTGGTTTCACGCACTATTAATTCACTAACAAAGAAAAACCAGTGCTGCTGCTGCAATTCAAAACCACATGGCCACGTTTTCAAATCAGTCAAATTTCAACCAGAGACTAAACAAAGCAAGTAAAAACTTCATGTGAAAAGACAAGTCTGCTCGAAGGGCTCTCTGATCACATGAAATGCATTCTATGCTGAAGAGCTTTCACAGCCCTAACAGAGACGCAAGCAGCATTTATACTTCAAAGGGAAAGGACACAAGAGCTAAACAGCTTATTACCATGTGTGTGTGTCATCCTTAATCCTAAATGGTACATAAGTGGCAGTACAGAAATGTTCCAGGCAAAAAATGTTGATTGTCCAGAGCAAACATCTTCAGTGATAAGCTTGGTGAACATTCTGTAGACTGCTGATAACTGGACAATGCCAATTATAGAGCAAGACATTCAACAACTATCATAACAAATATCACACCAAGTTACGCCAAAAAACAGTAGGTTTTTGTTAGCCTGTATGCTGTACAACCAGTGAAGTGATGTTTAATTTCTGATGCAAAATATAAACTTAAATATTAACGTAACATAATTTTGAATGCTTTAGTATCGGGCTAACATCAGAAAAACTATAATGAGTACTTAAAAAGTTAAGATGACCAGGATTTGATCAGGTGGCAACAGCAAAACTGGAAGTGTAAATTTTGGAGCCACTATGACACTTTGATGGATTGGTGACTTGTCCAAGACCTGTACACCCATGTGCGTGGGGATAGGCTCCAGATGCCCCGCGACCCTGGCCAGGAGTAAGCAGTGACAAGGAAAATGCGCATTCTCAATTCAGCTGGACCAAGAAAGAAGGCACGACATCTTTGAGATATAAGACTATGTTTTAACAAATGTAGCCCATTCAACAATGGAAAGAGTATACCATATCTCAGAGGAAAAAACCTCAGCAATCTTTCTCAATAGGAAAACTGGAAATGGATCCTCAGTTACCAACCTGATATCCCTAAATAAAAATGTGGCAGTAAAAACGAAAATCTATTTGCCCAATTCAGGTTATTTCATAATAAATACAAATTAATTCAATACATTGTGGTTTACATTATCTGATATACTGTATCTTCTCTTCATATAAAATTGGCTCTAGCTCACAAAGTAACAGAGCCCACTCTTTTTTGTTGTTGTTTACACAATATAGTATATTGAAGAATCTATCAATGTGCAAAAAAAAAAAAAAAATTGTACTATTTATTGTACAGGCAAATCTGAGACTTCAATGGATTTTTCAGTCCAAAATTTGAACAGAATGTCCCTACACTTATTTATTCTGAGCTGCATCATCCTTCAGGGCTGTCTCACAGTTCTATTTTAGCTCCGAGAGCTGCTATTCTGACTGCATTATAAAATGATATACAGTTAACATCTGATGTAGATACAATTACAGGTAAATTACCCCTGATGCTAATGCCGTTCTGTAGACTGTGTGCACATTCACACAAACAGCATGCAGCAGTATACAGACAAATACAGTACGTTTCTGAATCATAACCCGAGACGGGTGCAGGGTGTACATGTAGTATAATCATGGGCTGAATTTATTCGGGCCCCCTCTAGCGACCCGTGCTTACCCTCTGTGGAGGTGCTGGGGGGCGGGTAGCTCTGGCCCAGCTGGCTGAGGCAGGACGCACTGCGGCTGCAGGGGATGGACGCCCGGCCCCGCCTGTCCTCCTGCCACAGGGACGAGCGGCTGGCCGGGACCTTCTCGGCCGAGGCGATGCTGCTGGGGAGGCACGGGATGCTCCCCCCGCTGCTGCTGCTGGTCACCGTCACCTTGGCCGGCCCCGGCTCCTGAGTGACAGACGGAGACAGAGTAAGGAGGCGAACCGTGTGGGGTTCGGAAAACGAAAAGCCTCGCTCAGCCACGCAGTCAAAACGGCACCAGCCTCCCTACAGCGCCCCGCGCTGCACCTCAAGTCCCATGATCCTCTGTGAGAGCAGAAAGCATTCTGGGAAGCTCACAGCAGCCAATTCCACTAATGAGCCACCTGACACAGGCTTTAATCACACTTCTCTCCCTGACTCTTCTGTCTCACACGTAAATCACCTCCACAGCTGACAAACAGTTCCACTGCATCCTTTCAACAGTTTATTCTAGAGTGTTTGTTCATTTAGAGTGGACAATTACTAGCAACACTAAATGAAGCAACATGCAACAGAACACTTTTGAGCCACTGTAGAACTGAAAAGGACAGATTTTTTAATCTTTAATCTTTTTAATCTATTCAAGTACCTGGTTCAAGCGTATAAGGGTAATACCCCAGCTAGAAACTGAACCCAAAACCTCTGCGTTAGAAGTCCAGTTCTCTAGCTATTATACAACACTGCTGCCTCACAGAAATTACAGGCTTTTGGCAGAGTGAAACTTTTTACAATTTGTTTAATTCTCTGAGAATTTTGATGGCTGGAAATTCACAGAAGCAGTTTTGTTTAACTATCATTGCTTAAGGGTACAACGGCAGGCAACGGCAACTTGGTAGTAATGAAACAAATCCATCTGTTAATGCTACACGCCCACCTAACCTAATTCAGTTTAAGGAATGGAAAATCTTCACAGAATCTTCCTCAGTTAGCACAAAAGACCAGAAAACCCTAAAGTTAAGTAGCTAGTGGCTTCACTCAATGAGGGCAGAGTTGATCCAACCATTCTTTTGTTGGGTTTAGGGCATGTGCAGAAATAAGGAAAGGGGAGCAATAAATTCCTCTACCCTAACCACTGCCAGTGATTTTAAGCACTTGGACCAGGTTTCAGTGGTTGGAGACCAGGATGTCTACACGGGCGAGACTTCCACAGAGCCACATCCCCCTGACCTCCATCGCTCTCCTGGGACCACACGCAGCAGAGAGCTTCCACCCTGCACCACAGCTCTGCTCCATAAAGCACCTGAAGAGAACAATCATTAATCCCGCAGCAGCTGTAGACATCTCATCTTGCACTTAAAAGGGAACAGCGAGGTGAAGGGCTGGATGGGGGAGGTAATGGAGAAAAGACAAAGAGATCAAAGCTAAGGAGAGTAGGTGGTGGTGGTGGTGATGGGGGGGCTGACAAATCCACTGCCCTGGAATGGAAACTTGCTGCCTTCCATAGTGGCTTAGGCCTGCTCCCTAAAACTCAACACAGCTCTTCTCCCCCGCCTGCTCTATGCTGTCTCATCTGCCTGGCTCGGCCTCACGGGTACTTCTCCTCCAATGAGCTCATAGGACTGAGGGATGGAGCCCCCACTGCAGCTCATGCAGGGGTGGGCCTGTCCCGTGGAGGGCTCGCTGACTCCCTGCCTGGGGTCACAGGTGGGCAGACAGGAGGAGCACCTGACGCCGGTTCTCACAATGGGGTCTTTTATGGGAAGACTGCACTGCTGAGGAGTGGAGGGAACAGAAAGGGGAACAGAGGGAGGGCGGCTATGACCCACAGCCTCATTAAATCACACCTCCCTTTGATCCGTCTAATTAAAGGAAAGCATTGTGCCATACATGTACACCTCTACCTTCGTGGATTCATAGGGTGACTGTTCTTTCCATCTCCAGGCACACGTGTGGCTGTCACATAGCCTTGAATTTACCATCTTACGGACAGTGCAAGCAATTAATCAGAGCTAAAACATTAAAAATGAGTATTGATTGTGCAGCCATTTTCAGCTGCTGTGTGCCAAAGTGACAGAAAGCCAGATGCTATCAGAGCAAAAGAAGACAGGAACAAGGGAGACGGGTGACAAACAAAAGCAGAGGTGCCAACTCTGCAGAGGTGAAATACCACAGCACGTCAGTATAGATCTCCTGTTTCCGAAATCCAAACGCGTGAGATCAAGGATCTTAACCATGGGGTGATGGGGAGTTTCAGGACACAATCTGGCTAAAATATTCTAATTACATTTAGCGCCCATTTTAAGACATACCACTTCCCATGGTTTGAGTGTGACATTGGTTCTCAATGCACGAGTCCCACGCACCTGAGGCTTATGCATGTGTGGGTGGGTTTTTTTCCGGATCAATAAAAGTTATTGCTGCAAATTTCAATTATTTATTTATTTTTGCTATGATACAGGGCTTGAAATAAACAATGGCCATACATGAGCTTAGCTGTAGCTAGCTAAAGTGCACCTTGAAGAGAAGAATTCCCCTTGCCACTGTGTTTGTTGTCCGGCAGATGTTCAGAATATTTACCAGTCCTGGCTGGACATTCATCAACCAGTTGGCAGAAGCACTCTGGGAGGATCCCCATCTGCACAAGTTCAGCATTGTGGTTTTTAGTTTCATGGAGAGATGTGTTTATTTTTCAAACAAAATGTTTTTCCATAGTTTTTGTTTCAGCTTCAGTTTTCGTTTATGATAATAGTCTTGGTGCAGATACTGTGTATTAAACAGGTTGTTGTTTAGCTGGCGTACAGTTAGTGGTGTTAGCATGTAGCCACATAGCAGAGGCTCAATACTAACTAGCTATGGGGAAAAAATAATAGTTGGCACCTCTGCAGGACTGAGGACCCCAAAATGCCTCGCAAATCACTCCGCCAGTTCCCATACCAACAGACAAGCCGGAAAACAGTGATTTCTCCACTCATTTCAACAAGCAAAGCTGCAAATTTAGACAACATTAGTTTACCGGGCCACCCACACATTGCTTAAGAGCACAAATTAATAAAAAATAATCCCGCTTTGATTAAGGGTCATTGTATGAGTGGCTTTGTAAGCTTAGGAGCATTTGGCTGAGCAGAACTCACAAGGTGTCCGTTCATGTTTTTCCAAGAGTGCTGAGGGATGCCATGGATGCCCTCCTGTCAGTAACACAGAACAGCATTTGAGCGCTGACAGGAGAGACCTTGAGACCAGCCATCTCCTCTTCACTTCGCCCTTGACTTGCACAATGACAAAGGGTACACAATGCAGTGTGCACAGTAATGTTTCAGGGTCATAATGGTTTTTTTTTTTTGGGGGGGGGGGGGATGGAGCCGGGAGGGATGCAGGGAGTATGAAGATATGAAGACAGAGTGGCTGCCTCTCACCCTGCCCCCAAGAGATTCCGGGACAGACATAAGGGGCACAGAATTCGGACCATCTGGGATAAATGGGAGAGAAGGCAAGCGGCTCCTGTGTGAAGTCAGTGGGGTCTGTGAATGTTAAGGGCTAAAGCCTTCATTTAATCCAGTCAGTCCCCTCGGCTGAAATGCCTGATTTAACACAGTCCTGTCAACTGACACAAAAAAAGCAATCCAACACAAACTGACAAAGTGAGGCAAAGAACAGGAGTTTGAGAAATTAATTCAGTTTCTTAAAATGAGAACTTGACACCTAATCAGTAAGTGTGTGTGCTGAACTCTAGGGAGGCAGGACATTCTTCAGTGTATAGCCTCTCTTACCGTGCCAGCTCTACACAACGTTAGCTCCCCACCCCTCACATGCGCTACTGCCCAGGCTAACAGTGGGGTCTGCCACGCTGGTTCGGCACCTGCGCCGACTGCATCGCAAGGTGAACTGGGGGGGAGTTCACCGCTTTGTTACCACATTGTGGCCTTGGCTGCTGGTGAAACCAGACAAAACCGGGCTTACTTTAGAGCCATTCCACAAAGCCAAACAGACACTTTGAATTGTAAATGGTAAATGGACTGCATTTATATAGTGCGTTTATCCAAAGCGCTTTACAATTGATGCCTCTCATTCGCCAGAGCGGTTAGGGGTTAGGTGTCTTGCTCAAGGACACTTCGACATGCCCAGGGCGGGGTTTGAACCGGCAACCCTCCGATTGCCAGACAATCGGTCTTACCTCCTGAGCTATGTCGCCCCACTTTGAGCCTTGTGAATGTAGGCCTACTGTTCCACAGCTCATGTTCTACATGTCACCATGAGCAGGGTACTGTGTGCAGGGAGGTGTCAAGTATTAAATGGCTTCTGTTTAACTATTGAACCCTATACTGTTTGACCATTTTTTCTGAGTGGCTAAGGGTGAAGTTACCGGAACATCTGCGTAATCGCAGGAGAAATTAATCATTTGATAAAACGTCAACTTTGCAAACGTCAAAACAAGGTTCATTTCCTAACTGAAATGTGCTGCGTTTCTGTGCAAGTTTCCCATTTCTTTACTTTACAACACAAAATTTCAGAGGCCTGTGGACATATTAAAAGTGACGAGCCAAGACGTGTGGGCCAGCGGTTTTCTTGTTCAGCAGTCAGGAAGTAAGGATTTGAGAGGAGGAGCTTGGGAGCCGATTGTGTACCCTTGCTCCCCCAGAGCACGGCAGCAGGGGCTGGCCTGTGGCTTTGTGGCCCCACTGCGGCTCAGCTGCGGACGGATGGCTAGCAGACGTCCCCAAAAACAGTACCAGGTGGCCCAGTGACACCCATGCACTCCAGCAACACAGGAACTCCAGGGAAAACATTAACACCTTCCCCCCCAAAAACACTGTAGTTTACATTGTTTCTTCCATACATAAGAATGGAAAACTCTCAAGCCCTTCCTTTATGCCAGTGGCTCCACCATACATATATACATGCCATAAATATTTACAGTACATGTCTCCTCCACACACACACATGCTTGCAGATGAGACACATACTGTAGACAGATAAACACAGGCAGACCTACAACTACATGAAGCAGGCACACAGTTACCAGTCCATGTTTGGAAGAAACCTAATATGCGTATGCTTTACGGTGAAGCCATTTTGATTATATAAGATTAATATAGAAACACAACGCATTTACTTAAATATAAAAGATACCAACCACTGGTGGGATTAAGATTTAAACCCAAAAGAATTCCCATGAAGACCTCCCTTTGGTGTGTGCACTTTTTTGCGCAGGATACAGACAATAACAGTAATTAGCGTCTGTCATCGGGTGCAGAGCGAGGTACTGACTATGTGCAGGCTCCCGCCTCCACACGGCAGACAGCCCAATTACACCACCATGGAGAGGCTGCCACACGATGCCTGCAGGAAACAATTACCGACAGACACAACTCGTTACTGCCACCTGTGTCTGCAGGGAGCCTCGTTTACCGCGGTAAAAGCAGAGCCGAGGCCCGGCCTGGACCGCGCCATGGTGTGAGAGGGCCCGATAAATTAGAGGGTCTGGCGGTTTGTTTTTTCCCCAAGCGAAAAAGCGAGGTTGTTTGCATGGATTCTGGGAGGGGTGGGGGCAATGAAAGAGCTGGGAAATGAGCTGATTTAGTGGGGGTTTAAGAATGACTTTGAGCACTGGCAAATTCTGGCATGGAATCCATAAAGAGAAAAGTGGAGGGGGAAAAAAAGGCAAACCACAGAGCAGAGTGGGTGGTCGGTAGCAGATTTAACAATGGGAGCCAAGATGAGAGACAAAACAACGTCACTGCGTATTTACATTCGCTGCCTGTATTCCTCTCCCCTCTTGTTTTCTCCTCTTTAATAACTTGCATGACAAACTGACGAAGGGGAACTGCAGAAACGCTGTGCCAGCAGCCAGAGCTTCGAGGAGCTGGGGAGGTCAGGTGGGCACAGTGGCTGCCAAGGGTCTGTCTTCACTGGGCAACGGGCAGCACAGAGGCTGGGAAACTGCACTTTTGTTTGAATTGGCAACAAAGGAAAATGGGCCAAAAAAAAAAGGAAAAAGGGTTTCTTTCTTTAAACCGTCGAAACTGGCGGCGAAGGCGTTCAGCTGCTTTCTGCGGTGCTTACATTCGTTTTCTCGGTCACGTGCTGAAGTCAGACCAGAAACATCAGCAGCCGAGATGAGGCGAGAGCACCAACTGGTTTTCACTGCTATAGCCATGAAATGTTATGTTTTGCCACACGATGAAGAAAGAAGTAGAGCGCTATTAACTTTTTTTTCAGCCAGGAAAGATGGTGTGTGAGAACGAACATGGAAGCAGGGCTTCCTGAGTCTCAAACAGCCACAGTGCAGTCCCAGGAAAGCATAAGCAGCAGCACATGCATCTCTGTCAACGGAGAGATGATGCAGTTGGGAAAACAGTAAAAGAACAGTCCCTGATGGTCAGTTAATATTCTCTGCATTAACGCAGCGCTACTCCGAGCTGACGTTGATCTATGGAGACAGCTTTTCCTCTCTGAATAATATTGCCTGGGAAAAATGCCACATGGTATTTCCATGTCTTTTTTCCCTCTCTTTCCTCCCTTTTGTTCCTGTTCTGAGAAGTTTAGAGGGTCACTTCCTCCACATTTTCATTTTGCATTTCTGTCATCAAATAATAACAGGAAAAAAATTCTATGGACGCGACCATGGAGAAGTCATTTGGATGTTAAAACCATCAGTGGAAGGGCCTTTCAAACAAACCGTCAGACAATCCCTATCCGACAAACATTAAAGGGACACCTGCAGACTGAAACAGGAAGAAGAGAGAACCAAAGAGGAAGAGACAATGACAGACATGGTCGGAGGCCTGAAGCTGGTTAGTTGCACCGAATGTGTGTTGGAGCCGTTTCCTGCCGGGCCACGGTCAGTCCCAAGATAAGACTCAATCCAGGAGCAGCTCTGGGCAGCGGCCAGGTTCATCTGCCCACCCTTTGTCTCCCTGACAACGGACGGCTGGGTAAACAACCGCCAAGCGTGAAGCACAAACACACGGCCCTGCTGCTCATTTGCATGCGCCTTCTTTCATGGCCGCTGAGAGGAAATTAGTCTGGCGTGAGAGAGAGCGATCTGTGCGACCAGTAAACACCAGTTTGTTAGGCTCCCTCTCTATCAGCACGTTGAGTCACTGAGGAATGTACTGTACGTATCCTGTGACTGAGACCCAGCTATCACAAACCCATTCCTTTGCAAAGCTTAACTCCGTCATGAAAAAGCTCATAAAGAATGTATTATACCAATCCACCAAATTCCCAAACGGTTACATATATGCCCACGACATGGATGAGAACAGTACATTTGGTTTGTCAAAAAACAGCGTTGTACAAATAATCATCCTCTCTCATACTCATCATTCAAACACAGCTCAGAAATCTGAGGAGTACAGGACACTGTGAATGTGTTTACACCACACAGATACACGCGCACACCCAATCCCACCCTGAACACACACAGATTGCACCACTGACTTGAGCCACTGAAACGGGTAGCTGACAGATCTATGCAACAGCCAACCACACTGGTGCTAGAGAGGACTGTCTCTCAACAAGACCAGGAAGAGAGCCACAAAAACTAAGCCTGTACTGGGGTCCTTGGGCTGTACCTGAGGAGTTGGTGGTTCCACCTTCCTCTTCTTCTTCTGGTTCTGCTTGTTGGTTCTAGGGTATACCACCAGGGTCTCCTGCCACCTGCACAACAGAGCAATGGGGTCAGAGATGCCTGTAGACACACACAGACATTACAGGCATTTGGCAGATGCTCTTACAGACAGACACACACACAGAGACACACACACATACAAAATCCCATACAGACTAACCATCCAGGGGTTTGTCGAGGTTGTTCCAAGTACATATTCAGCTAATGGACTCCACATTCTAGGTTCCAGGATATTCATGTATCCTTAGCAGGCATTTTCACATTTTAAACACCACGTATACCACTGTATTATGTCATAGGGATTATCATGTTTGCTCATTACTGTTCAAGAACAAGTCCAGCAAGAAACAGCTTACAACTCAATTCCATCACAGCTCTTGACTTGAGAGAAAGAAATAACAGAATATTACAACTATACAGAATAATACTTGAATATTTGCTGTTATTGCATTTGTTACTTTGAACAGCGAATGACAAATGTGTCATAGATTATGGTCAGGCTGGCAGTTAGTTGCTCCTCTGCAAATATTAAACTGATAAATTACACCACAAATCAGAATCCTGGCACTACTTCTTTTTCCCCAGCACTGTCAGGCACTTCAACACTAATTCCACTTAGCGAGCAGCCCTGCACCCACCAGAACTACACAGTATCCACAAAATATCCACCGTTCTGATGCAAAGGTAGGCAAGTCCTATTGATCATGTGAAAGGCGTAATCTGCACGATGCAGCCTACCATCGATGCCGCCATCCTGGAAACGATTCCTCTGGGAGACTGACAGAGGATGTTCACACAAGGGGCCACCACGGTAAGGATGGTCATCTCCCGCACGCCCGCTAATGATATTAGGGCCCTGACGGCGTGGCCCCAGCTGGTCCGCAAGGGATTCCGTTACAGTATTACTGGATTAGGCCAGGCCTGCCTCTGCAGCATTACAGGATTATCACACTTTGCAGGAGACGGCGAGATGAGCAACTGGCTCCAGCTCCTGCAGTGTAGAGCCCCACTCTGTGTCAAGGGAAGGCTGAACTGTATCCACTTTATGGACCATTAAGGAAAGGTGTGTAGAATACGATGGGCTGGGATGTAGAGGTCACTGAAGAAGGCAAGTGTTTTTGTCAGTTGATTAAAATGTTTAGTGATTAACCTCTGGGCACAAGGAGATGAATCAATGTATGTCTGATAACTTGATAGCAATTTAACAAGATTGGATATCTGGTGTCTCTTACATTAGGAAATTACCCTGCTGTACTGGTATTTCCACTGCCTCACTGTTATTGTTCAAACAAACAGGTGCTGACCTAGCCTTAACCTTTAGAACAACGATGTGAAAAAATTGCAATTATTTCTTATGTATTGATGCACTGAATTGAAAATTCAAACTTGTTAAAGTAGGGAAATTTTTAAAAAGATCTTCACTAACTACATTAAAAATGTAGGTCTAAATGCTAAAAAAAAAAAATACATGTTGGCAAATGTAGTTCTACAGATCAGTTTTCCCATACTTATATTAATGATAGATGACATTTTCGGTCAATCTTTTTAGTAATCTCACAGACTTGACACCACCACCCTTAGAATAATAAGATATGAATGGCTAACCAAAGACACAGTCACTGACTCAATGCTCAAAGACACTGTTTTCAAAGTAATTTAAAATTGAGAGCTCATGCAATGCCCAGATGAGCTGGCAGGTAGAAGGGATGTTTTTAGAAAATAAAAGTTTGGCTGGATCAATGGCAAGTTCATTGCTCTCACAGTGCGGCTCTGTGAAATAACACCAACAGTGGTCAGACATGAATGAGCTACAAGTGCAGCAATAAATCAGAGTTTAGTGGCTCAGTCGCCAGGGACAAATTACAGCCCCATCTCCATGACACCGACAGACAATATGAACAGCCACATCAGAAAAAACCATTGTCTGAGCGTCGCCAACTATACCGCTCAGCCCAGAGATATTCAACACCGACACTGTTCCTAAATTACTACTGCTGAATGGGAGAATGGACAACGGAGCCAATGTTTGCTTTGTCAAGAGGAACTGCTTCACTTTTGATTTTTTTTTCTTATGCAATTAATTTCTTCACTCAGGAAGGTATTTTGATAACAGTAACACAGCACTCTCCAACTTCAGGGTCGATTTGAGAACTGGCAGAGACAAGGGGCTCTGTGATTAGATGACAGGGTAATTTGGCTGATCAGGTTTCAGTGCAGCACAAGTGTACTGGGCCTGCAGGATTACACCCTCTTTGGTGTACTCTGCTTAGTTTACTCTGTGTGATTACAGAAATATCACAAAAAGAAAGCAGCCATATTTGTGCGGATGTGGGTGTAACTGGGAATGACTCACACAGGTACTTGTGGAAGAATTTTGGCACGTGTAGCCACAGCTTAGACAATCTCTACTAAAGCATATATTCCTTGCCCTAAATCAGTACCACAACTGCAGTCTAAAGCACCTAACTGATGTCACTAAAACAAAATTCTGTGTGTTAAGTATTGATGGGGGAGTGAGGCTGAGCTGAGGGTGGCGCTGTTCTCATGAATGTCTTACGATGGTCATAAACCACATAAAGGTTGAGTCACTTAAGTTTGTTTTTGCCAAAACACATTTGCTCTGTCAACTTTAATGACTCAGAGCGAACGATAGTAATCCTCAATAATCATTAACAGCTACTTTAACAGAATTCAAGCCATATGTGCACGTGGGGCTGGAGCGTGGACATGCACGCAGGAGGATCTGGAATGTCTTGCCGTGCCAGCAGGATTCTGCTCACTGCCCACAGCTTTGAGGGCCCGGTACGGGGGAAACGGTCGCCAGGCAGCACGAAGAACAAGGATGAAACAGAGGCGGAGGGTGGCATCATGTTTCCTCTCTGCGCACCTGGCTGAGGGCCAGACAATCAGGGACCCAGTCTCTGTCTGCATAAACAGCTCTGAGTGCAGACACTGGAGAAGCTGCATGTCCCAGGGAGCTAAAGGGATCTGCGTCCTGTGACCCTGCCCCTATTTTTCATGTCACCACTGTCTTCTACAGACAGGCTGCCCACTGTGAAACAACACGATAAATTGAGCATCACAGGAAAGCCTCCGCCCAGCAGCCTGCCTGCACCAGCTCTGCCCCACCTCCCGTCCCAGCTACAGTGTAGAGAACCACTCTGGCAAAGTGCAGGACCCTAGGCAGCAATGGGGATGAGGGAGGTACAAAGGCAATCACTCTCAGTGCAAAGGTTAGTAGGGTTTTCTCTTTCATAGTCATATCACTTACTTTTTCACAGTCTTAGTAGTTACTATTTCACAATCTTAGCAAGTCTTTCACAGTCAGCAGAATTAGTCTTTCACAGTGATAGTAGTTATTCTTCAACAGTCCTAATAGAGTTACTCTTCCATAGTCATAGTAGTTACTCTTTCACAGTCATAGTATATTTAATCTTTGAGTGAGTCTGAGGTAGGGTTTTCACACTGCCTCTCACAGGTGGGGAGGTATGACGTTTCACAGCTTTTTTCCCTGAACTTCTGCTCTAAGGTTCAATCAGAAGCATCTCTCCTGAGCCAGGTGTTATTTGCAGAGCAGGTAAATCACCACATTATCCAAGAATATGGTTTAGTGTTCACTTCTTTCCCAAGAAATTGGGAAAGTTCACACCTGTGACCACAGAATATGAACAGCAGAAGGAGCCTGTCAGAAGACCAGAGGGGCTGTCAACACCTTGGAAGGTGTCACCTACAATACAGCCAAGGCTTCTGTGGGGCAAACTAATATGACTCAATTTACATGTAAAGTTTTGGATTATTCCAAGGCTCACTTATTTATGGCCTCGGCTCATTTATTACGTGAGTAGTAATGAAAACAGCGCTGGCTGCTGGATAAAGTGACTGATAAGACATGATTATGTTCAGGGGAACATCTCTTGATCCCACATTCCTCCCTCACATTAATATGTGACACACATGGAACGCATCTGCTAATGCCTTCCAGTAGGATGGTGGTTGAATTCTGTGGCACAAATCCACTGTGCTGCTAGTGCTAACCAGGTCAGGAAGCTATCCCATCAGCCAAGTTAAAAGCCTGACTACTACACAACTGCACACTACAGGGCCTACAAGAACATGGAAAACCATACTTACCACTACATATCACAACAAATGTTGGCATGGTATGAAAATCATACTGATGGCAAACTACTATTATTACAGTGACAAAGGCTACATCAAGGACTAACTGCCCAAACCAGTCAGAAGGGTGTAAGATTGCAGATGCTGTATTGTGATACAAGAAAACCAAACGAACAGGCATAGGGCAAAGGGTCAGGAGGACATTTTAGGAGATGGAGGCCTAGAATCACGTTTTTCTTCTAATACATCGCTGCCCCTGACCTCAAGCCAGCTGTAATAATGATGTACGGCAGAAGGCTGACATGGCTCAGCCTATATGCCCTCCAGGTGAAGGACACACTATCAAAGAATGTGGCACCAGGTGCGCAGAGGGAAGTCTTTATGGATATAACCATATGTGCTCATAATCCTCTCGTGGAGCTCAGAGCTAAGAATGTGGCTTAACCCAAATGTATGATAAAACAGAGAGATCCTCTTATGGTAAATATTTATCACTACACAGCCAGTATTAGATGGCATTAACCTACGAGGGGACGGTGCGTTGTCCGCCTGGAAAGTCGCCAGGCTGCTGAGTCAAGGCGTATGTGGGGGGTGGGGTTTGCAGGCAAGAATGTAATGTAATTGGGCAGGGACTGGAGGGAAGTGTCTGCTATGCCCTGAGGGACCTGTGGGTGGCAGGCTTGTACAGAACTCAGTGGAGAGCCCCATCACATGACCGGCCTACTGTTCACAGGCACAAACAAGCCGGCTTTACCTGGGACCTGATCCCATCAGAGGCACCTGGCCGAACAGCTGGGGTTTCAGTCTGGCAGGCCAGTACAGTGCGAAAAAAAAAAAACCATGAGCTGAACTCATTCCATACCACTGAGCATTTAAACACGTGCCATATAATATAACATAATAGACTTCTAACATAATCTGCAGGACTTGTGGTAATACCTAAATGGTATGAGTATATCATATGCTTATGGTTTTTACATGTGGGCACTTACTAGCAGTGAAATCAGTGCACTGGCAGTGCATTAAACGGCATACTTTCTTATTTTCACTTTGCAACAGGTTCAGACAGCAAATAATTTATTCCGATCATGTGCCAACATTGTAAATGGCAGAACAGAATACATCGTTCTATCGTAGGCAGGGGTGAGTGCAAGGCTTCTAAGGCTACTGCTGTATGAGAACCACCGCGTACACTTCAAAGGCAGGCACTGAATCTGGCTAAAATAAGCCGTACTTCCTGGGCAGTATGGTTTGTACTTCTCCACTGTTCCGCAAGCAGACCGGTGAACCTAAGGACCATTCATGTCTTCCCTATCGCGGCTGGCACACTGAAAGTGGGTTGAGGAGTCACCGGCCTTGCGGGATTTTCTCTGCATAACTGAACCACAAGATGTGTCAGTATGTGAGTAAGTAGCCGGAGGGGTGGGCAGAGAGGACTGCAAGCACAGAGATGATCACACTTGTTTCAGATTCCCTGATAGTGGCAGGGCCCTGTACTTTATTGCTTCTAGTTTCTCATACAACAGCACTGCTGATGAGCTCGCTGCTATCAAGATTTTTTGTCCCATTTAATTCACTGGGAATGGGGCAAGGTCAGACTTTTGAATGAGGCACCTGGTGACTGAGGCTCTGCTTTTTCCATCAAAGGAAACAAATGCCTTTCAAGGTCATTCAGCTCATAGCGAGACGGACCTGCTATATACCGTACTTCCTATATCACATTGGATATTCAGTCATCAGATGGAATACACAGCTGTACATGCTCTCGCTGTATATAGATATAGACAGAAGAGAAACACAGACAGTGTACACATATACTTTGTGTGTGTGTGCGTGCATAAGTGCGCATTGTGCCAGTCGAATATCCACTGTCTGTTTTCTTCCCTGTTTTTTTCCATTTGTTTTTATTTTCATACACATTGAGGTTTCTAGCTCTATGTACTATTTATGTCTCATAACTCAGCAACTGATAATGCTGGCTCAAACCTCCATATTACTTCAGATAACCATTATGTTGCACAGAAAGACTGTAGATCTGGATTCAATCAAAATGTTCATTAACTTTGACTCAATATTAACTATGCGTGTTGGGTTTATTTTTCGCAAAAGGGATTTGGGGAACTAATGTTATCAGTTGTTGAACTCAGCCCAGACTACATTTGTATAGACAAGACTGAAAATTTTGTATTTAATCATGTGTCAAGTTGAGGACAAAAATAGAATCCAGGCCAAAGCCTATTTTCTTTACTCTTCATCAGAATTCCAAGTTTTGGAAACAAGGGTTTTGTGTGTCATAAACAATATGGATAAATACACACATGCACATGGTTCTTCTTACAGCAACACTGCTCGTATAGCGCTTCAGTAATGGTAATACGAATGCACAGGGGACATTTAGTGTCTGCTTTCTTTCCTTTGATTATCCTATAAAGGCAGACAACCACATCTGACTTCACCTCACAGCGTGTTATGAGCGAGCGCGGGTGGGAATGGCCGCCTGACGCAATGCATAAGCAGTACCGCTACGAGGGTAAATAAAGGGGTGAGGTGGGGGGCTCCCATAAAGACCGGCTTTCTGGCCGCGGCCGCTGTGCGTGAGGCAGACGCGGAGCAGCGGATCTCCCGTCTCCGGCGTGCTCGGAAACAGATGTGCGGGCACCGGCCCCGCTCCGGACCCCTCCCCTGCAGCGGGACCCCGCCCGTGGGGAGGGGGACGGCCCCTAGCCACCCGGCCTCAGACCGAGACGCTGGCCGTCTGCAGCTCTCTGGCCACTGACCTGGGAGCGCTGCACCTCTGACCCCCGGTGTGATGTAAACAATGCTCATGTTTGGCTCTGTTTGTTTTGTCTGGAGGAGAAGTGTGTTGTGGTGCCCTCTCTCTCACCCGTTGATGATCTCTTTGTTCTCGGCGCGGATGAAGTGCTCCTTGTCGGGCGTCAGGATGCAGAGGGAGTTCTTCTGGCCTGTCCGGGCCTCTCCGTCGATCACGTCGGAGCACTGGTTCATGTTGATGGTGCCCTGGGGCAGGGTGCTGGGCTGCGGGAGGAGCAGACGGGGCTCGGTCAATCTTCACATAGCACACACACAGCCAGAGAAATTCTCAATCTGCAATCTTCAAATAACACACAGCCAGAGAAATTCTCAATCTGCAATCTTCAAATAACACACAGACAGTCAGAAATTCTCAGTCATACACCAATCTTCAAATAACACACAGACAGTCAGAAATTCTCAGTCATACAGCAATCTTCAAATAACACACAGACAGTCAGAAATTCTCAGTCATACAGCAATCTTCACATAACACACAGACAGTCAGAGAGATTTGTCAGACGGAAATCCTCACAACAGCAACAAACAACCAGAGAGATGCTAGGTCAGATGGCCATATGCACAACGCCCATGCAGCAAGAAAACCTCACCACACAGGAAGGTCAGAAAACCAACCACACTAAGCACTGAGCAATTCAACCAACAGCCAAAAACTGCCTGTACGGCAAAGATTCTCATAGCTGTAACTCATAGAGGTCTTGAGAGAGCTACCATGGGCCTACTGTTACCAGGCAGAAACAAAGACGCCTGCGCAAATAGAAGCACTCTTTAAAACGGTTTGCTTTTCTAAAACACCAAGGTTTGTTTGACTATGAAAGCAAGCTGTCGGTATGGCTCTGGTATTTAGTTCCACCCACCAGGTGGTTTGAAGGAGAAGGGCCTGGCACCACCGGCCTGGCACTACCAGCCTGGCACGAGGTTAGAGGAACACAACCCGCTTCCAACCTCCAGGTATGTTGACGCCATGACCGCTAACCAGTGCGGCGGGCTAAAGGGAGGTTTATATACGCAGGGGCAGCTCATTGCCTGTCCGCCCTCGTCTGCGGAGAGGACCAGGGGGACGCGTTTCGTTGGCTCTGAATGAACAGAAGCTCCTCACAGCCTCCCTTCTGAGGCTCTCTGTTGCCTTAACAATGATTTTCAGTGGCAGGCTGCCACAGCGTGAAAAGCCCGTCTCCGCTGCAAATGACAGAGCCCGTCCGCTCGCACAAAACAATTCCAGCGGCATCCGCAAATAAACACGCCATTGTTGCTTTACGATGTTGCACTTGGCACAGGGCTCTTTCTCATCCCACAGTACACTGCAGAACCAGCTATCTACACCCCATTAAACAATACGCACAGTGCACAAAGACCAAATAAAAAAAAACGGTCTGTCCATGGTGTGTCATTGTGTGCTTGAGTCAAAAACTGAATCTAGATATATCCTCACCTGAACTCAATCAATAAAATGATAAAGCCATATATCATAAACATGACAGAGCTACCCTTGTTGCATATGTTCAATGGGATATGAATGTTACATGTAAAGATAGATATTGAGCAAAATATCAATTGAGTATGAGAATTGTTCTACACGTTTGCTGAGGTGATTTCCATCTCTGAAAATAGACAGTTGCATACTGATGAACAGCTGAGCTCAGTGTGACTCTGGACCTGTGATGAGCTGCAGCGTCTGGCTGACATCCAGCTGCAGGGGCTGACCTGCGCACACACACACACACACACACACAAAAACAATAGCACTCGCAGCAGCCAACAAACTGACACAAGGGGAAATGCACAGACACTTCTAGGCTAACCACCAACCAGTCACATTAGAGTTGAGCCAGAGGAATAAGTCACAATAAAACTGCGTGCAAAGGAAACACATTTGCTTCCTCATTGTCCAAAATAATGAATTCATAAACTACTTCCCTTTCTACTGCAGTCTGTGCTTAGAAGGGACCAAAGCTGAATTTTTAGATTACTACCATGTGACCACATGCAGTCTATTTCACCACCCACCCCAAAGATCGACCCCTGTTGGGCTCTACCCCTCTGCCTCAGTGCTTCACTCAGGGGACACAAATGCAACAAGAGCTCCAGCTCTCAGGCCCTGAGCTGGGCCCTGGGCCCTGGGCCCTGGGCTCTCCCTGCTCACTATGCAGGCAGTCTGGCTCATCCCCTCCAAATGACGGGGCTTACCCTGCGTCGCTACATTCAGCTGCCACTCCAGGCACCACTCGAGAGTGGGGGATGGTGGGGGGTGAGGCCTGTGGGTCACCGTGGCCCCCCCTCAGCCCTAGTGACAGCACACCCCAGCGCAGGTGCCTGAATGGGGCAGCCTTTGAAGCACTCAAGTACACAAAAACAGATGGAGGAGGCAGGGGTACTGAACAATTTGTACCAAACAGGCCTGGATCGCTAAATATAAGACAAATGAACCAGCCTGTCCACTATATTCAATATGGGTTTAAAAAAAAACTATGCTATTGATGTTTTGCTTTTAATAATACTGACCTATCCCAGAGGACTGGCTCTGCCCTGGCTGTAGTGCTGATGTTAAGAGCTACATGGGAAACAAGGGTCAGGTAGGGCAGAGTGTAACTGCAGCCTTGCCACTCTTTCTAACTGACTGCAAGAGCAAATTGCACGGATGACACAAAGCCATTTACACCAAGATGAACTGGCTGTAAAGTGTGAAAATGCTGGTTTTACAGAAACTCCAGCAGCGAGCAAATAGCTTTTGCTCTGGCAGCCCAGGTCAGTCTTGCACTCTCCTTGTTGCAGGACACACACACACACACACTATTGAAAGTCTGTACTAAGGCTTCAGAGAGTGTGAAATTTCAGCAAACATTTGGCTTCAGGTAAGTGGCTACCTCTCTCTGACAGACTCTCATAAACGGGAAAGTCTGTTGGCCATATCAAAACGTGAACTACCAAAATGATAACATAGGCGAGAACTTCCTGTTATAAGTGGCAGAAGCTGAGCAAGCTCGACCAATCATCATGCGGTGCATAGGATAACAGAACCCATGGGAAACACCACATGAGTACTGGTGGCGATACAAGTTTTATCAATAGGAAATGGCTGAATTGCCTGAAAAAACATCAACAAAAAATATAAACGAGGAGCAAGAGGAGAACATCCAACAAAAACAACGTGCATCATCAACAACATCCCGGGACCAGAAAAGATAAGACAAAAGAACAGTATTCCCTTCAACTGGATCAACAACAGAGGTGAGCTGTCAAAAATTATGAAGTTAGCAAAGTTAGCTAACGCAACCACAAAGTTTTCTGCTTGGGGGTATTCGGATGTAAGGACTTGTATTTGGTTAAGATGATTACTTGGCACCATTTTGAAACATATTCATTGGTGGAAATCCTTAGCTAGTAGCGAGCAAGCAGTAGGCCATGTGTGACATGCCAAATGTTTTCCGTAACCTGCTGGCAGACAGGTGAATACGTCCTGCTTTTCCAGTAAATATCTCAATATAAAGCGCTGCAGTGGTTTTAAACTTTGAATACATTGTAAACTGCTAACTTGTGAAATAGACCTGTCGAAAAGTTAATCGGTAATCAGCACTGCACTCTCATTTGAAGAGTTGCCTATCAAACTACAAACTCAGCAAGACTCCCTGGAAAGGGCGGTCCTTGGGCGGATAAGGTATGCCTACATCCGCTGTTGTAGCGAGGGTACTTCCGATTCACAGGACTACCGCGACGCCCCCAAAATTTAAATTCTGATTTTGCCGATGGGTTCAGAGATTGGTGTGTGGCTAATGCTGACAATACAATCGTATAGCGGGTGAGTGTGGGTTGGGGGGGAGGGGGGGTTGGCATGAGCAGAAAGGGAGAGCTGAGGAGGCACTTTTCTGGAGCAGAAAGGATGCAGCAGGATCTGCCTGACAGGAGACAGGAGCTGCTGACTAGGAGGAGGACCTCTACATCTTTGCACAGGCCAGAAATACAACCGGGCCCTCGTTGCTCTAAGCCACTGAATCACAGGAAGCGGGAGCTGCCCCTAAATAAATGAGTAAAAACAGCAGCAGAAAATAAAACATCTTTGCCCACATCGTGCCGAGCCCAGAGAAGATTGGGGCCTGATCCTCTGAGTGGCGTTCTGTGAACCCTGAGATGCAGCACCCCATCAGGAGAGACTGCTCAATCAAACTCCCTCCAGGAGGGCTCCTACATGGACTAAATAAGACAACTGGGGGCAGGCCCCACATAAGTGAAACCTGCAGCCTCCCTGAAGAAAATCACACCGTTCCCTCAAATGTTTGTGGTGGGAACGACACAGGCTGTGACATCAGCCATCGGGCAGAAAATCGGGCAGACGTCGGAGGGCAGGGGACGTGTGGTATATAGAGGTGCTCGGGCTCGCCAGAGACGAAACGTGCGGTAGAAGGGCCACTTGACCGCACCCAGGGCTGAGGGGACAGCTGGCCGTGACGGTCAGCTGCGTGTGTCTGAGAGGGGGGCTGACGTCAGCGCTGTCAGCTTGTCCTGAGAGCCCGGCCTGCGTCCCATCAGGCCCCTGCTGTCGGAGCGCTCCAAGAGGGCAGGGTGTCGGGGCCATGCGGGCAGAATGCAGACCATCTGTGCGCCCACTCCACACACACACTGGCACATTCACGCTCACTCACACACACCCACACACACCCACACACGTCCACTTTCATTCACACACACACTGGCACATTCACGCTCACTCACAAACACCCACACACACATGTCCACTTTCATTCACACACACACTGGCACATTCACGCTCACTCACAAACACCCACACACACACGTCCACTTTCATTCACATACACACTGGCACATTCACGCTCACTCACAAACACCCACACACACGTCCACTTTCATTCACACACACACGTGCACATTCACGCTCACTCACAAACACCCACACACACGTCCACTTTCATTCACATACACACAGTGATGCTCCCACACACACGTCCACGTACACTGGCACACACCGGCACATTTACGCTCTAACACACACAACGACACACTTTCACACACACCCACACCGGCATATTCACACTCACTCACAAACACCCACACACACACGTCCACTTTCATTCACATACACACACCGGCACATTGACACTCTCTCACACACACCCACACACTTTGACATATACCCACACACACACACTTTCACACATGCCCTCCCACACACACACACCTGCACATTCACACTCCTTCACAAACACCCACACACACATACACACACACATTCATTCACATACACACAAACACTGGCACATTCACACACTCACACATACGCATATCCACATTCACTCATACACACCCACACAAACCCACACAGACAGACAGACACACACACACACACACAATCATTCACTTAAATATACAGCCAGTCTCTCTCTCAATCTCTCTCTCACACACACAGCATGCATGCACGCACATTCACAAACAATAATAAACAGTATAAATATAATTGGTAGTATAGTCAATAAAAAAAATATAATTGGTCCATACAGTAATCAAATCACCTGTTGATTTTTTTTTAATAGCACAATGACTGGATCACAAGTCAGCCAGCCAAAGTTTTGTCTGTGTGTTGGGAATCTGAAATGCGCTGAAAGGCTGGCTTTCACGCTGCCTGAGCAGCACCTCAAAACAGAGCCACAGAGGAGCTGCACTGCGGAGCTGGGAGAGTGCCATGCTGACAAAGTGAGGGAAAGCATGACCAATCAAAACAGGGACTGGAGCAGCCTGATGAAAACAGGCCGTGAACCTCACAAGACAAGCTGTCACAGCCTCTGTCTCTGTCACTGGGGTTTCACAAATGCACAAAACATTCTCTGAGATTCAAACAGCGGTCCTGGACATGAACCGAGAACCATTTTATTTAAGAAAATGTGAAAAGCTGCACCAGTAAACATGTCCACCAGACTGTGATTCTGAAGGGGTCAGGGTCTAGATGTGGGAGGCGGGACCTTGTTATTCAACTCCAGTGACGTGCTTTGCTTCTGACCAGTTCTGGAAATGGGAGCCTTTTGTCCGTCTGCAGAAAGAAAACAACACGCAGACATGGGGCCCCGGGCCCCGGCCTCTCGTAGCGCCACCGATCCCCCCTTCATCGGCCTCGTCAGTCAGGGTTTCACCCCCCGGCCCCCGGGCGGGGCTCTCACTGACACCATGAATGCGCTTCCCCCTGCTTGAGGCTTGCCCCTCCCTCCAAGCCGGGGCCCGTTCTCAGCGCTGTGATTGGCACAACCAGTCACTGCTTATCCCTGCCTCCGGTGCTGTCAATCACCCCCGCTCCACACTTCACACGGGGGTTCTGAAGAGCAGAGGGGCCACTTGTTCTTTTTTTACACCGGTCTAGCCACTCTGGATGCGGAGAGGGGCGGGGCTGAAAAGATCTGCATTGTCACACTCTTTGGAGACATTTGTACATCCAGCTTCAAGTAACAGCCCCGGTATTAGCTGCCCACCCCAAGAAGGAAAATAATAAGACGCAAAGGGCTGTCAGCAGCTATATGACATAACCCTGACGGGGAGGGGGGGGCGGGAGTCTCAGAAACAGCTGTGCATGATGGGATTGACCGGTACCGGTCAGCACTGAGAGAAACACCTTTGCGAGATGTGACCTCAGCGTGACACGTCGAAGCCGTGCTTTAGCCTCGTGACTGGAGAGGTGCCGGGGCCTACAGCAGGCCAGCGGGAGGCACACGAGGCAGGGCGGCTCAGAAACAGAGCCATCCGAGACAGCGTGGCGAGCTACCTAAAAAGTGCTAGGAAAAAAATCATGCTTTAAATGTATAAACATAAGCTAAGGGCAAAGATTTGAAAAGATCAAACCCATTCTGTGCCAATGAATAGTCTCAAGCCTGCGTTTTTTTTTGACAACCACAAATCTTTTCTTACATCACTGGGCTTAGAAGTGTGACAGAATCCACTTTAAGCTGACAACAGTGACAGCCACAGTATGTATATTCACTGGAAGTATGTTAAAGAACTACAGCGGGAAAACGCTCTGTAACATTCTGGCACAGACACTGACTAATTCCAATGAAAGCAAAATAATTAATTATCCAATAAATAAAAATCATTAAAAACTAAATGACTTTTCAAGCAATGAGTGAAACTATTTAAAACTCTCTGGCACAGAAAACTGGCAAGTACACTTCCACTTGTTCCCAAAGCAAAAAAACCAAAAACAAAGTGGGAGGAGGCAATGGAGAGCCAGGAAAAGGCAACAAAGGTGAGGTTAATTAGTCAAGTTGGGGGGGGGGGGGGGTGGGTGGGGAGGGGGCCGAGGCAGGCAGTCAGCACGGGACTGGGCTAACACGTGTTGACAGGAGACCCAAACCTGTCAGCTCCCATTGCTGCCTGGCTCGTTTGAAAACGGGAGGAGAAGAAAGCGTTGGCCTCAGAAAAGCATGCCCAGTCCTTCTCCCCCGGCCACTCCACCGAACAATGAGGCCTTTGTGGGGCAGCACCAGCGTCCACACAATGTGGAATTGTCACCCCCTTTCAATAAGGAAACCAAGAGCAGGGGAAAAAAGCAACAAACCTGCTTTTGAACTCGGCACACAGAACTTCGGAATACAATGCTCAACACAGAGAGCGACGGCTCCTCTCTACCCATCTCTGCATTAGTTTAAAAAACACCCCAAAACATCCAGGCAACCCTACAGCAGCCCTCGATGGGCAGACATCCAGGAAACAAGGGACTGCAGGAGTTTAATGTCCAACATCCTGATGTCCACATTCATACGGCATAATTGTGACATTTACTGTCCCTTGAGCAAATGGCTGATGTGACGGTGGCTGGCAGGGGGTAACACCCTCCCCCCTCCCATTTGCACTTCACACTCTCAGCACTTTACACTTTGTTTACACCACAGCTGCCAAGATGTATTTTACCATGTTAATCTGTAGATTACTCAGAGATTGGGAGCAATTAAACCAATCAGAATCAGATATAAGCCGCCAGCGTTGCCTGCACGCAAGAGCACAGCCAGCATCTTTTCTGACGTTCTGAGAGCAGATTAACTTTTACGCAGGTCTGCGTCCGCATATTTTCATGGTTGGAAGCGAACCAGTAATGCTTAAGACTGAAAGAGTACTTCAAGGAGTGAAAATATGAACCCCAATGAACTCAGTTAGGAGCTTTTGATAGGCGAGGAGTGGGAGTAAGAGGCCTGGCAATTGGTCGGTGACTGATATGAGAGCAGCAGCTGAGGCAGGGCTTCAAACCAGCTGCTTCAATCAGGTCTAGGACCACTTGTCCTATTACGCAAGCAACTATCCACAGATTCATAACCTCTTTAGAACTTGGAAAGCACTTCCAAATCTGTGGTTAGTAACTGATCATTCCTAGAAAGTTTCAAAATGAAGTTGGACAGTATTATTCTCGCCCATTCGTTCAATGTTTCAACACACCCCACTTTGGGTCTATGAGCAGGCCTCCACTATTGCATCACCAGAAAATTTCCCAATATCAGGAAGAAGAAGAAAGGTCACACACACACATACAATCAGTTGAGTTTACATAGAGCAAGGAATTTGAGGAATCTCATGCGAGTGTTCCATTACTGTAGGAAAGAATGCCGGGGGGCGTGGAGGATGGAACCGGTGGGGTGGCTCGGTTTGCACGTAGGGGGCGGAGACGGGAGATTACGCTGTCAGCGATGCTCTCACGCGGTCCGGCCTCCGCTGTGATGACTAACAGGCAGACGAGCTTAACTCCGGCCAGCTGCCGGGGCTGCCCGGCGCGTAGCGCGTCGCCACAGACCAGCCAATCGCTGCAGAGCCGAGGGTGTCCGGGACGACGGGCGTCGCACCCTTCTCGGGCCCAGCCTGCCAGGCTCCCCGGGTACAGGGTCACAGTGCAGCGGTGTGGGAAGCCTCGTGGCTCCCTGGGTACAGGGTCACAGTGCAGCGGTGTGGGAGCCTCGTGGCTCCCTGGGTACAGGGTCACAGGGCAGCGGTGTGGGAAGCCTCGTGGCTCCCTGGGTACAGGGTCACAGTGCAGCGGTGTGGGAAGCCTCGTGGCTCCCTGGGTACAGGGTCACAGTGCAGCGGTGTGGGAAGCCTCGTGGCTCCCCGGGTACAGGGCCACAGTGCAGCGGTGTGGGAAGCCTTGTGGCTCCCTGGGTACAGGGCCACAGTGCAGCGGGTGGAAGCCTCGGCTCCTGGGACAGGGCCACAGTGCAGCGGTGTGGGAAGCCTCGTGGCCATCTGGGCTCTCAAATAAATAGGAATAAACAATGAAAAGTGAGAGGGGTAAAAACCACCGTGCCTCCCAGGAGACTGTTGCACCGTCGCAAAACACAAAAAACTTGCCTTATTCCACAGTTAATTCGAAGTAACGCAATGTGAAAATAAAGACAGACTCAAGTGTACACCGCCATCACATGTTTACATGGGTGGAAGCTGGAAGACGGTGGAAAGCTGGTTTTCGGTCGCTGCCTTATTTGGCGGTTGCTTGTTTGTCTTTCCCGTTCGGAGGCTGCGTTCGTTTAGCTTTGTTCAGGCTTCTTCGTTTCACATGGGAACCGCAGTAACTTTAAAAAAAACCTCCCTGGCTGGGTCAGCACAGTACTGCACATCCTTCTCACGGACAGGAGGGGTTTAAAAAAAACCATCCTGCAGAAGGGCATGCCAAACGGTATAGGGCCTCCCAAATCAGGTACGCAGACACGGCTCAAAGACAAATGTCCTGCAGTGTGCTTTCAATTCTATTCAACACTTCTCCTCCTGAAACTTGGTTTAAGAATGTGACCAAGAAGTACTGTTATGTCGCCAACAAATGGAGAAAGAAAAACACTTGACTTCAGTCACAATGTTTGGGCTTGTTCTGCGGCAGACGGCTGCCAAACACCCGATGGTGCGAATAGCCAGAAGGCGTCACAATTTGGGTGCCGAACAACAGGTGCAGCGACGACAGCACCACAGCGAGCAAAAACACTTCAATCCCAGCCCCAGCCCACACGAACCAAAAACACGTCCTGAGCCCCAACAAGTCCCTCACTGTTCCTCGGGACCATCAATAACTTTCCCTACTCTGGAATCCAGTTTCCATCTGTCCATCTACACTCAGTACAAGATCAAGCCAGAGAGGAGGGCAAAAGCTTTGTGTTTTGAGCCCAGGTGCAGCCGTGGAATCAGGCCAACACTGACCTATAGGGTAACTACTATTCCTGTCGTTCTCGCAAGGGGAGTGTCACATGGTTACCTCAGGCAAAAGGAAATAACATGGATGAGGGGTCAAGTGGACCACACCTGAAGTCACCAGGAACCTATGATGGGGGGGGCTGGGTGACAGGGGGAAAACACTTGCAATAATACACATGGCATAGGACCAATTTTGAGAGCACAACACTCACTCAACATAGGCAGTTTGCTGAATTTGGAATTCATCTTACTCACCCTCTTCAGCCAACGCTGTGCAGAGATGTCTGATATTCAAATAAATGTTCTGTAGTTGGTCATGAAATGTGTGCGGTATAATTACAGTTTTCCTCACTGTGAAACACATCATTTTAAATGGTACCGATTGAACCAATTACATTTTGTTTGAATACTTTGATCAAAGTCGCTATTGCACTTGGACTTGAAATTGGCACGAAAACATAACGACCCACACAACAGACTGGAAAGCTGCCGCTTCCCAACCGGAGCCCACACTTGGCAGGAGACGCAGGCCCAGAGCCCCGAGGCGTCGGCCTGCTCTCCCTCACACAGCCGCGGGGCTCGTGAGAGCGGCGGGGTCGCGCGGCTCCAGCGGATGCAGACGTGGGCCGCGCGATGACAGAAACGTCTGCTGGCAGCGCCGAGCGCCTGCTTCTCCCGCCAGCGGCGATAACCCCGGAAACGGGCACGCGCTGGGGTGCGCTTTCCACCCGGCACTGGGGGGGAGGGCAACGGGCCGGCACACTTCCTTTTCCCATCCCATCCCATCCCCCCCTTCCCCACACCACCTGAAGTGAACTCCATCTGCGCCAGACAGAAGACAAATTCACACGGCAATCTGTTCTATGACAATCTGTTCTATTCTTCACCAGGCGGAGGGACCGCACCAGAGGGAAAATAAAAGCAAAAATACCTAGAACAATCTGGCGCGGGTGCCATCAGCCAATAATATGGCCAGAGACGCACAAGGTATTCCGATGCATCGAAGGTACGTGAGTGCAGGAAATGGAGATTTGATAATATACAGCCATTTCTGCACTTCTTTTAGAAAGCAAACAGTAAGTAGTTAACCCTTGGCCCCACACCTACACTTTCCCCCACAATATCTGAGAGGCATGGCAGAAGTTACGCAATGGGAACATATTTTCTGTGAGAACGCACAGGCCAAAGGCTCCGAAGACCTGCAAATTCCACAGTCTACCCCTCATTACGAGCCATTATCTGTTTCATATCCGCAGCACGGCACCATGGTGACGGCAGCCTATTAACTTCTGACACACTGGCTGCTAAGCTGGCGCGATTAAGCTTTTAAAATATTCACGCTCCTCGCTGGTTGCAGAATAAACTTGGGCCCCAGGGACAGTGCGGAGGCCAGGGAGTTTAGCGCTCGGAAGAGAGAGACCTCCCCTCCCGATGAAGAGGGGCTGCCGTGTCACGCCCCAGAACGGCCTCGCCCCAGCCTGCGAGGGCGCACAGGACACCCTGCGTCAGCTTTTGCAGGAAAAAGGGAGGCGGTTAAGAGGCACCTTCCACGCAGGAGCACCAGGAGCTCAAAAGAAAAACAAAGCCCTCTATACTTCAGGCCGAGACAACATTCCACAGTCTGGTGCTTTTTAGCGAGAGGTGTGCGGAACAATGGGATTAACTCGGGGGGTCTTCGAAATGACACTTCAGAGAGAGCACAAACAAAACCTTATTCACGAAACAACAGCCTTTTACCTTCACCGATGTACAGTGCAATCACAGATAAGTCCACACTTCAAGGGCGTCTGTTCTATAGGGGGAAAAGAAAAGGAAGAAGAAGGGAAAGGGGCTCCCCCACGTCGTATGCGGCTCTTCAGGCTTATCGCAGGTCTTTTGATGGCACAAACTGCACTAATAGCAAGACATTAATCTGACTTCAGGGGCAAGGGACCTCTTTGGTTTTTAAGACACTGAGACAATAATCTACTGTCTTCCCCCCTCCACTGTAATTGTTTGGAGGTCTATCAGTCTGCACTAGAAAGGAGACGGCAGTAAATCAGGGCCTGGCTCTCACACGCCTGTGGGCTCATTCTTCATACCCACACAGGACAAACGCGTAATTTATTACGGCCGTTTGTCATGCGCCTTGGCAGCGGCACTGGCAACCGGGCCCTTACCATACGCCTGGAATATTCGGCACTGCACGGGACCTCCAACTACAGACCCCTCCAGCAGGCCTCTTTCAAAGGAAGACGTGTGGATCAGCGCCGAGTTTCTCCAGAGCTATTCTGCCCTCTGAAGGCAACCCGAGTTCTCTCGATAGCAGGCAGTGCACCGGCTCACCTAGCTGATGCACATGCTGGCAACACTAAGGCGGATAGTTTGTGCGTTCGCTGGAAGAGAATCAACAGATTAAATGTCTAACTATGCTGGCCCATGGCCTCACAACCAGAGAGAAAGGCTACGGCAGACCGATTTTGGGAACGTGTCTGCGCCGACTCCGCGGCAGATGTGGTGCTGGGGTGCGTCTATCTGAGTGTGTGGTATTCAGCGGGGGGTTTTGGCTTCGGTGCCGGCTGATTCCCATTAGGAGAGTGGGTGTCTTCATTAACCATTGCCTGCGTGTGGGAGCCTGCTGGGATATGAGCGGGAGGGAGAATGTTCCACAGGGCCAGGCACTCGCGCACTTCAAAAGAAGAGGGCTGCCGCTCTGGTGCACAGCTTGGCACTGCTGACAGGAATAAGACGCCAGCAGGACTGAGCGGCTCCCCTCCGCACCTCCAGGAGAGACGGCACCAAAATCAGCCCCTTCCTTAGAGACTCACACAACATACACAGACACACACACACACAAATACACACACACATACAGCAATATACACATACACACACACACACACAAATACACACACGTACAGCAATACACACACACACACACACACACACACACCAAAACACCCACGAGAGCCGAGACAGTCTCTCAGAGCCGGGGCCAGATGCCAGTGGGATCATGTCATCTCATTCTTTCGCGCACACGTTATGAGCCGTGGCGGAGCCCACGCTCCGCTCCGCGCCGCTCCCCGCGGGATGACAGCATGCCCGTTACGAGGCGCTGCGGAGGCGCGCGCGTGAGCTCCGTCGCTCGCCGCGGCGGGCGGTCTCCAGCGCTGGCACGGCCGCGCTCTCCCTCTCTCTCTCTCTCTCTCTCCCGCCATTCTTCCCGGCTCCTTAGATCAGCATTGTTAACCGCCGCGTGCCTCCTCCTCCTCGCCCCCCCCCCCGCTCCTGACACATAAACGCACGCACAGGACGGGCCGCGGAGCGCGAGGCCCAGGGGGCCGGCTGACGCGGCGGCGGCGAGTCCGCTCCAGCATGAGCGCCGCTTCTATATTTATCAGCTCCGGCTGCCAGCTGGAGCCGCCGGGAGGGCGGGGACGGAGCGCAGGGGTCTTTACCCTCTCCTCCCCATTAAGGCCGCAGACGGCACGACCACAGGGGGCAGCGTTTCACCCCCCGAGCCAAGCCAGACTGATGTGGGGTTGGGGGAGGGGGGTCACTCCCCTTTGCTAATCGCCGCTGTCGCTATCGGCAGCGTCGGGGGACAGGAAGGATTATTTACGCGGCGCCGTCCTGCGGGGGCAGGCCCCCCCCCCCGCCTCTCGTGTCGTGCCGCCTTCGGGTGACAGCGGCGTGGGCGCGGGGCGACATTCATCACCCGCCGTGCGGAACGTCGCCCGTCAGGTCGGATTCCACGCGGCGACGCTTCTCCGGCTTTCAGTCTGCGCTGCAGGTGCGAAACGCCAAACGGGGCTCCGCACTGCACACGAGCACGCGCTCCCAGGGAGAGGGCTTTCACTGCTCAGCCCAAAATAAATCCCGCTCTTTCCACTCCCGTGGAAATGAAGATACGGACACGCACCATTTAGAAAGCGCTACAGTAACGGTGCTACGGAAGGGAATAAGACATACGAGGTTTCTTTTTAAACGCCATTCCAGAAGCAGACTTCAGCATGAAAGATTGCCTGCAAGATTGCTTGTGACTTGTTACCACAGGCGGTTTTGCGTATGCACAAGACTATCAGACACAAGTGACTATCAAGAGATACCAGCGGAACTCCAGTCAAAGCACAGCCTGTCAAACGTACGCCAGTGGCACTGCGTCACATAGGGGAAAAGCGTCAGCCAAACAGATAATAATAATTATTACGCGCTGGCTGCCGTATCCTCAAAGCCCTGTAATTTAGCTACCACAGCTGAAGCCTCCCACTGACAATGCATTTGTTTTCCAGATTGTTCCGAGGATAAAACACTGAACTCTCAACAATGTGTGGTCATTGGCTGACATTTAATATTTGTGCCTGGGCAAGTCATATACTTGACAGAGCATTCACATATTTCACACATCTGGAATGTGATACAGAGGTGAAACGATGACGACGCCAAGAGCATAATCGGACACGAAGTACATTTTCCAGCGTACCTGCTGAGAGAGGAGAAATCGCACTAAAAAAACAGTCTTCCAATACATTTTCTGCATGAATCACTCTTCACATTTGATACCGCTTCAAGCCTACATCGATGGGAGGGGCTGGCGCGCCCACGACTATGTTCTCAAGAGCGAGCTGCCATGATTCAGGCTGAAAGCACAGCAAGTCCTGGGTAAAAAGCGTTCTGACGCACGGACACCCTCGCTGGGCCAAAGCAAACAGTGGTTCAGATAGACGATAATTTCAGATGGTCTTCTGAAGGAGGCCACACAGCCAAGTCCCTCAGCCTTTGAAGCCCAATTTCCCCTCGTGCTTCGCCTGTTCTTTTTCACAGCGAGGCAGATTAGGAAGGCGAAGCATTTTGGTCTTTAAAGGTTTAGGCCTGTTTTCATTACGTCATTGCGCCGAAGCATTCTGGTCTTTAAAGGTTTAGAGTTGTTTTCGTTACGTCACGACCGCCAAACTTCAGAAAGAAGGTGGTGGAGGGGGAGGGGGAACAGTGGGAGAAAAGAGAGGGCGATTCTGCTTTTTTGGCTGCGCTGGATGAACACCAATGTTGATTGTGCCTGACAAAGGGCCTGGACTGCAAACAGGCCAACAGCCCGTCAGCCCTGAACGGCTGAGATACGTGTCCAGGCAATGTGAACTCAGCAGAGCACGGACAGGAACGCAATCCATCACTATCTACAGCCCATGCATTACCTCATTAAAAACATCCCCCGCTTGCCTTCAGACTCATGGAAATCCCAAAGCATCAGAGACATTAAGCCAACAACTACTGAACGACCACTCTTCCTGTCTTGGTGCTTCTGTGTAAAATCCATGTCATTCTGACTGATACGATACGCATCCGCTGAGATTGGCTACTTTTCCTGTCATGCTCTTCCAAACTGACTTTTCTATTTATTTAAATCTTTTAACTGAAGTTCAATAGGCCTCCTATGAATCACCACTAGTGTCTCTACTGAGCTTTACGCTGCGATCACACCAGACGTGCTTTAATAGCTGGGGCTGCCTTTTTTCCAGTCGCTTTCAATGAGTTTGAAGCGTTTTCTGTGTTGCTTTTGTGCACCAGGTGCCTCGTGTTTATTCACCCTGGGTGCCTCGCTGTTTTTAGGTGCGCTTGAAGCTTATGATGATTCTACTTTGATGTACATGGCTAAAACACACCCTACGTCACAGTCATTCCTTTCTCTGCCGCCCAATCACATGAAAATAGAAGCTGGGCTTGATTTTGCTGTCAGGTTCAATTGTAAACAAAGAAGCTAGAGGAGAAACTGGTTGTGGCCGTTCCAACGCACCCACAGTTATAATATTTCACAAAAGTTGTTTGTTTCTCAACTCAATTTGTCACTAACTCCCCAAAAGAGCAAACGCAAGTGCTCGCCGCTTATCCGTTGTTTAAAATAACAAAAAAACAAACCAAAATTTTCAGTAAAATAAGTCTAATGCAGTTAATGACGTTACTGACGTCAGCCAAGTGATTGACTAGAGCTTTTTACAGAGTAAGCTTCATAAAATCAACACAGGCAGCGCACCTCGCGATTTCAAGCCTGCAAAGCGTGTCTGGTGTGAGCGCAGCCTAAAAGAATTAGAACACTAGACTGTGCAGTCAGCTATGCACTATAAAGTCAATCAAGTCAAACTAAAACCAGGTTAGCATCCCGTACGTTTCTGGAATTGATGGCTTCTTTCTCTTTCTGCCCATAAATTCAAACATCAAGCAGAACCAATCACTGTAGCATCGCAAAGACACTTTTGCGGCCCGCCTTTAAAGTAGAGATACATCTGTATGCCTTAACTTGGTTTCCAACGGAAAAACCCACTGGGCTAGCCTAAAGCCAGGATCAAAGACATTTTCATCGCCATCACTGACATATTAAGAATTAATATACCACAGTTCCTGAGTCTGTCAGTTCAGGATTCAGCGTGCAGAGACAGGTGTTGAGGAGGTTGCACAGCGGCCGCACTGATTGGCTGGGGAATGCGTGCCACGCTCAAACAGGCCTGGCCAGGTCAGTGCCACAGGGGTGCAGAAGCAGCACGCTCACAACCGGCATGTTAAAAAAAAAACCAATGATCGCCTGCGTCTAAAACCAAGCCGGCAGAGACGGGACAGGGTTGGAACGGCAAAGGAGGGGCTCTGAGGAGGACATCTGAATGCTTTCGGCAAAAATATACCCATAGGTGGGGATCGCATGCCTTCAATACAGAGTTCACTCAGACCTGCCCCTGCCACCGACTCCCCTAACTGTCCCCAATCTGTCTCTGTCCCTCCCTTCTGCTGCCGCCTGTGCCTGAGGCGGCTCCTCAAGGCTGGCTCCTCTGGGCACTTCAGCCAGGCAACCGCCAAGCGCGCCACCCACACCGCGCCGCACGATTCCGGAGTGCAGCGCCGCGGCGGGAACTGTAATTATCCACTTCACAAAGACAGAAGCCCGAGGACTGAACACGATCCTCGCGCTGCGCGAGGGAATCACCTCCGCCGCCCGGACGCCGGCGGCAGCGTCGGAGCGCAGGCGGCGCTCTGCCGCGGTCCCGCTCCCTCCGTGCGGGCGCTGGCGCTTTCGGGGTCTGGAGGAGGCTCTGCGCGGATGAGAGCTGCGTGTGTGGGAGGAGTGCGACGGACACGCTGTACGTGGGGTGGGTGTGATGGACATGCTGTGGTGTGTGTGTGTGGGATGGGTGTGAGGGTCCTACTGTGGTGTGTGGTGGGTGTTGCTGGTACGTGGGTGGTGAGGACATCTGTGGTGTGTGTGTGGGATGGGTGTGAGGGTCCTACTGTGGTGTGTGTGGGATGGGTGTGAGGGTCCTACTGTGGTGTGTGTGGGTGTGTGTGGGATGGGGGTTATGGACATACTACGGAGTGTGTGGGATGGGTGTTATGGACATACTGTGGTGTGTGTGGGATGGGGGTTATGGACTTACTGTGGTGTGTGTGGGATGGGGGTTATGGACATACTGTGGTGTGTGTGGGATGGGGGTTATGGACATACTACGGTGTGTGTGGGATGGGTGTTATGGACATACTAGGTGTGTGTGGGATGGGTTTGATGGACTACTGTGGTGTGTGTGGGATGGGGGATGGACTTACTGTGGTGTGTGTGGATGGGTGGATGGACCTACTGTGTGTGTGTGTGGGATGGGGTTATGGACTTACTGTGGTGTGTGGAATGGGCATTCTGAACTTCCACCTGGGTGTTGTGGATCGGTCTGTTATGGACATACTGTGGTGTGTGTGGGATGGGTTTTATGGACATACTGTGGTGTGTGTGGGATGGGGGTTATGGACATACTACGGTGTGTGTGGGATGGGTGTGATGGACTTACTGTGGTGTGTGTGTGAGATGGGTGCGATGGACATACTGTGGTGTGTGTGGGATGGGTGTGATGGACTTACTGTGGTGTGTGTGTGAGATGGGTGCGATGGACACACTGCTGTGTGTGGGTGGGAGGGGTGTGATGGACACACTGTGGACTCAGCACTGTCGGTAAATAGACTGTCCATTTCTGACACAGCATTCAACACCCACCTGCGAGCGTCTTTCATCACTGTCCCTGTGCTCCAAACAGCATGTGACATTACTGTGCAATCAGCAGGTCTGCACACAAACAATGTGCAGGCTGTTCATCCTGGGCTAAGTGGATGCAGCAGCAGAGAGAAAAAACTCATCTTTCAAAACTGCAGCAAATTAAGATACCTGGCACTGCACTTCTGTACAGCACACAATGTTACTCCATAGAACCAAATGCCATGACAGTACATTACATGAATACAAAACACATTTTTCTCCATTCCCAGACAATGGAACAATGGCAGTATGCTAGCACTCATTTGTTTTTACCACTATATTTCATATGTCTCAATGATATTTAACATGAATGCAGCATTGTGTCAGAAACAAGCAGCCAGCTGGCTACACTGTCACGGTTCATGCTAGTGCAGACATGTCACTCGAGCACTAGTTCACACAGACAGCATAGCTGGTTAGCAGCCAGGTAATGATGCATCAGGCTCAGCACTCACCTGGCCAGCAGGGCGGAATGCTACACGGAGGTGTCTGGCTCACGTTCGCAGAACAGAGTGAGCGAATCCATAAATAGCGCTCGCAGGGCGAAAAAACACTCGGCACACGATACAAAAACAAGACAAAATGTACGACGCTGCACGTTGCATCGATGTGGGCAGCCACGCGTGTTCGTTATGGTGCGATCTTTACCACTCGTCTGCAAAGTCATTTCTGTACCGTCAAAAGCGCACCCGTATAAAGAACGAGCTAGCTAATTAAGAACACGCCACTAGGAAGAGCCATACTGGTTGCATGAGGAGGGAAATTCTGGAGGCCAGTAAGAAAAAAAAATCATCTTCTGTTCTTCTTTAATTTAATGATTCATTGTTAAAGACCCATCTGTTTGCAATAGAAAAGCTTCACTCTCAGTCACAATCACATGTAGCCTAATTAAATGCTCGATAAAACCTGATCTGCACCAAATTAAAATTAAATTCCGTTCATGTTCCAACATTCTATTCTGGCAGTGATAAACGATTAACAAACACAGCCAATGTGGCCCTCTGGTCATAGAAATGTTAAAGATCCCACAGCTTTGAGGAAGCGAATGGCACACGGGGAGCACACACACACACACACACACACACACACACACACACACACACACACACACACACACACACACACACACACACCACACACACAACACACCACACACACACACACCACACACCACACACACACACAAACACACAATCACGCACACAAACACACACACAAACACGGCTGCACGTGAGCACACACACACAAACAAACACACAAACACACGTTTGCACGTGCAATGCTTATAGTTTGCTTGCATTTATGCATTTATAAACCAGCAACGCCTAAAGGCACAAGACCACAACATGCCACAGCGCTCTCCTAAGATAGTTACGCCAACATAATGAAAACAAGCAGGTGGATCCGTGATAGAGTAATAGTCTTTTCACAAGCTTGTTTGAGCCCATTATAGCACAGAAATCCCTTCTATTTGTTTATTCACAGAGAGGTGTGCGCTAAAAGATATCGGTAATGCAGCCCTGCAGATTTAAAACAGTCAGAAGCTGCTAGCACGCACGTTCCAGTGTATGTGCTCGGCTTGCGCCGAAGTGCACTGGGTGAGGGTTACAGATGTGCGCAGCGTGCTGCTTGTTATCCGCACGCTCTTTGCATTACAGGGGCTTCCGACCTGCGTGCGGGCCTTCGTGCACGCGCACCAAGATGGGCGGGACCGGGAGGGGAGGGGGGAGGCGGTCAGGGAGCGGAGGAGGAGATTGATTAATGCTTGGGAGAGATCTGCGGAGGAGAGACCGGGGAAGCGGCCGGCTCGGCAGCAGACCGGTGGCGCGAGCCGAACAGGAACGCACCGATGTCACGGAGCGCGTAAATCTAATCGTCGGGCGACCCCTCGGGGCCGTGGGGGAACGCGGGACCCCTGGCACGACGGAACGCGGCGGGACGTCCCGTCCGGCTCGCCCGTGGCCAGGGAAACCCAGAGCGGCTGGTCGCACCGAGGAAGCTGTAATTTCCGTGGCGCTGAAATGGTCACCTGGGTAAACACACCCGTGCGTTTCATCGCACCCGGCTAAAACGAAAGCTTCAAAGCCGCGGGCGAGCACACGCTTTGACGGGATGGGGGGGAAAGAAACAGATCGCAAATGTGAGCTGTTCCACTGCTGCCGCTGTTTACATAACACAAACCTGCACCGCATTAGGCCCAGTATAGAGTCAATAAAACGCTTCGGCAACAAAGAAAACAGCCCGTCGCAAAAGGCCCCGGCGCTTTCCTTTCCTGCGAAACCGGAGCGCTGCTACACAAACACAGCGGATCGATGCAACGCAATGTTAATCGCCAAGAAACTACCTCGAATTCTCTTACTCGTTTTCCCCAAAATAAACCGGCATTCAGTCCATGTTACAGTAGAACTTCCAAACACTCAAGCTGTGCACAGAAAGCAAGAGAGCAAGGGTGCGTGTGGAGCCAGCTCCTCACCTGTCTTACTGATTTTATGGATACAACAAATAAACTCAGAGGTATAAAATTAGAGACCAGGGAAAGAAAGCAGCAGTCGGGGGGGGGGGTCAGGGATTGGGCAGAAAGTGCAAGAGTGGGAGAAAAAGAAACAGAAAGAAAAACTGATATGATGATGAGAGAGAGAGAGAGAGACTGTTTATGTTTAGTTAATGAGACACCCAGAGCAGAGTAGCCGCTCTTGTTCCATTGGCTAAAGGAAGGACTGCTTATCTCAGTGTAGGTGGCTGGAAGCAGGCTCTGCTGTGGGGTTTATGGAACACTCAGAGTATAAACACGCCCGCTTGCTGGTGTACGTGACACCTGACCCCGGCATTCCAGAGACGGCAGGCAGGCGCGGGGGTCCGCCGGCCGGCCGGCCGCTCGTGCGTGCGCCGCGGCACAGAGGGCGGTCCGTCATGGCGGCGGCGGCGTCCTCTTCGGCTTCCCAAGCGTCCGCCGCTCGACCGCGTGTGCTCCCGAGCTGGGAAACGACCTCCGCTGCTTACCGACGGCACGTAACCCGCCGCCAAAACAGTCGCGGGAGAAATCTAAAAGTAGCCGGGGCTGAGCGTGAGGACAGGCAGCGCTGAACATACAGCATCGCCCCTGCGCTGAGATGCAGTAAATCCTCAGGCGCAGCTCGGAGCGCCTCACAGATGGTCACGGTGGTGGTCTGGCTCCAGCAAAGGCATCCTGCTTTCCTCCCGACTGCTTCCTCTGCTGTCCGTCTCTGCAGCGCTGGCCAAACTGCCAGAGGACGACCCGCTGTGTGCGCTGCAGGTGCAGGGAGCCCGAAGGCCTTCGGGGCTAACGCTGGGTAACAATGCTGGGTGAAGACGCCAGGTGACTACGCTGGGTGACTATGCTTAGTGGTGCTTCACAGCCCAGCAGAAACAGGGCTTCAGGTCGTAGCATGAACAAAACATGTCTTCTAGGTGGGTTCACACACCTAGTTTCCTTTTCTAGTGTTAATAACACATTAAAATCATAAAAAAAGAGGCCATGAAGGTCCATCACAGGCGGTCATTAAAGGGAGGGTAGCGCACATGTAATCTATCCCCATCTTGAGTTGGTCTTCAAATTCAGAATAAAAAGCATACATTTTCATAAATGCCATATTTCAGCCCACCGAGGCAGTATATGGTAATATTGGACCTCTTTGTGCATTACAAAGGCCTTCTGAGTGGTTGTAGGCTCCTTTACGCAAAGTTTTCCATATCAAACAGCCCCGTGAAACGTTTTGTATTATCTCTGGTTTTTTAATAAGCCCTGCCTGGACTATGATTATGTATGTACAGATCTATTCATAGAGGAGGCTGGATACGGGCAGCGATACTGGGGCACGAGAGAGAGAGGGACGGGGGGGGGGGGGGATTGAGAGGGAAAGAGATGAGGGGGCGCAGGTGAAGTTGAGTACAAAGGGAGCTGCCGTCTTCAGCTGCTCTGCCTTAGAGGGTGATCTCGCTAATGGAGATGCCTGGGGTGGGGGGTGGGGGGGGGCGAGGGGGGCTGCGTCATCTTCAAAACACAAGAAAGCGCGGCTCCGCTGTAAACCCCCCAGTGTGTGGAGAACGCACTTTCCACAAAAGGACGGAAACGACAACCTGGCAATCGCCGCGCAGCTCGGCTCTCGCCAACCAATGAATCAGAAGAGGACACTTGAGGCCCTTAAACTCACTTGGGGTCGAGCAGAGCGCTCCCTCCGCGTGCACAGCCTGGCTAGCGACAGGCTCGTACGCATCACCAGGAGAGCTCAGGCCGGACTGCAGAGCGAGCTCAAGCTCTCCAGCGAGCCAGAGAGTCTGCGAGCCTCTCAGCTGCGTGGGCCTGCGTGCACTGGCCGGCCCCTGCTAAAGGATGACAGGAGACTCGCAGTAAGGCTGTAGAGATTCCACAGCTGAAGCAAATGACATCATGTGCACAACAGAAAAGCGCTTTTTGCTCTCAGAGAGAAACTGGACTCAACAGTCTCAACAGGCGGCCCTGACGTCTGGAGCCTCATCGGGAGGCGCAGCGTTCTGTACGGACACAGCCAAGTCTCTGACTCAGTACGGCTCAGCAAAGAGCTTTTCTGCAGCGCCTCGCCTTGGCAGCCCTCTGCTCAAAAACCCCCAAAGAGCAAACGAACCGAACGGTGAAATCCCAGCCAGGTTCCGAGGAGGCCCGTTCAAACGAAGGCGCTTCGTTTTAATCACGAGAGCGGAGGAGCCCGCTCTGCGGCACGATGAGCGACCCGCACAAACGAACGCAGCGCTAATCGATGCTAAGAATCTCGCAGCTGCCTCTCCGCCGATCAATAACAGGCTCGCTCTGCGCCGAGGCACGCGCCAACACTCCTGTCCTGGACGACGATGCGGGGGGCACTCCCGCCTGGGGTGAAACCCTGCTGTCTCTATCCTCTCTCGCCACTTTCCTCCAGCTGGGGAAACCCTGAATATACAGTTATAGTTTCCCATCCTCACTGTAATGAAGATTTGGTGTGATCATAATACAGCATTTGCACTAATATCCTGTTCATTTGATCCGTTACAACCACTTTCATTGTATACAATTATCTACATGCATTTCCATGATCAAGACTGGAAATTTCATATGCCTACATTACGGTCTTCAAAGCAGACACTATCCCCATAAGGAAGAGGTGAGCCGACAGCACACGGTACATGAATGAATTTAAAAAGATTGTAAAGAGATCTACTTTTATGTTGACCCGCTACTTCCCACTCCGCCTAAAATTCACAAAACAGAACACACATCTAAGGAACAATGATAAGGACCAAATATTTTCTGTTCAATAAAACAATGTCTGTTTTGAATTACAATTGAGTGAAAAGCATGAAATCGGGAGCTCTAGCGAGTTCTCAGAGTTCTTTAAATCTCCTGTCAAACCACAGCTGTTCTGAAGACAAGCATTCTGTCCCTGAAATAACTTCCATAGTCACACAAAGACTTCCAGTTGTCCCTGCTGCTGATGGATGGCTGTTTTCATTCTCTGTGGTCAGAGTAAAGACGGGAAGGTGCAGTTGAGAATCTGCAAACAAAAAGAACCTAACAAAGCCCGGCTGTTGGCTAACACCGAAGCACCTGACTAAGGTAGGCGAGTGCGAGCCGCTGCATCGATGGACGTGCCCATTTCCCATGGGGCTCAGAGAGAAACAAACGCTCCATTGCTCTCTCTGAATGGACACGGCAAAGAGGGTTTACACGGCACCAAACAAACCCCTTGCATTTTCGGGGACCCCTGACAGAGCTGATGAGATGGCAGAACAGAATGTTCCTGTGGGGGGGGGGGGAGGCGGATATCCCAGAGCAGTAGCAGGGGCTGCGTCGACTCCGCGATGACCTCCAACCCAGCGCTGCGGAGGAGGACGAGGAGGAGGAGATGGGGGGGCTACAGGGCTGCCCAGGCCTTGTGTACTGTCCCCAGTTGCTTGGGAAAAACTGAAACCCTGAGATGAGATCCTCCACTTCCCGCCACCCTTGTGGGCCTAGCTTAATCACAGTCAACATCCTCCTGTCTCTTAGTCTGACAGGGGCCATACGCTGTGAGGAAGGGCCTCTGTGGAATTTATAATGCATTCTCTCTCACACACACACACACACACACACACACACATTCCGACACACATATATCCTCACAGACGCAGACCTACACGCTCAGGCATAAATCTAGCAGGGAGAGGTTTTCACTACTACTACTACTACTACATTGTGCCAAAGTCAAACTTCAGCACATGCTGCGATGAAGGAATAATTAAAGGTGAAAAAACGAAGGGATAGAAAAAAAAAAAAGCGAGTGGTAATCTGATTAAGGAGCGTGCTGGACTGGCGCCAGGTGCTAGCAGATGGCACTGTTTACACAGGGCCAGGCCCTAAGGTTGCTCCCGCGGGTGAACGAGATTACAGTGTGCTTATCGCGAAACGCCGAAGGACCAACAACGAGCTACGTGTCAATGAGAGGACTAGCAGCATGACTTCATGGATCCGTACGAGGACATCCACGGTAAACTTTACTTTACTTTCCTTGCCTTCTTCCAGCGAAACCGGAGTGCAGTTATCGTCCACCAGTATCATTCAGCAACGCTCCAGGCTTGTTCAGCGCAATTCAGCAAGATTTGTGGTGCAAAATGGCCACCGTGTTGGTGAATTATGCCCTCTAAAGTGCTTTCACATCCTTAAACGAAAAGATGGTGCAACATCAGCGCAAGTCATGACCGTGGCTATGGCGACGGGTCACTTGGCTTTGTCATTTGTTTTATGTCTGCGCAGAGCAGGAGTCAAAAGCCTGGTTCTGCACAGGCCGCACCAGGCCGAGAGCGAGTCTGATCCTGGGGGTTTCCGAAGCAGGGATCGGGGGTGGGGGGGTCGTGGGGGGGGTGTGAATGGGGGGCAGCACCTGCTGGGCCCTGAGAGACGACCCGGAGCAGCTGCGCTCACACCTCCAGTCAGAGCCCTCACCTTTAAGGACCACGCGCGTCGCAACCCACACAGGGGCAATGCGCATAGGAACCCCCCACGTCTCAATGCCACAACTGCACTGCAGTTTGAGTTGAGTGGCTTTTTCTTCCCACTGAAGAGTTTTTTTATTTATTTTTTTTAACCTCACTTGGTCTTGCCTAATTTCTCCTATTTCCCATTTCCCACACATTGCCACAGTGTCTCTGTAAAAGGCGCCAAACAGCTAAAACTGAACAGGATCGCGCAGCTGACAATCGCAGAACTGGACGCGCTGCGATTTAAGCCCACATTCGACTGCAAGCGCGAGAGCAGCAGCTCGTGGTCGCCCACGTGGAGGAGCAAAACCACCCTGAGCGTGGGAAGAGAAAGAGGCATCCAGCAGGGAAAAGGAAGAGAAAGTCCAAACATGGCAGTGTGGATCCGCGAGAGGTCTAACATTATTCTGACTGTGGCACCGAGTGCCTCCCGGGGGGGCCCCCCAATGACATAAAGCTGTCCTGACTGAGAGGCCAAACAAAGCCTCGCTCGCAGGGCAGTGATACAGTATCTGTGTACGAATGAACAAAACCGCCTGACGCAAAATGGAAGCACAAGACCTTCCTACCCCATTCCGCGGCTTTCCGTTTAAACGCGCCTTACCCGAAAGCTTTTGGCAAAGCTTTTTCGACCGGAGAAGCGTTTTCAATGACGCCTTTTGTCGCGGGTTTGCGCCGCTCTGGTCTCGAGCAGCAGACCGTCTGTTCGCGCTCGGCTTCACGAGGCAGTCTGCGAGCGAGCGGTTAAAATGAGGACATCGGCTGCGCAAACGTACACTTTTGATTTACTGGTAAAGCGGAGGAAGACATGTTAATGGGACACGGTAAAATTAAGACAGTGCGAGAGTAAACTCATTTAGCCCTGGATCCCAAAGCCACCCATTCACATGCCCATGAATGGCTGGAAATCCCTGAAAGCAAAAAAAAAAAGGAGGGGAAAAAAAACAGAATGAGAGGAAAAGGGGGCCTGTGGCATAATAGAACCAGTTGAGGATTTCTCACCACGCAGCAGCGCTGGAAAAGCACCAGACATCGTGAACTTTTGAATTTCACCTAAGAAAACCAATTCAGAAAACCTGAAGGAGATTCCTGCCTAAATCCAGACATTCAAACAGAATTAGCAAATCACTTCATTTAGCCTTCAAAGAAAGGCGTTCCAGGCAGACTGTGAAAGCCTTTTCTCCCTCTTTCTCCCCTAATGGCTCAGACAGAACACTGCCAACCGGAGATTAAGAGGAGAGAAGGAATGATTTTTGCACTTGGTTTCGTTCTGAACAAAAACGGTATAATACCGTTCCTGTTTCAGCCTTCCGTCCACATAAATTTGGTCAGAACAGAATATAAATACCGGTTAATAATGCTCTCTTGATGACATCACAATGGCGTCTAAACAAGGAAAGTGCAACAAACTGGTGAAAGCGTTGTCCTAGCAACAGTAAACAAGGCCAAAATCGAAAACAGCTTTTAATTATTACCAATGCGCCTTGCTTAAAGGCGCCTTCTGTGGAGACAGCTGGCCTAAAGCCGGCACATTGCTGAACATTTAGGTGCCAACCTACGCAAATCATTTGGAAAATCATTTCACTTTTATATAATTTCAATGGCCTTTTTTGTCAGCGTACTATAATGAACTACATTTCCATATAGCCTGAAGCGACACTGTGCTTGATAGCCGTGGGTAAGATTTGAGGACATCGGGGGCTTAACTCAGAACCATGTAGGGGGAAGAAAATTCTGAATTTCAACAAGTGCATGCATCAATCTGGTGCACTTTGATATGAATAATCATGGTGATACAGTACGACCACCTGCCACGCTAGACATTGCCAACCCTTCATCAGCAAGACAGTGCCTACTATGGGACACATAAGCCACTTCTGCAGTCTATTCCCAAATGGTCTTCCGTACAGCAATCATCTTGAAAAATGGAGTCAAAGCCGCTTAATGCGCCACACACCCTCAATCTTTTATGCTCAGTCACGTACAATGCCTAGAGAAAGCTTCAAAAATTTCACCTCTGGTGCCTTACAGCCTGATATCAAGACAAATTAAATTAGGAAGTCTGTATCTCATCAGCACAACTTATTCCATACTTTAAAAGAGAACTGTAAATTTAATCACTGAAAAATAAAAAAATGACATGTCTTGACTGCATAAGTATGCACACCTCTGTTACAACAACTCTTAAATTGCTCTGGTGCAAAACAGAACGGTAAGTTAGTTAACTTAGTCGGATCAATGTACACATTATTCGGAAAGTTAATGTTACAAATCAATGTCTTAACAATCATGTCCATCTCACCAGTTAGATGTTTTTCTCATCAAAGATGCTGCTTTTAACTCTACATCATTTAATAGTTAATCATGCTAACTGTCCTTTAATCAAACTAACGTTAACTTTAGATAAGTGTATGGACAGTGTATAAACTAGCTGGTTGGCAAGTTAGATATATTGTTAGCTTGCTAGCTTTCTCCCTGGCTAGCCAATCTGATATGTTCAATCCGAATCAACTGATACTATTTAACGTAATGCCCCGCTGTGGACTATTTATGGCGTCATTCATTATGGTAAATATGAATTGTATAGAATGGGATCATTCCTGGGCTGTCATCCCTCTCTGGGTCAGCACAAACCTGAAATAGCTAGCTTCTCTGCTGCTACTGCACTATCACCCTGAGGTAAATCTTCCCTTGGCTGAGTCTCACTTCGCTGGCTTTTGCGAAAAGACGCACTTTGCCTCTTTAGCAGGCCAGATAGGGGAGGGGCTTTGGCTACAGAAAGGCATAGCTTTCAGTTTGTAAAGCAATTTCCCCAAGTGAAGTTTCCACTTACGGTGCCCAAAGGCGTTACATTTAACAGATCAGACTGCAGCCTGGGATTTGCAAGGAGAAATAAACACAAACAAAACAAAATATAACCAGTTTACATTCTCTTAAAGAGCGTTTTTTCCATGGAACACTTCAAAGTAATTTTGTTGTGTTTTCGTTTCATGAAAAATTTTGTTTGTTTTTGTTTATCGTTTTTGGTCCCTGAACAGTCTCAAATCCCTGCTGCCAACACTGGAGCTTTTAAAGAAAACCAAAGGTGCTGTTACCATTGAGAACCCAACACCACAGACATTTATGAATACCTCTGGTCTTGTGTTCAGAAGTAAAAGTGTCGGTGCTGTTACCACTGAGGAGCCAACAAAAGAGACTTTTACCACTGAGCACAAGACCAGAGGTGGTGTTAACACTGAGCATCCAACAACAGAGACACCGTTACTACAGAGCACCCAACACCAGAGGTGGTGGTACCACTTAGCACAGGACCAGAGGAACACACAAGACAAGAAGCACTGTTGGTTTTGTAGAGCAAACATAAAGGACTAGTTAAGAGGTCCTGTTTTAATGTCCTAGGAATCTCAGAAATTATGCAAGTGGCTAGATGAAGGCATGTAATCTGTTGTGGGAAGGAAATGATAGGATCTCAGCAGGGTTGGGCAGTGTCCACATTTAAGCACTGGTATACCACCATTGCATAATACTGCAGTATCATGGTATGTTTTAACGAAGCATGCCAGCATATTAGCAATTTTGTAGTTTTACCAACTGTTCATTATTCACCGCATGTGCATAGCCTAGGTTATCATAACTATTTTAAATCATTTTGACAAAATTGATGTGCTTGTTTATTTCCACCTGACAGTTCTATGGTGAGTCACTAGTCACATGTTGCATCACATTCCGTTCCGCTCTGTGAGAAACAGAAAGATTTTATTTGGCAGCCTGCGCATCATCTGGCAGACTTCACCCTGGTGAAGTTATTGGTTTGTTTCTTTGCTTCCAGTTTTCTGACCATCATTCCATATAGCTAGCTACAGATAACTTTTTAGTGGACAATGCATCATATTTCACCGCCCGATTGGCACAAATTGCATTTAGTAGTGGCAGTTGCACTGTTTCCATACAAACTCCCTCTAAAACGATTTGGTTTTGAAATGTGTATATTTCAAAATTTCCTTTAGAATACCATGTATTCTTGAAGGACACAGTATAAAAAGTGAAAATGCGTGACTGTCCCACACAACACGGGACAACTAGGCGCCCTAGGCATCGAATGAACATTGACAACACGCGTCCAGCTCGAAACAAGAGCTCTTTACACTAATACTAAACTGTAAAGACCTTTAACAGCTGACCTAATGGCACCATCAGGAGTCTCTGGCACCAGAGCCACACTTCCTGTAGATATAAAAATTCCTAAAACTGGTCTGTTATCATTGCACTGGAATCTGATGAAGTTGGTTGATTAGAATTTTCTCAAAGAAGATAAGGACTAATAGGCTTGTTTCCTCTAAGACAGTGACATGAGTTGAGTGCGATGATAAAGGGGGTGAAATAACACACCCTGCGCATGGTGAATGAAGACTGGGGGAGCGACTGGTTTTCTCCCCCCCCCCTGCTGGCTGCACAAGTGGGCCGGCCCAGATTTAGGCCCCTCCCTCCCTCCCGCAGCCTCACACTGGGTGGGGCACCGCGCCCTTGCCTGCCCACACAATGACACACGACCTAGCCCTGCCAGATAAACAGCGCGAGCCTGCCTGCCGCCATACTCCCGGCTATCGAGGGTCCGGAAACAATGCACCTCTCTTTCCAAAAATGAAAAACGTCACTGCATTTGTGGGTGTTATTCTATACCCCTACATAATAACAACAGATATGAGAAATCAAATATGGAAAAGATGTTTCCATTCTACTGAGCGAGACATCAAACGTCTCCGCTTTCCTCTCTTTGTTATTGCTGCTGCGCTCAAGGGTAAAAATGGGACAGCACTGCCCCCTGAATCCCAGGATTATCCTGCCCTCCCCGAGACCTTTCCATTCTGGGTTCTGGCCTCTGGGGGGTACGGGGACTTAACCACTCCAGCCATCCCCCACCCTCCGTACCCCCCACGCCACTGAAGAGCCCCTTCCCTCCTTCGCATGCAGTTTTCAGGGGGCATAAATAAAATTTCAATTAGGCAGGCATCCAGCACGTGGGAAGAGTGAGAAAGAACAGCGAAAAAAGTCCATGTCTAAATTTGGGCATGCAGAGAGTGAGAGAGAGAGGGGGAAAAAAAAAAGAGAGAGAGAGAGAGAGATAGGCTAGCACACAACCCCCCACTCTGAGGTTTCCGCAGAGGCCAGCACAAATCCGGGCAGGCCAGTGACTCTACTGCAGTTCCCATGGAGAGAAAGAGAGAGAGAGGGGGAAAAGAGGGAGAGAAAGAGAGCGGGAAATAAACAACACGAACGCCACAACATCGAGGGGCCCCGGGGCGACAGCATCAAAGACCGGTCGCCACCGTGGCGGAGAAAGCCTGGAAGATAAGGCTGCAGTTCAGCCCGCAACCAAACCGACAGCGCCGTGAAGTGCGTGGGCTTCATGGCGCTCGAGCGCCGTCACTCCGTCATCGAAATCTGACGTTCTTATTTTTAGCCTTGCGGTTCATTAGGAGGTTTGGCAAGGGTTCCGAGTCCCTCCGAAGAAAAGGAACAACAAAAGAAAACAAAACAGCTTTTAACAATTCAGCAACCCCGTTCAAATCGAGAAAAAACAAAGGCTGTTCAAACGGTTTTATAACTTCATCACGTTTGCACCGTAGGTATTTTTGGACCACTGCACCAGTTACTAATAATACCTTCTCTCAAGGCTAGTTATGTTCCGTGCGGAGGCAAAGATCAGTGGGAGAAAGGAATAGCGGAGCACTGTCTCGCAGGCTCATAATTGCAGTTAATTGTGGCTGACAGAGAGCAGGGTGGGGATGGGGCCGGGGGTGGGGTTGTTTATCAACTGCAGCTTTCACAAAAAGTGATAAAAGTGCCTAAACTGTGAAGCACGCGGGCAGATAAGATCCTAATCGGCCGCCCCACATCCGGGGAAATGTTGACTTTAACTGAACATCGCGCTGGTGCTTGGGATGGGAACAGAGGGGGGCAAAAAATAAGTGCTACAGGGCTTTTTGGCGCGACGCAGTGTCCAAACACGAACAGGGAGTGTGTGCGCGCATATGTGTCTGCATGCACACAGACATATTTACAGTATAGTGAGCAGTGTGTGTATTTGTATGCACATTTTGTGAGTGTGTCCGAGTGTGTGTGTGTGTGTGTGTGTGTGTGTCTCAGAATGAGATAAATGGCCGGGGCTGAGACTGATCCCCCAGACACACAGTGATATTTGAGAGCTGTGTAAACAGTTATGGCAGGCCAATGGAAATCCATACAGACAGCACTGCCATGCAGGCCGGCCACTTTCCTCTGAGCTTCGAAACGGGCAGCCGCACAGCTCGCCCATGAAGCGCGGGATCGCGTGGAGTGATATACACACTGCTCGCTGATAATGACGGGGTGGTTTGTCCTGATCGTGTCCGAGTCCTTCCTGCCAAAGCTCGCAGGTCTCCTCATAAGCAGAGATCAAGTTCTTCCTTGTCTTACTTTTGCAGCCAAGGATTCGCACAGAACACGATCTACGACAAGCTAAGGCAGAGAAATGATCAGGTCAGATGGGTAAACAACAGTTATGTCTGAGCACAGTCAGTCTCTGTTTATTTTCATTTTGAGTAGGTGCAAATGCTTTCAATTAAATGTAGATATACGCTGGGAATAATCCTGTTTTCTAATACACAAAGGAACTCACGTATCTGGAACCAGATGGTTTTCAAATCCGTTTCCCTGAGCGGATCTCTCGGCCCCCGGACTTTTCAAACGCACTTCGAATGCGCACTTCCCTCCACTCCCACGGTGAAGCGCAGCCGTTCGGTCTCCAGAGCTTGGCATCGTTTGCCTTGAAAGGGTGTCCCGCGGTAGCGGCCCTGCCGAACTCCGCACGCAAGGCTGCGCTGGTGGAGCCGAGCTCGCGCTGGCGTTCAGCTTCCTACAACACAGCACCAGCACCAGCCCCCCTCGCCCCACACTGACGGGCATCGGCGCCCCTCCCGAACCTCCGCTGTCTTAGCGAAGACGCAAACAAGAGGGAGAGAGACGCAATGCCTTGTGGGCCTTGAGCTGCATCAAAGCAGAGGAGGAGGGGCCGAATCCCACCTCCTGCAGGAGAACAGCTCGTGGTGCACCTTAAAACTTGCAGAAGTAGCAGAAAGGTGCCCTGCTACCCTTGTGCTTTGCTTCAGTCTCTTCCTCTTCCTCCTCTCCCTCTCTCAGTCATGACCTGGCTCCCAGCTGCATAGCCACAGCTTTGTGTCCTCTGAGCAGAGGGACTGGCTCATGAAGCAAATGGGGTCACATTCGACACGTCGAATGGCTTAGCTGGCTGCTAAGTGCCAGCATCACAGGTCAGACAAAGAGAGAGTGTAAGAGCAGGACTGGCGCATAGCTGCAGGAGACGCTACAGGAGGGTTCCATCACACACGTGCACGGTGGGGACTAATGCAGGCTGAGAAGCCCACAGCAAGGTGAACAGATGACGGCACTCGGCCTGCCCGAGACCTGATGGAGCACACATGGCAGCGCCGGACATGTCAGAGCAAGGGGAGACTGTAAAGATTAGCGGGCCGGGACGCCAGCACCAGCCCAGTCTGTTGGTGTAAGAGAGATTACTCCTTTGTGCGACTGGAGCTGCGATCCACGGTAATCCACTGCTGTCTGCATTCCAAAGACCAGTTAGGAAAGAGGCTGGGACGGGAGGGCGGGGGTTAACCCCAGCCTCACAAACCACTCTTCAGACTCCAAACGCTCTTCGGCTGGTCTGTAAACAAGGCGCCATCACGCTGCTGGCTGCAGCCATCCGCATTCTTGAAAACGTACTTATCAACTTGGAGGGTAGTGATCCTCCTGCTCCCCCCCCCACCCCCCAAGCCCCCACCATCCGGAACACTTTCCCATGGCTCGCTCCAGTCTCCATGTGTCTGCCTGGAAGCCCGTTTAATTGCAGGGGAGCTGGTTGCCAGCCTGTCCTGTAGCAGACTGCTCAAAGACAAATCAGCACAAGACCGCTGTATTCCCCGTCTGCACAGTGAGGAGAACAAAAGCCACTCTGTGGGAGGGGTAAAAATAGCCCAGTTTACTAGGAGGCCTTTTGGCAAGTACCAGCATCTCTCCCCACACGTAAAATACAGGCATGCACTACTCGGGACCAAAGAAAACAAACTGAACTGCCATTGTGAGGTCCATTGTGCTCCGACAACCCAATACCTTTGTTGGGGCTCGTTCTTTGTGACTGGGCCATTCAGACGGTGTGCCGTGATGGAATGGGAGAAGAGGCCCAGAGAAGTTACAGGAGAAGTGTAAAAAGGCTGTGAGCTCTCAGGCCATTCGTTCGGGTAAGAGTCGCTAAATGGCTATCTGTGCGGTTAGAGCCAATGGTGTCGACTGCGGTTTGCTCAAGTTCAGACAAGCTCTCACCTACTTGTCGGCCTTTGCTCTCGCGCCACGTCACTGGCACAGAAGGGAGTGTCCACGTAGCGAGTTGACTGAAAGGCTACCAAACTCAGAACTTGGCCTCAGCTTCACCTGTGGCTACGCAGCCACGTAATATTACACGATTGAGAAAACGCATAGTCGAAAATCTTGGAAAGGCGGTCCGACGGTTACATTGCCGCTGTAATGCAACACCATCGGTTCAGAAAACAATGGGCTGCATCCGACAACAAGCGCATGCTCTCGTTTCAGCTAGTGTGGCACCTCGGAGGAGGAAGTGGGGGCAAATCAGAAGCAACTAATCAGTAGGAGGAGGAGGAGGAGACCTCACCTGGGTCCGCCAGGTTTGGATGAACTTAGCACTCATTTTTGCTAGTTTAACAAAGCAGCTCCTGGCTAGCATAGAAAATCTTGTCTGAGAACACGGCATTATTCAACAGATTAAACCATGCTCTCTCTATACAAGGAACCATGGCTGGAAGACGGAACCAGGAGGTACTCCTTGAAAGTGCTCATAAACTGCCTGCCCTTTATTTCATTTTGCCCTTAATCCCAGTGTTCTTCAAGACTTGCTGCATGTCATGGTCTGGCGCTGAGGAACCAGCTCTACAGCTGTGTCTGAGAGCTGATGTTCTTTTTCTTTTTATATCCGTGTACCCATAAAACCTCTCAGTGTAACGCACATGCAGATAAAGTCTTCAGGATGTTTGTGCATCTTTGTTTTACCAAGCGTCCTTTAAATGCACAGTCAAGTGCAATCCAATTCGGAAAGAGGCCAAGACAAAGCCGACATGTACTTAGCATTCCAGTAAGTGGCTACCAAAACCATCCAGACCCCTTTCTGAAAGGTTTTGGATGGCAGGATGCAACTTGGTTGTAATAAAAATTGCATTGGGAAGCCCGCTTTTGGAGCCTCCTGCTCCTTCACTCTTCTAAATAAATCATTAGAAGACTGATTAAATATGACACATCACACTGGTGGCTGGGGAATTTGACAGAACGAGGACAAAGACAGAATTTGGCATGAGGAGGGAAAGTCAAAATCCCCTAGTCACTGACTGCTGACTTGTTTGTTTCCTTGTCTTGCTCTTGGAGCTAACACAAAAGCACATCTGACACATCTTTTAGAGCAAAAACACATAGCCTCATTCACATCATCTTAATGTCATTTTGCTCATCTGAAAGATGATCACCAAACACGTACATTCATGTGAATGAATGATACCTTTGTTCCACACATGCTCCACAGGGATTTCAAAACATTTCAGCGATGACGTGGTGGGTTGGGTGAGGGGAGACATCAACTATGAGCTCCATTTTTAATCTGGTCACGCACAGGTCATCCACAGGACAGTGCTGGGCTTCTCGGGCAAGTGGAAAATGTCACCTCGCTAACCTTCTCATCTCCATACTAATGGATTACTCATCTGTGCATGTGTGTATGTGTGTCTTCTCAAAAGTCACACACTCTCTCACATGCACACACACGCTTATAAATTTTTTTACAACCATATTAATAAATGCCTCCAATTTTGTGAGCTGGTAAGATGTATAAACTTCAAAAATATCGTTTAAAATGAATTTTAATTTTATTTTTTATTCAAAATTAGCTACCATTCCACTAAACTTTTCAGCAAAGACTGGCTGCCTAATTTATAAGCAATAAAACAAAAAATGTGGCAAAAGCAGCAGGATGTGCAATGTGTGAGAACCAGGTGTTGCAACTCAAACCATTTCACAGGGCTCATGCTACACAGAGCTATGGCCCAGTTAGACCTTTTCCTGTAATGAAGCCCCAGTCTGGAGACCTGTGGGTTCTGACTCCTTGATCTCTTCTTTACTCTCGCTTGTAAAACTGTTGCCCATTTAAATGGAACTGGATCTCATATCAGTTCGTATTCCAAGCCTGTTGCTCCAACTGAGTCTTCAGGTTTTCCCTCTAGACTGCAGTGAGGGGAGGGGCCATGGGAGACAGGCACTACTCACTTTACTGTGACTCCAGGGGCCTTTCTGATAAGGTTCAAACACCACAGCCGGCACTAAAAATAGCAACAGGCAATTACAGGCTACCTCTCTAAAAGACGATGCAAAATGTGTCGTCCTTCCTTGCCAAGTAATAACAGTTCTCTTCTCGGCAGAGATAATTGATGGTTTGGAGGCAGGGAGGAACTTAGAATCTCTTGCGTTCATTCCTTCAACCTTCCTCTGGCCTATTAATGATGTACCCGAGCTTCCTGTTTGGAGAGGGCCCCCCTCCCTCCCTCCCTCCCTCCCTCCCTCTCTCTGTCGGTCTCTCTCCCTCTCCGTCTCTCTGAAGCCATGCACCAGCTGTTTCTGACACCGGTTTCCCAGTCAGAAAAACAGCACTGCAAGGTTCAATACGCTCTGATAGAGGGGCAGGAAATATAAAGAACACGAGCGAATCCGAGGCAGAGCGAGGCAATCAGAAATGTCAGCCATTCTAATGTGTGCCACAGATTGCCGCAGTACAGCGTGTGAGAGAATCCAGTGGACGTAATAAACAAAAGAGCGGCCCTGGAACGCTGCTGGCTCCCACTCGTTTCCTGATGAAAGCCATCCATCTTCCACGACGGCTCAGCCGGCAGAACGACCCTTTCAATTCCTCTGCAGCGGGCTCGGAGTCAGATCTGCTCCAGTCGGATGCTGCACGTTGCTGGATCTCCGCTGACAGGAATCCGACATGCGCCAAGAGAAAAAATACGAACCAGTTCGCAATTCTAATCAAAGGGCGCGAAACATGAAAAACATTCTGTGGAACAACAAACGACACGCCTGCAATTTCCCCATCTTCTACCCTCTCCTAAGTGTGTATTCGTCAGGTTACTACAAGCGGCAGCGTTTTATTACCCTGGGAATTATTTACATTAAATTTACATTAAAGGACTACAACAGGATGTTGAGAATCACCTCAGTTCAGCCATACCGCATGGCATTTACATGAACTCCAGGTTTATTTCCATACTGGCTGCATTTGTGGTCTCACTCTCGGATAAGCTACTCACTGTGACAAAAGAGGGTCAAGCAGAAGCATGAGAGTGCTTTGCGATACCAAGGATGAACAAATCAGGCTTTTTGATGCCTAAACAATTTCCATATAGAGTATACACTGGTCTCTGCATAAACAGTGGTTTGCTTTGCTTATTGTTCTACTGCATTACTGTGAGAACCATTACAAAAAGGGAAAATGGCCTGTCAGCATTCTCCTTTGGGAGCAGATTGCTTCGACATTTGTACTCCTTTGGTTTTCTTTGTTTTGTTCATTTTGAAGTCAGGTTCCATATGTGCAATTCAAAACACAACGCATGCATAGGACAGGAATGCACCAGAGGCCCCGTTCACATTACAGCGAAATACCTGCTCATTTTAGAGCCTAATGCGGTCAAGTTCACACAGTACGGTTATGAACGAGAGCGACAACCAGCAGCAACGCGTCCTGCTCGAAACAGGTAGCGACTACTCTTGTTCCTATGCAAATAAGCTTGCTTGTGCGAGTATAGACGGGAACGGGAGTTGACGACTGGTAACAAATGCAGAGTAACTGCGCAATGCTCCCTGACTTCGAAACCTGGCAGTACATTCAACACAGACTGCACCAAGGGCAACATTGAGCACTGTTTAAAAAAAAGCTTTATTGAACGTTGCAGCCTTCGCTGCCAGATCAGACATGGAAACACAAGGCCTCTTCGGCTGCTCTCCGCAGAGGTGAACAAAAATTGAATGGCGGCATCCATGTTTGTTGACATTGGGGATTGCATCTACTACGTGATATTTAAAATTTCCATTCAGAGCAAATATTGCGCCATTACAAACTGACTGACAGTGTGGTAAATATGGGAGCAAGTCCAGTCACTCGTTCATACGTGCAAG